>NW_026869860.1:0-600000 GCF_018135715.1 Danaus plexippus
AACCCCGTAGTGTACATAGGGATCGTCGTAGGATAGACTTGAGATATTTATTAACTATTATACCAAAAAGACATCATTTATGATCTTCGCGCCTAAAAATAAAAATATACCAAATCATGACCAACTAACAATTTTTAACGAGCCAATAAATAAAACTGATCATGAAAATATTTAGGTCTTATAATGGATAGCAAGTTAACCTGGCAATATCATATTGATCATCTTAAAAATAAAATATCCCCTTTGATAGGAGCACTACGTAGAATTTCGTTATGTATACCTAATACAATTCGTCCTATTATTTATAATTCTTTAGTAAAACCTCATATCGAATATCTTATTGAAATATGGGGAACTGCTGCGAAGTGTAACATAAAGTCATTACAAACTTTACAAAATAAAATTATTAAAGTTCTTTATAAATATGATTATATGACGCCATCCGTTGAATTATATAACAAAAAAAAAAAAAACAAATTTCTTAATATAAATCAATTATCCACTTTAAAAAACCTGCATGTTGATTAGAAAAATAATAACAAATAAAACACATTTACAATTACACTTTCATAAAAAAAACACATACATACCACACTAAAACGTAATAAACTAGAACTTCCAAAAACCAAAAACCAACTATGGAAAGAAAACATTTTATTTGAAGGAGTTCAAATTTATAATAATTATCAGACTTATCATTAATAGCAAGAGTTTTTCCTATATTCAAAAAACGTGTAATGGAATATGTGCAAAATAATTTATAAGTTAATGTAACCCTACCTAAACATGTTTGTCTAATATAACTACCCGCAACATTTCATTTACTGCTATAATTCATAAGGCAGACTTTTAAATGTACCCTCAAGCAAATTATTGTGATTTCTTATTATAAGTGAACTTTTGTGTTCTTTATGAGAAATAAATGTCTTTAAAACCGAAACCGATATGATACATATGAACACTCATACCTACCGACATTAATTAATTAGAAATTTTGTACATATGTATATATTTGCTTATTGAAGTGGTAATTGGATTTAAAACTATTTTGTTACTAGATCAAAGTCGATATTGTCTGAAAAATGAAATGTAAAATTAATCTGTTGGTACGATAGTGAACCGCCAAGTGAAGCAAAAATAAAAAGCGGCATGGCCGTATTACACTTTTCTCAAATTATTTTGGGCCATTTTCGACCTATAGTGCATTTCGCATTAAACTTGACGCCTATATTTCTGGTAAGCAGAAAAAAGTAGCTCAAGCATTACAACTAGACAAAGTTTTTAGTTTTGTTAATTTTTTCATTCACTGACCGTTGTCAGTATACATAAGGTCATTATCCAATGTTCTCTTTGTTTCCGTAGCATCTTGTAGCAGATCGTTGCATATTGCTGAATTCATACTACTTCATATTATACAATACACGAGATCTCTACAGTTTCGCAGTATTTTTTAAATATTTATTCTGCCTGGAGACTCGAATTCGCTTTAAATTAATTATCGGAACATAAAAACACAAAAGAATATTACATTTTATTTTTTAATTGAATTTTTATAGGGGTCTGACAATGTCTTGTTAATGATACATATTTATTGCAACTTATTATTATTTCTGCATGCCTATGTCTATGTGTGGGTATATATCAAATGAAATAAATCAATTATAATGGTAAACCAATGTAAGGACTGACAGTTAAAAGTACTATATGAGAATGTATGTATGTATATATGGTTTGTAACCCAATATTTATGTAGAATGCCTATTTCAAAAATTTATTTATCTAACGAATTGATTGTTTTTTAAGATTTCATTATATTTTTATGTTACAATGAAATACATTTTTTTATCAAAAAAGGGGAAATATACTCTTCCTAGCAATTTTGTAACAATCTCTTCATGGATTGTACTTAACTCTTAAGAATTCCTAGTCTTTTTTTAATTCTAGTGTACAAGACCTTTTAAACCTTTTATTGCATAGCTTCTATCGCGGGCCTTGAGCGCGGAGACCGAATTCAGAAATTCCGTAGCGAAAATTTCTAACTCCTAACATCGAACGTCGTTTCAGTTTGGCAATCTTCGGCACGGTGTATGTGTGCGTGCGACTACACTATGAGGGCTAACTAGCTGCTAACTGCTCACGACTGATTCTATCTCTTTCACACACAACGCTAGGTGCTTTTTGTCTTCGTCCACGAGTAAGTTCAAGCCCGCAACTAGTTAGACCTTATCGTGTATGTATATGTATATATATGGTGTTAAAATTATAAAAAAATAATTACGTGACATCACGTGTTATAGACTTGCTGACGAGAAGCTTGTGATATAAATACAGTAGTGGCATCACACTAAAGAATACACATCCGAGCAATGAGCACTCGTCACTGACACGTATCATTATATTATTTTATTACGATTTTATTGAAATAGATAGCACAAGTTACGGCAAAAAAAAAAAAAGACAAAGAAAAAAAATACTGCATATATAAAATAAAAATATGATTATAATTGCATAAGTTGATAAAATGCTATGCAATAGCTTTACCGCGGCAGTCTCCGAGTGCCACACGTCTATTTAGTCAGTTTACGTCGGAAGGACATTTTAAATTATTTTACATTATCAATTTTTTTATAAATGTATATTATTTATTTGTTTCCTACGAAAGTGTGAGAAACAATACTTGATTTTTATAAATACCTGTTTTTCTATACAGTCAATATTCTTAACTGAGATTAGTTAGTTGTGACTGGACTGTTAGAGATGACTTGTTGAGATGAGTATTTTGAAATCATGGCCATAAGCCAGGTTTCTGTAGGAAACTTTACATGGAATTATTTATATATATTTTTTTTATATATTATATGTATATATACTCCTTCCTTACTTACTTCCATTGTATTAACTTTTATTTACTTGTTTTTGTTTCTCTTGTTCATTAGGATTTCTCAGCACTTTCAAATGCTAATGTCATTAAATTATAGTTTGTTTCTTTAAAACTATTTGTACGCTATTAAAATTCCTAAAACCTTAAATTAAAAGAAGAAAATGTTTAACTTTAAAACACATCATTTTCTTTTATGAAGATTTTCAATATCTTACAATTATAATTCCGTGTAGAAGACTATAAGTTCAATCATTTTTCTTGTTCGATTATTGAAAGAAAATGTAAAAAAAAAAAGTTTTTTAAACTTCTTAGGAATACATTTTGTAACTACATATTATGTATACCTTAAAAGCCTCCTTTATTTATATTGAACATTAGCCACAGTGGGCCGTCCTAATAATTAAACCAGAATACTTAAATTTGATCTTCTAGTATGCAACGCTATCAAGAACGTGACTCCCATACTATGATACATTAATCTGTAGTGAGATCAATATACTTTTTTTTTATTTTACATAAAAATCTACTACATGCGTGCATTCCACTGTTGCGTGGTTTTGGTGGCGCGGAAATACCAAATAATATAAGTACCGAGTACGTTTTTGAATACTCCGGTAGTTATAGGCACCGATGTACTCGTATTAAGCAGAGACGGAGTGTCTTACATTCGCATTGCGAATTCACAACGAATCATTCGGTCCATTAAATTACCGATTAATATCATACCCGATTGTACGGTAGATTTGGATCTTCATTCTATTAACACGTCACCGTCATAAAATTAGGTTTTATGTCGTTGTCATAGTAACCATATTAAATCCACTTATGTTTTATTAAATAACAACAGATATCACCGATGCGTAAGAGTCTGTCAACGACCAAGACTTTATGATTTTCTAATGTCATGGTTATGGAAAATGTAACTGTGTGCTTCATTAATAATACTATCCGACTATGTGGCTGTGTCAATTACTACAAACTGTGTGATCATGTGGGTATGTAATTAATCATACATTACATACATTTCTTTTATACAAAGAGAGAATTTTAAATCTACCGATTTGTGCGAAGGTTTCAGAACCCCGTAGTGTACATAGGGATCGTCGTAGGATAGACTTGAGATATTTATTAACTATTAATACCAAAAAGACATCATATATGATCTTCGCGCCTAAAAATAAAAATATACCAAATCATGACCAACTAACAATTTTTAACGAGCCAATAAATAAAACTGATCATGAAAAATATTTAGGTCTTATAATGGATAGCAAGTTAACCTGGCAATATCATATTGATCATCTTAAAAATAAAATATCCCTTTGATAGGAGCACTACGTAGAATTTCGTTATGTATACCTAATACAATTCGTCCTATTATTTATAATTCTTAGTAAAACCTCATATCGAATATCTTATTGAAATATGGGGAACTGCTGCGAAGTGTAACATAAAGTCATTACAAACTTTACAAAATAAAATTATTAAAGTTCTTTATAATATGATTATATGACGCCATCCGTTGAATATAAAAAAAAAAAAAAAAAAAAAAATTTCTTAATATAAATCAATTATACACTTTAAAAACCTGCATGTTGATTAGAAAAATAATAACAAATAAAACACATTTACAATTACACTTTCATAAAAAAAACACATACCCACACTAGAAAACGTAATAAACTAGAACTTCCAAAAACCAAAACCAACTATGGAAAGAAAAACATTTTATTTGAAGGAGTTCAAATTTATAATAAATTATCAGACTTAATCATTAATAGCAAGAGTTTCCTATATTCAAAAAACGTGTAATGGAATATGTGCAAAATAATTTATAAGTTAATGTAACCCCTACCTAAACATGTTTGTCTAATATAACTACCCGCAACATTTCATTTTACTGTATATAATTCATAAGGCAGACTTTTAAATGTACCCTCAAGCAAAATTATTGTGATTTCTTATTATAAGTGAACTTTTGTGTTCTTTATGAGAAATAAATGTCTTTAAACCGAAACCGATATGATACAATATGAACACTCATACCTAACCGACATTAATTAATTAGAATTTTGTACATATGTATATATTGCTTATTGAAGTGGTAATTGGATTTAAAACTATTTTGTTACTATAGATAAAAGTCGATATTGTCTGAAAAATGAAATGTAAAATTAATCTGTTGGTACGATAGTGAACCGCCAAGTGAAGCAAAAATAAAAAAGCGGCATGGCCGTATTACACTTTTCTCAAATTATTTTGGGCCATTTTCGACCTATAAGTGCATTTCGCATTAAACTTGACGCCTATATTTCTGGTAAGCAAGAAAAAAGTAGCTCAAGCATTACAACTAGACAAAGTTCTTAGTTTTGTTAATTTTTTTCATTCACTGACCGTTGTCAGTATAACATAAGGTCATTATCCAATGTTCTCTTTGTTTCCGTAGCATTCTTGTAGCAGATCGTTGCATATTGCTTGAATTCATACTACTTCATATTATACAATACACGAGATCTCTACAGTTTCGCAGTATTTTTTAAATATTTATTCTGCCTGGAGACTCGGAATTCGCTTTAAATTAATTATCGGAACATAAAAAACAAAAGAATATTACATTTTATTTTTTTAATTGAATTTTTTATAAGGGGTCTGACAATGTCTTGTTAATGATACATATTATTGCAACTTATTATATATTTCTGTTCATGCCTATGTCTATGTGTGGGTATATATCAAATGAAATAAATCAAATTATAATGGTAAGACCAATGTAAGGACTGACAGTTAAAAGTACTATATGAGAATGTATGTATGTATATATGGTTTGTAACCCAATATTTATGTAGAATGCCTATTTCAAAAATTTATTTATCTAACGAATTGATTGTTTTTTAAGATTTCATTATATTTTTATGTTACAATGAAATACATTTTTTTATCAAAAAAGGGGAAATATACTCTTCCTAGCAATTTTGTAACAATCTCTTCATGGATTGTACTTAACTCTTAAGAATTCCTAGTCTTTTTTAAATTCTAGTGTACAAGACCTTTTAAACCTTTATTGCATAGCTTCTATCGCGGGCCTTGAGCGCGGAGACCGAATTCAGAAATTCCGTAGCGAAAATTTCTAACTCCTAACATCGAACGTCGTTTCAGTTTGGCAATCTTCGGCACGGTGTATGTGTGCGTGCGACTACACTATGAGGGCTAACTAGCTGCTAACTGCTCACGACTGATTCTATCTCTTTCACACACAACGCTAGGTGCTTTTTGTCTTCGTCCACGAGTAAGTTCAAGCCCGCAACTAGTTAGACCTTATCGTGTATGTATATGTATATATATGGTGTTAAAATTATAAAAAATAATTACGTGACATCACGTGTTATTAGACTTGCTGACGAGAAGCTTGTGATATAAATACAGTAGTGGCATCACACTAAAGAATACACATCCGAGCAATGAGCACTCGTCACTGACACGTATCATTATATTTTTATTACGATTTTTTGAAATAGATAGCACAAGTTACGGCATCTAGAAGAAAAAAAGAACAAAGAAAAAAAAATACTGCATATATAAAATAAAAATATGATTATAATTGCATAAGTTGATAAAATGCTATGCAATAGCTTTACCGCGGCAGTCTCCGAGTGCCACACGTCTATTTTTAGTCAGTTTACGTCGGAAGGACATTTTAAATTATTTTACATTATCAATTTTTTTATAAATGTATATTATTTATTTGTTTCCTACGAAAGTGTGAGAAACAATACTTGATTTTTATAAATACCTGTTTTTCTATACAGTCAAATATTCTTAACTGAGAATTAGTTAGTTGTGACTGGACTGTTAGAGATGACTTGTTGAGATGAGTATTTTGAAATCATGGCCATAAGCCAGGTTTCTGTAGGAAACTTTACATGGAATATTTAATATATTTTTTTATATATATATGTATATATTACTCCTTCCTTACTTACTTCCATTGTATTTAACTTTTATTTACTTGTTTGTTTCCTCTTGTTCATTAGGATTTCTCAGCACTTTCAAATGCTAATGTCATTAAATTATAGTTTTTTCTTTAAAACTATTTGTACGCTATTAAAATTCCTAAAACCTTAAATTAAAAGAAGAAAAATGTTTAACTTTAAACACATCATTTTCTTTTATGAAGATTTTCAATATCTTACAATTATAATTCCGTGTAGAAGACTATAAGTTCAATCATCTTTTCTTGTTCCGATTATTGAAAGAAAATGTAAAAAAAAAGTTTTTTAAACTTCTTAGGAATACATTTTGTAACTACATATTATGTATACCTTAAAAGCCTCCTTTATTTATATTGAACATTAGCCACAGTGGGCCGTCCTAATAATTAAACCAGAATACTTAAATTTGATCTTCTAGTATGCAACGCTATCAAGAACGTGACTCCCATACTATGATACATTAATCTGTAGTGAGATCAATATACTTTTTTTTTATTTTACATAAAATCTACTACATGCGTGCATTCCACTGTTGCGTGGTTTTGGTGGCGCGGAAATACCAAATAATATAAGTACCGAGTACGTTTTTGAATACTCCGGTAGTTATAGGCACCGATGTACTCGTATTAAGCAGAGACGGAGTGTCTTACATTCGCATTGCGAATTCACAACGAATCATTCGGTCCATTAAATTACCGATTAATATCATACCCGATTGTACGGTAGATTTGGATCTTCATTCTATTAACACGTCACCGTCATAAAATTAGGTTTTATGTCGATTGTCATAGTAACCATATTAAATCCACTTATGTTTTATTAAAATAACAACAGATATCACCGATGCGTAAGAGTCTGTCAACGACCAAGACTTTATGATTTTCTAATGTCATGGTTATGGAAAATGTAACTGTGTGCTTCATTAATAATACTATCCGACTATGTGGCTGTGTCAATTACTACAAACTGTGTGATCATGTGGGTATGTAATTAATCATACATTACATACATTTCTTTATACAAAGAGAGAATTTTAAATCTACCGATTTGTGCGAAGGTTTCAGAACCCCGTAGTGTACATAGGGATCGTCGTAGGATAGACTTGAGATATTTATTAACTATTAATACCAAAAAGACATCATATATGATCTTCGCGCCTAAAAATAAAAATATACCAAATCATGACCAACTAACAATTTTTAACGAGCCAATAAATAAAACTGATCATGAAAAATATTTAGGTCTTATAATGGATAGCAAGTTAACCTGGCAATATCATATTGATCATCTTAAAAATAAAATATCCCTTTGATAGGAGCACTACGTAGAATTTCGTTATGTATACCTAATACAATTCGTCCTATTATTTATAATTCTTTAGTAAAACCATATCGAATATCTTATTGAAATATGGGGAACTGCTGCGAAGTGTAACATAAAGTCATTACAAACTTTACAAAATAAAATTATTAAAGTTCTTTATAAATATGATTATATGACGCCATCCGTTGAATTATATAAAAAAAAAAAAAAACAAAATTTCTTAATATAAATCAATTATACACTTTAAAAACCTGCATGTTGATTAGAAAAATAATAACAAATAAAACACATTTACAATTACACTTTCATAAAAAAACACATACATACCACACTAGAAAACGTAATAAACTAGAACTTCCAAAAACCAAAACCAACTATGGAAAGAAAAACATTTTATTTGAAGGAGTTCAAATTTATAATAAATTATCAGACTTAATCATTAATAGCAAGAGTTTTCCTATATTCAAAAAACATGTAATGGAATATGTGCAAAATAATTTATAAGTTAATGTAACCCCTACCTAAACATGTTTGTCTAATATAACTACCCGCAACATTTCATTTTACTGTATATAATTCATAAGGCAGACTTTTAAATGTACCCTCAAGCAAAATTATTGTGATTTCTAATAAGAACTTATAATAATAAGTGAACTTTTGTGTTCTTTATGAGAAATAAATGTCTTTAAACCGAAACCGATATGATACAATATGAACACTCATACCTAACCGACATTAATTAATTAGAAATTTTGTACATATGTATATATTTGCTTATTGAAGTGGTAATTGGATTTAAAACTATTTTGTTACTATAGATAAAAGTCGATATTGTCTGAAAAATGAAATGTAAAATTAACCTGTTGGTACGATAGTGAACCGCCAAGTGAAGCAAAAATAAAAAAGTGGCATGGCCGTATTACACTTTTCTCAAATTATTTCGGGCCATTTTCGACCTATAAGTACATTTCGCATTAAAATTGACGCCTATATTTCTGGTAAGCAAGAAAAAAGTAGCTCAAGCATTACAACTAGACAAAGTTCTTAGTTTTGTTAATTTTTTTCATTCACTGACCGTTGTCAGTATAACATAAGGTCATTATCCAATGTTCTCTTTGTTTCCGTAGCATTCTTGTAGCAGATCGTTGCATATTGCTTGAATTCATACTACTTCATATTATAAATACACGAGATCTCTACAGTTTCGCAGTATTTTTTAAATATTTATTCTGCCTGGAGACTCGGAATTCGCTTTAAATTAATTCGGAACATAAAAAAACAAAAGAATATTACATTTTATTTTTTTAATTGAATTTTTTATAAGGGGTCTGACAATGTCTTGTTAATGATACATATTTATTGCAACTTATTATATATTTCTGTTCATGCCTATGTCTATGTGTGGGTATATATCAAATGAAATAAATCAAATTATAATGGTAAGACCAATGTAAGGACTGACAGTTAAAAGTACTATATGAGAATGTATGTATGTATATATGGTTTGTAACCCAATATTTATGTAGAATGCCTATTTCAAAAATTTATTTATCTAACGAATTGATTGTTTTTTAAGATTTCATTATATTTTTATGTTACAATGAAATACATTTTTTTATCAAAAAAGGGGAATATACTCTTCCTAGCAATTTTGTAACAATCTCTTCATGGATTGTACTTAACTCTTAAGATTCCTAGTCTTTTTTAAATTCTAGTGTACAAGACCTTTTAAACCTTTTATTGCATAGCTTCTATCGCGGGCCTTGAGCGCGGAGACCGAATTCAGAAATTCCGTAGCGAAAATTTCTAACTCCTAACATCGAACGTCGTTTCAGTTTGGCAATCTTCGGCACGGTGTATGTGTGCGTGCGACTACACTATGAGGGCTAACTAGCTGCTAACTGCTCACGACTGATTCTATCTCTTTCACCACAACGCTAGGTGCTTTTGTCTTCGTCCACGAGTAAGTTCAAGCCCGCAACTAGTTAGACCTTATCGTGTATGTATATGTATATATATGGTGTTAAAATTATAAAAAAATAATTACGTGACATCACGTGTTATTAGACTTGCTGACGAGAAGCTTGTGATATAAATACAGTAGTGGCATCACACTAAAGAATACACATCCGAGCAATGAGCACTCGTCCTGACACGTATCAATTATTATTTTATTACGATTTTATTGAAATAGATAGCACAAGTTACGGCATCTAGAAAGAAAAAAAGAACAAAGAAAAAAAAATACTGCATATATAAAATAAAATATTTATAATTGCATAAGTTGATAAAATGCTATGCAATAGCTTTACCGCGGCAGTCTCCGAGTGCCACACGTCTATTTTTAGTCAGTTTACGTCGGAAGGACATTTAAATTATTTTACATTATCAATTTTTTATAAATGTATATTATTTATTTGTTTCCTACGAAAGTGTGAGAAACAATACTTGATTTTTATAAATACCTGTTTTTCTATACAGTCAAATATTCTTACTGAGAATTAGTTAGTTGTGACTGGACTGTAGAGATGACTTGTTGAGATGAGTATTTTGAAATCATGGCATAGCCATAGCCAGGATTTCTGAGTTGCCTATGTTGTTTTCTTTACTTTTTTTATATTATGTATCTTATCTCCTCTTTATTTCCATTGTATTCTTTTTTGTTTCTCTTTTGACTTCTTACACTTCTGTATGTATTTTGTTTGTTTCTGCGCACTAAGTTTCTAATAGCATTAATTAGTAAATTAAATTGTTTTTTTCATTATTTATATTATTATCCTTTATTATTAGAACTATAATTAAATATTTTATTGTTATAAATTATTTATGTTAAAAAAAAAACATTCATTTTCATTTTAGATTTAGTATCTTACTATTATTGGTTATGTTATATATATTTATACTATTAAACTAGTTAGTCCATTATAAAAAGCTAATGTCATAAATGTCAAAACTAACGCTATTAAATTAAAACCTTAATTAGAAGAATGTAACTTTAACACATCATTTATGATTTTCATATCTTACAATTATAATTCGTGTAGAAGACTATAAGTTCAATCATTTTTCTTGTTCCGATTATTGAAAGAAATGTAAAAAAAAGTTTTTAAACTTCTTAGAATACATTTTGTAACTACATATTATCCTTAAAGCCTCCTTTATTTAATGAACATTAGCCACAGTGGCCGTCAATAATTAAACCAAATACTTAATTTGATCTTCTAGTATGCAACGCTATCAAGAACGTGACTCCCATACTATGATACATAATCTGTAGTGAGATCAATATACTTTTTTTTTATTTACATAAAAATCTACTACATGCGTGCATTCCACTGTTGCGTGGTTTGGGTGGCGCGGAAATACCAAATAATATAAGTACCGAGTACGTTTTTGAATACTCCGGTAGTTATAGGCACCGATGTACTCGTATTAAGCAGAGACGGAGTGTCTTACATTCGCATTGCGAATTCACAACGAATCATTCGGTCCATTAATTACCGATTAATATCATACCCGATTGTACGGTAGATTTGGATCTTCATTCTATTAACACGTCACCGTCATAAAATTAGGTTTTATGTCGGTTGTCATAGTAACCATATTAAATCCACTTATGTTTTATTAAAATAACAACAGATATCACCGATGCGTAAGAGTCTGTCAACGACCAAGACTTTATGATTTTCTAATGTCATGGTTATGGAAAATGTAACTGTGTGCTTCATTAATAATACTATCCGACTATGTGGCTGTGTCAATTACTACAAACTGTGTGATCATGTGGGTATAATTAATCATACATTACATACATTTCTTTTATACAAAGAGAGAATTTTAAATCTACCGATTTGTGCGAAGGTTTCAGAACCCCGTAGTGTACATAGGGATCGTCGTAGGATAGTCTTGAGATATTTATTAACTATTAATACCAAAAAGACATCATATATGATCTTCGCGCCTAAAAATAAAAATATACCAAATCATGACCAACTAACAATTTTTAACGAGCCAATAAATAAAACTGATCATGAAAAATATTTAGGTCTTATAATGGATAGCAAGTTAACCTGGCAATATCATATTGATCATCTTAAAAATAAAATATCCCCTTTGATAGGAGCACTACGTAGAATTTCGTTATGTATACCTAATACAATTCGTCCTATTATTTATAATTCTTTAGTAAAACCTCATATCGAATATCTTATTGAAATATGGGGAACTGCTGCGAAGTGTAACATAAAGTCATTACAAACTTTACAAAATAAATTATTAAAGTTCTTTATAAATATGATTATATGACGCCATCCGTTGAATTATATAAAAAAAAAAAAAAAACAAAATTTCTTAATATAAATCAATTATACACTTTAAAAACCTGCATGTTGATTAGAAAAATAATAACAAATAAAACACATTTACAATTACACTTTCATAAAAAAACACATACATACCACACTAGAAAACGTAATAAACTAGAACTTCCAAAAACCAAAACCAACTATGGAAAGAAAAACATTTTATTTGAAGGAGTTCAAATTTATAATAAATTATCAGACTTAATCATTAATAGCAAGAGTTTTCCTATATTCAAAAAACGTGTAATGGAATATGTGCAAAATAATTTATAAGTTAATGTAACCCCTACCTAAACATGTTTGTCTAATATAACTACCCGCAACATTTCATTTTACTGTATATAATTCATAAGGCAGACTTTTAAATGTACCCTCAAGCAAAATTATTGTGATTTCTTATTATAAGTGAACTTTTGTGTTCTTTATGAGAAATAAATGTCTTTAAACCGAACCGATATGATACATATGAACACTCATACCTAACCGACATTAATTAATTAGAAATTTTGTACATATGTATATATTTGCTTATTGAAGTGGTAATTGGATTTAAAACTATTTTGTTACTATAGATAAAAGTCGATATTGTCTGAAAAATGAAATGTAAAATTAATCTGTTGGTACGATAGTGAACCGCCAAGTGAAGCAAAAATAAAAAAGCGGCATGGCCGTATTACACTTTTCTCAAATTATTTTGGGCCATTTTCGACCTATAAGTACATTTCGCATTAAACTTGACGCCTATATTTCTGGTAAGCAAGAAAAAAGTAGCTCAAGCATTACAACTAGACAAAGTTCTTAGTTTTGTTAATTTTTTTCATTCACTGACCGTTGTCAGTATAACATAAGGTCATTATCCAATGTTCTCTTTGTTTCCGTAGCATTCTTGTAGCAGATCGTTGCAACATTATCTTTGACCTCAACAGGGACCTAGAGCGGACCTAGAGTGACATCGAAAATAGTTACGAGTTTGGATTAAGTCTCTACTCAAAGAAGCTGGTATTGAAGCTTCTAGCAGATCTGTAAGATCTTCAGTAGCTTCCCTTAACTGAATGGAATGCTTTTCAAAAGATACAATTTAAAAACTGGAAAATGGAGGCAAGATCCTTTAGAAGACACTTCAAAAGAGTTGTTTTAAATCAGTCACAGTAAAATACAAAAGCTTATCTGTCAAGCTATTTTGATTGTATTCCATAAATCAAATTGTTATTAAAATAAATTATTGTATTCCAATAATTTAATTTTTATTGGACACATTATAGCAACGTCATAATATTTATGACCAGGTGATAACAAACACGTCACTCAAGATGGATTCCGGATGTCAACATGTAACAATAATTGAGAGTTTTAACTAACACTAAAACTTACCTATTATTTTTCCTTAAGACATCCGGAATCCAGGTAATTTCTACCTGGTTCATCTCGAGTATGTATAATGAATTAAGAATTATCAATTTGTTAAAATGTGCAAGTTTCCTCCCGCCAAATTCACATTAGAGAGCAGCACTTGCACCGGAAGGGAGTGACAACTGGACTAAAAGGCTAAAAAGACAGGTGCTTGACTCAAAATGGATTCCGGATGTCTTAAGGAAAAATAAACGGTAAGTTTTATTGTTACTTAAAACTCTCTATTATATTCAGGGATATATAACATGATATGCAAATACAGCATAGTGGAGCCTCTCGATATCCCCTCCTTTAATACAAAATTTTTCAGTAAATCGTTCTCTGTCCAAGGTGCAAAGCTTTGGAATTCATTCCCACCTTCTGTTTACAAAGGGAGACCAAGTGCACCTGCATTTAAACATTAACTTAAGTGACATCTTCTGTCACTTTTACCTTCTGATATGTAATGTTTATTTATTTATACTAGTTGTATATTTTTAACGAACTAATAATTCTTTTAACAAAATATTTGTGTTATCACTTTATATCACTTTAAACATTAATTAAGTAATTTAAGTCAGTCAGTCACTGCCGTCCGCGACGAGCGCACGTCCAACACACGCCCGGTACATAATGGCCTCTGATGTTGTTAAATGTAATTTGTGTAATATAGTGATAAATAAAGTACTTGCCTTTATTCATAACAAAATGAAAGTAATGGATGAAGAAACTTTGATAAAGATCTGTAAAACAGCTTTTTCACCAGAAGAAATTTTGGCGGCAAAAAAGTTGTTATTTGACGCTGTACCTACAAAACGCATGAAGGTGAGAAAAAAAGAGGAAAAATCTAAAAGAGACTTGGAAGATATTCTTGACCTTTTAAAAAGTACGGACGCGACGGATCCGGAGAGAATCCCGATTTTTGTTGCTAAAGAATTACACAGATTGCCACCAATTACTTTCGACCACGTAGACGTTACGCGGTTATTGAGAGATTTAAACTTGCTGCGGGAACACTTAAATGAAATAAGAAATGATTGTTTTCTCTCAAAACAACTCCGTGAAATTCTTGAAACATCGCGGGAACATCCAAGTTTTACGGCAGACAGCGGACCGATGGGTTTGCTTGTTAGTAATAGTTCGTTGAACTCTGTCAAGTGCAACGCGAGTGAACAGTGCGTTAACATATCCTTATCGCCCGAACAGATGACTGAGACGGCGGTACAATGTCAAGGACGCGGAAATATAAATCTAATGGACACCTGTGAAGTTAGTATGACGAATTCAACCAAACGTCAAGTTAATGGATGCGCCGTCTCTGTTGCGCAGCCGAGTGGCAGCGACAAGCATACACGCTGCAACAACGCACGAGCGAAGCCGATGACAATTATACGACGACAACGATTACCGATGATGTCGCGTGCGCCGCGCGCGGAGCGTCGTCAATGACTAATGTGAAAGAAAGGGAGCGCACGATGGCCGACATTGTGCGTGAGACAAATACAGGTGATAAGTGTAAACAAAACATAGCTAACTCGGAAGATGTTTGGATTAAAGTTCAAAGAAAAAAGACATCATTAAGAAATAGGTTTACTAGTGAAACAGGACGTGCAAATTGTGATTTAAATTTTAAAGCGGCGAGCTGTAATAAAATTCCTTTGTACATATCAAACGTTTGTAAAACAACTACTGAAAGTGATATTGTAAATTATATCTTAACAAAGACAAATGAATTAGTAGTATTAGAAAAAATTAACGGTAAGAAAGAGAGAGATTATAACTCGTTTAAGATCTTTGTATCAAGACATAAGTTGCCGCTATTTATGAATAGTGCAATTTGGCCGGAAGGTATATGTTTTAGACGTTTCGTTTTGTTTAACAAAGGCAGGTTGAGCTCTGAGTCGAGTAATAAACCTAGTCAACAAAAGTAAACTAGTAGTATTTAGATATGGATAAAAAAACAGGTAAAATGGTTAGTTTTAATTGTAGATCCCTAAAGCGATCCATAGACGGTATTAGGAATATTTGTTTATACGCAGATATTGTAGCACTCAGGAGACGTGGCTTTTTCCGTATGACCTTTCAATACTTGGCACCGTAAGTATGGACTTTGAATACACGGGTAAGTCTGCAGTGGACTTAGGCGATGCCTTGTTAAAAGGAAGGCCATATGGAGGGGTTGCACTCCTGTGGCGGAAGGGAATTTTTAAATCTGTGGCAATTATAGACTGTGATAATACAAGACTTTGCGCCATTAAAGCGATTCTTACAAATGAACAGGCTATAATTGTTTTTAGTATCTACATGCCAACGGATACACATGAAAATTTAGTAGAATTTATAAACTGTTTAAGTGAAATCAAAGCAATAATTGAAAATAATGATGTGGAGTCTATTTATATGTTAGGTGACTTCAACTCCCATCCGAACCAACCTTTTTGGGGCGAATTTTGTAATTTTTGCTTTGATCATTCGTGGTTGTGTGCTGACACAGAAATTTTAGGTGTTAATTCTAATACATTAACGTATAAGAGTGACATAAATGGTTGGACCACTGTGTGGTGACACAATCTGCTCGGCAGACTGTTCTAGATGTAAGAATATGTCATGATGTCTATTGGTCTGATCATTTACCCCTTATTATAGAATGTGACCTAAATATAGTTATTAAAAAAGTACAAAACGTAGATGACATAAAAAAAAAAGTCCTTTGGGGTCATAGAACAGACAAACAAATCAGTAGATATAATGAACTGTGTAATAGTAAGTTTAAAAAGATTTGTTTTCCGGAGCTTTTTACATCTTGCGGAGGGGAACTATGCACAAACACGGTACATAAATAGGAGTTGGAAATGTGTACAAAAATATTGTCACTATCCTTTCTGAATCCGCAACTGTAACATATAAAGAAAATAAAACGAGGAGCAAAAAGGGCTACGTGACTGGGTGGAATAAGTACGTTCGAGAGGCCCATTGTGAGGCTCGATCGAAGTATCAACTATGGTTGCTGTATAATAAACCTAGATCTGGAAAAGTTTGGGACGAGCTATGTGAGAGTCAAAAATTTTTAAAAGTAGATTAAGATGGTGTCAAAATCATAAAGACGAAATTAAAATGGATTTAATTGCTTCGCACAGATCAGCTAAAGATTTTTCAAAATTTTGGAAAGCAACCAATAGCTTGAATGTTCGACCGAGCCTACCAGTGTGTGTCGACGGCCAGAATAGTCAAAAGGATATCGCAAATTTGTTTAAAAATCATTTTGAAGTATCTTCTCCCCTGGGGCCATCTGAGAGGGGAGTCGATGCTGAGGTTTGTCGTGATAAAGAACTTCTGTGTTTCTCACCTAAACAGGTTTCTGAGGTGATAAATAAAATGACCAGGGGAAAATCGCCTGGACACGACGGCCTCAGCATTGAACATTTGAAATATGGGGGAATACACTTACCCAGAGTACTGGCAATGTTTTATTCCCTATGTGTTAGTCACTCATACATCCCCATAGAAATGATGAAAACAATTGTGGTTCCTATTGTTAAAAATAAAACGGGTAACATTGCAGATCGATCCAATTATAGGCCCATCTCACTTGCTACCATAATTGCTAAAGTAATGGATAGTCTGCTTGATAAGATACTTAACAGTAAGCTTACCTTTCACGACGCACAGTTTGGGTTTAAACCTGGACTTTCTACAGAAAGCGCAATATACAGTTTGAAGCAGACTGTCCAGTACTATACTAGCCGTAAAACGCCGGTTTATGCCTGTTTCCTTGATCTCTCCAAGGCCTTCGATCTAGTGTCTTATGACCTGCTTTGGGAGAAGATGGAGAGAGCGGGCGTAGAGCCGGAGGTGCTCCGGGTTATGCAGTTTTGGTATGCACATCAAACCAATAATGTCAAATGGGGTAAGGAACTCTCAGACTCGTATAGGATGCAGTGCGGGGTAAGGCAGGGGGGACTGACCTCCCCAAAGCTCTTCAATCTATACGTGAATGATTTGGTAGTGGAACTTAGTAAGACACCAGTCGGCTGTTGGATAGACGGCATATGCGTAAATAACCTTAGTTATGCCGATGACATGGTTTTGCTGGGTCTCTCTGCCGGCTCAATTCGGGAGTTGCTTAAAATATGTGAGGATTACGCGGTTAGGCACGGCTTAATCTATAATGTCAAAAAAGTGAATACCTGATCTTTAGGGCTCCCCGTAAACAAGTGCCTAACGAAACAAAAATTTCACTTAATGGTACGCCACTCAAACGAGTGTCACAATTTAAATATCTAGGACACTATATTACGGAAGACCTTAGAGATCATGTAGATATAGAGCGAGAACGAAGAGCTCTCGCTACGAAATGTAATATGTTGGCCCGCAGGTTTTCTCGATGTAGTAAGAAAGTTAAAATAACGCTTTTCAAAGCCTACTGTCAAACTTTCTACACGGGAGGCTTGTGGGTTAACTATACGCAGAAAGCTATGGACACATTAAGGGTTCAATATAATAACGGGTTTAGGGTGCTGTTGGGCTTGCCGCGGTTCTGTTCGGCGTCAACTATGTTTGCTATTGTAAGAAAAAGACCTCATCTCTTCTAACAAGACTGCGGTCAAGCACCAATAGTATACTAAAAGTCACTCACAAGCAAATTTGGGGGCATGGATGGGGGCAGATTTAGTTCGTCAACACGGCCTCTCCGGATAAGGCAGCGTCCTCGCGGCTACCCTGCTCAGCTGTGGTTTGTTCTTCGTAGGAATCGGATTCACAGCTCTCAAAGAATGCTGCGCAAGCGTCGGGAGTCCACTCACCATTCCAAGGTACTACGTACTCGGCAGCCGCTTGTGTTACCTTGCCATAAGAGTTTGAGAGTAAGGTAAGCTCATAGCGGTTGTTTGCTAGCGCTTTGGTGACGCGGTATGGACCCCTCATGCCACTGTCCAACTTTCCTGCTCTTTGAGATTGTTTTATAACATAAACTAAATCATTAACCTTATATCTCCTAGGCGTATTGCGGTATTTATTTACGTAGGCGTCCTGAAGTTCTCGATTTTTATTCAAATTGGTTTCAGCCGTTTGTCTTCTTAATTCACGCCATGCTTCGCGATTAGGCGTGGATCCCTCTATCGTTACATCCTTAATAAGGGAATTGATTAACGGTGTAGTCGCCTCCGTGCCAATGAGTAAGTTTAATGCTGAATACGAAGTAGAGGCTTGTTTAGTTATATTCAAAGTTAATTGAACCTTCCATAGAACTTGTGACCAATGTAGAGACTTCAGTTTTATTTCTACTCTAATCATTTTTAATACGGTGCGGCAGTACCTCTCAACCTGGCCATTAGACTGGTGCATTTCGGGAGTAATTAAGTGCATCTCAATGCCATATTCTATTAGAAAGGTATTAAAATCCGCGCTGTCGAACATTCGACCCCTATCACAAACGAGTAACCGTGGTGTACCGAAGATACCTATTGCGTTAGTTATAATTCGTTTTAATTCGGATGAATCTTGTTTACGCATCGGGAACATTAAAAGCGTCTATTAAAATTAAAACGTAATTATAACCGTCGGATTCCGGCAGCGGTCCTAAAGAATCGACATGTAACGTGTCAAATGGGATTGAAGGTTTTTCCCACGATGTAATTGGCTGGAGTGGCGCACGTGGTACCTTTTTATATGTTAAACAATTTACACAATGTAAAATATACTTTTTAATAAAACTATGCAATCCGGGGAACCAAAAATGCGTCAAAATTAAATTTACTGTCTTTTCATAACTCAGATGCTGGTGTTCGTCGTGAAAAACACGTAGTAGGCTAAGCCTGTAAGCTTTCGGTACATAATATAAAAGTCGCGACTGCTCACCTTTGACATCATATTTGTAATACAACATGTCATTTTTCTTTTTGTATCGGGTATCGTCCAATTGACCATCATTAAGCTTTTCTAATAAGACTGCTATCTCGTTGTCAGCGGATTGTGCAATTTGCGCCCACGTTTTAGGTTTAACCGGAGTACATAGATTAACAGGATTCCTACTGAGGTAGTCAGCATCAGACATCATTGTACCCTTTTTATATTCTAAAGTGAAGTCATAATCTTGAAGATATATCCACCATCTGGCTACTCTGGGTTGTAAGTCCTTTTTGTTTTGCGTTAACTTAAGTGCACTGCAATCGGTAACTATTTTAAAATGCTTACCAATCAAGTATTGGCGGAAATGCTGTAGTGCTCTTACTACTGCAAGGGTTTCCAGCTCATAAGAGTGGTACTTTGGTTCTGCTCCTACTGTGACTCTGCTGTAATAAGCAAGGACGCGTTTACACTTCTCGAGATCCACCTGTAGTAGAACCGCTCCATAGCCTTGAGAACTAGCGTCTGTATGAAGTTCAGTTTCTAACTGCGGATCGAAAATTTTTAAAATCGGTTCACTCGTTAAAATTTTAATTATTTCCTGCCTTGCTTTTTCTTGTTGAATTCCCCAATTAAATTTAGCATTCTTGCGAGTTAGTGCAGCAATGCAGGCTGTTTTATAAGAGTAACCACATATATATCGACGGAAATAGCCCGCTAAGCCTAAAAATTGTCTAACCTGTTTGACGTTCTGTGGCTGTGGTGATTGAACCAACGCTTTTATTTTATTCTCGCTTGGCCTTACCTGACCATTGCCAATGATTCTACCAAGATATTCAACTTCTGGAGTTAAAAATGTACACTTTCGAATATTCACCGAAAAGCCAGCATCGGTGAGCGTCTTTAGAACGGAATCGAGTAATTTTAAACCTTCATTGATGTCATAATGCTTCAAAATTACTTCATCAATGTACACCAGTACCAATCCGGACTCTATGTATGTTTTTAGGGTTTCCGTCATTATACGTTGATATACAACTGGCGCATTCGCCAAGCCATACGGCATTTTCAGGTATTCGTAGTGGCCTTCCGGCGTCACAAAGGCTGTCTTCTCTATAGATTTCTTATGGAGTTTTATTTGATGGAATCCGGTTGTCATATCGCAGACAGTGAACAACTTGCCGTCTCCAAGTCGGTCTACGTGATCGTTGATCAGCGGGAGTGGAAACCGTTCCTTAATCGTCAACTTGTTCAACGCTCTGTAGTCAACCACCATCCGATCCGATCCATCTTTCTTTTTAACTAATAACACCGGACTAGCATAATCCGAATGAGATTTTTGAATAATTTTTTTGTCTAATAGATCTTTAATAATATTTCGAACTCGTAATTTTTCGTTATATGACATTTTATATGGTCGGTAACAAACAGGTATGTCACTGTTTAATCGTATGTGCATTTCCCCGGTCTTAACTGTCGTTGTCGCCGTTCCACTTAAAAGATATTGTTTGTATTTATTAATAACGTTAAGTAACAAAATTTTATCATTTTCACGCAGTGACGTGTTAACAGAATGAATATCCAAATCTACCTTACAATCGAATATAATATTAATCGGTATGTCAGTGGATCGAATAATTCTTTGTGAATTCGAAGTGCGAAAGTATGAGACTCCATCTCTGTTTAACACATCGGTGCCTATAATTACCGGAGTATTCAAAAACGTACTCGGTACAATATAAAAATCAACCTCCAATGTTATATCGCGGAATTCTATGTGTAGGGTAATAAAGGTAGTAGATTTTATTTCCGCGCCACCAAAACCACGTAACAGTTGGATGCACGGATGCAGTTTGCCTGAAAAATGTTAAACTAAATCGGAGCTTATCAACAAAATATATGAGTCAGTGTCTATCAATACATCTGTCGGGATGCCACTTAGTACCGCCGTAGTAACGTCACGATTTTTAATATCAGCTACGACTTCTCGGCAAAAATTTACGTTACCCGAGTTCGATCGTTCTTTAGCAAAACAGTTTGATTCATTATGACCGATTTTCTTACAAAAATCACAAACTACGGATTTTAATTGAAATGAATTTGTCCTTGAGGGTTGAGACAAGTGTTGTTGTTTAGTTTTATTAAAGTCAGTTTTAGCCCTTTTATTACGGCATGATGCACTCACGTGTCCCCTTCTATTACACTCATAGCATCTAATAACATTTGAGGAAAGCTTTTTAACATTGTAATTTCGTTGAAACGGTTTTTTAAACGGGTTATCTGATTTTATATAAACCGATAAAAAATCTACTAGCTTAGATGGTTGTAATTTCGAATTAATGGCTGTGGCACGAATTTGGGGATCCTTAATTCCACGCAACACTATTGCAACTAGTAATTCATCACTTAAACCTCTCACTATCTTTAACTGCAATAGTGCCCTAAGTGAGTACTCCGCATAAGTTGGATAATCATCACTATTAGTACACATGACTTCAAATAAAATATAAGCTACGTCTATATGTTTCGGGCATAACGATATTAGTTCTTCCTTGAAATTTAACCAGGATCTATCGCTGCTGGGCCATTCAGAGAGTAAAACATGGGCATCACCGTTAGGACAGTTGGCTTCACGCGCTAAACATTCTACGTCGTCCCACTTATAACGTAAACGAGCCTGTTCCACTTCGTCACACCACAATAACACGTCATGCACATTAGGGTCAAAATTAGAGACATAGTACTGGGTTGGTCTCACCGTGGTTAAGGAGGTTATCGCTTCTAAAAACTTCTCAGCAACCTCTGTGGCCGCCGTGGAACCCGGAGACAGTAGTGGTCTCTCGGTAGGTGCGGGTACTTTGCGCAAATCGCGCCGCAAATCCCCCGTCTCAAAGCTCGTCTCCAGTGTTGAAGCACGCAGCGACATTGGCCCGTGCTCCACAGATGTCGATTGTTGCTCCAATGCCGTCAGACGATTCAGGATTGTTTCCAACTGTTGGCTTATAACGTTAGACTGAGGAGGGCTTTCAGCCCTACGCCGTTGTTGTCCTCGATTCGATTTTGCCGACATATTTATTCTTTTAAGTGGGTGTGTATTTTTTTTTTATCGGCCAGGAGGGTAGATTACGCCTTCGAATCCCACTTCTGATTTTAACGAACTAATAATTCTTTTAACAAAATAATTGTTTTATCACTTTATATCACTTTAAATATTGATTTAGTAATTTAACACTTTTTCACTTATACTGTTTTACAAAGTTTCGTTGCACCTCTTGATCCAACTGATGACAACTGATGTAATGAGCTCTCGTCACTTTGCAGCCATTATTATAGTCTCGATTGTCTATGGTGGGAGAAATCGGTGGCGGGGGATGGGGGTAGATTTAGTTCGTCAACAATATATTAATTTTAATATTTACGTATATATTTATAATTATGTGTATATTTATGTATATATCTATGTATGTATAATATCAAAATTTTCTATTATTATACTATTTTTTTTGTATACTTATCTATGTATAAATTTCTATATTTTTATTTCCTTCTCTCTTTTTATTGAACCTATGCACACCACGCTTTTTTATGTAGTTTCCTTTATGAAAAGGGTTTCTCGTAGAGGTCTCTTTTAACAGATAAGTTATCCCTTGTGCATCACATGTCTTTTATAATTAATTATGTAACTATTTCTTCTCTTGGTATATAAATAAATAAATATTAAATGCTGTGAGTATAATAAATGGGGACACATGAGTGCATCATGCAGTAATAAACGGCCTAAACCTGACATTAATAAAACTAAGCCACGAAACTTGCCTCTGCCTCAATCCTCAAGGATTAATTCGTTTCAATTTAAATCCGTAGCTTGTAACTTCTGTAAGAAAGTCGGTCATAGTGAACCGAACTGTTTTGCTTAAGGACGATCGAACTCGGGTAACGTAAATTTTTGTCGAGAAGTCGTAACTGACATTAATAATCGTGACGTAATTACGGCGGTACTAGGTGGCATCCCGACAGATGTATTAATGGATACCGGTTCATACATCTCGTTAATTAGCTCTGATTTAGCTAAGCATTTTTCATGCAAACTATATGCGTGCATTCCACTGTTGCGTGGTTTTGGTGGCGCGGAAATACCAAATAATATAAGTACCGAGTACGTTTTTGAATACTCCGGTAGTTATAGGCAGCGATGTACTCGTATTAAGCAGAGACGGAGTGTCTTACATTCGCATTGCGAATTCACAACGAATCATTCGGTCCATTAAATTACCGATTAATATCATATCCGATTGTACGGTAGATTTGGATCTTCATTCTATTAACACGTCACCGTCATAAAATTAGGTTTTATGTCGGTTGTCATAGTAACCATATTAAATCCACTTATGTTTTATTAAAATAACAACAGATATCACCGATGCGTAAGAGTCTGTCAACGACCAAGACTTTATGATTTTCTAATGTCATGGTTATGGAAAATGTAACTGTGTGCTTCATTAATAATACTATCCGACTATGTGGCTGTGTCAATGACTAAAAACTGTGTGATCATGTGGGTATGTAATTAATCATACATTACATACATTTATTTTATATAAAGAGAGAATTTTAAATCTACCGATTTGTGCGAAGGTTTCAGAACCCCGTAGTGTACATAGGGATCGTCGTAGGATAGACTTGAGATATGATACAATATGAACACCCATACCTAACCGACATTAATTAATTAGAAATTTTGTACATATATATTTGCTTATTGAAGTGGTAATTGGATTTAAAACTATTTTGTTACTATAGATAAAAGTCGATATTGTCTGAAAAATGAATTGTAAAATTAACCTGTTGGTACGATAGTGAACCGCCAAGTCAAGCAAAAATAAAAAAGCGGCATGGCCGTATTACACTTTTCTCAAATTATTTCGGGCCATTTTCGACCTATAAGTACATTTCGCATTAAACTTGACGCCTATATTTCTGGTAAGCAAGAAAAAAGTAGCTCAAGCATTACAACTAGACAAAGTTCTTAGTTTTGTTAAATTTTTTCATTCACTGACTGACCCATCATCAAAACTGTAAGGCGTTTCTAGTTTATATAGAAGCTTCAAAATTTTGAATACAATTTGTGTTTAGTGAATAACTCAGGGAAAAACTAACCTATTTTGAATTTTCTGTCCACTTTTCAAGGTAATCTATAAATATACACGTGTAGCTCGTATCATAAGTCAGAGAGTGGGCTCTCAGAAAATTCGTTGATAGCACGAGTGTTAGAGAAGTAGATCATACTGGAAAAAAAGAGAAAAAGGAGGTTTTTCACAAAAATAAATGAGATGCCATCGATAACAAAGTTAAAAAAAAAACAAGTCCCGCAACACTGTTCTTTCATTGTAAAATTTTGGATGATGTACGTAATACCAAGTTGGTTGATCTTTTCGGTCCCCTCTTAAGGGCCCTTCTGTCTTAAGTTATAGCGTTATTAACTATCGAACCATATCTCATAGTGACCACATTAAAATTAAAAATATTTTATGTTTAAATAAATAGATTGACTTGGCATTCGCATGAAAACGCAATGCCATGAAAAACCAAATTTTTTATCAGCAAACCAAGTCTCGCAACTCAGCCAACTCGCAATTCCCGAGCGCATTAAGCAATCTTGATTACTAAAATATGTAGTGCTTGTGAGTTACATCGTGTGTATTGATATGAATTATATTTGTCATAAAAAAATTGTAGGTAATTATTAATTATTATCAAATTACAACTAACTTAAATGCGATTTAACAAAAAATCATTCATAACTAATAAGAATTACTTCAGAGGTTCTATCTCCACTGACACACCTGTCGTCCATGAATCTATGTATCTCTTTTCATGATTTCTTTCGGGTTAACCTATATCGGTATGATTTCAGTCATATTCTCATTTATGTTTAACTCTGTTATGTCCCGTTTCCTTTCTAGTGGTAAACTAGGGATTCGAAAGTCTCTAGTTCATCTTAGGGATACGCTTCCAGTTGTGTGAAAATTATTGACGGACCTTAACATGCAACAAGCTCATAAGCTCCATGTCCATATCCATATTATACATTTTTATCGTCAATGTATTGTTTTTTTTTTTTTTAATACTCGTAGAAGTTTTTCAAAAGCATACGATAATAATATGATATAATATGTGAAGTAGATTAACAACATTATTATACCTTTTCGTAACACAAACAACAATTTACTAGTTTCATTTTATTTAAACACTAGCTATGCCCGCGACTTCGTCCGCGTGAAATAGTTATTTTCGGCATCATATTTATTTTTGCAAAAAACCTACTCGGTTTTATAAATAATTTTCTGTTATTATTTTAGACAATTTAGTTTATTTATTTATTTTAAGTTTTTAAATAACATAATTATTTAAAGTACTTCTGTGTAAATAATATTTTTAGTTTTATTTTCTTGTGGCAGAAGAACATATTGGTTTTCTCCGCAACCTGATCTTGACAACGCGACATATAGTTGGCCGTGTGAAAAGCAGTCTTGGCGTAAATCAATTCCTACGTGTTTAAATGTTTGCCCCTGTGATTTATTAATTGTAACGGCGAAAGATAGCTTTACGGGAAATTGAATTCTTTTAAAATTAAAAGGTAAATCATTTGGTATCATTGGGATGCGAGGTATAAGCACTGTTTGACCAACTGCTGGACCAGTCAAAACTATAGCAACGATCACGTTATTGCGAAGAAATTTGATTTGAAGTCGGGTCCCGTTACATAAATTTGGTGGTTTAAGATTTCTGAGTAAAATTATTGGGGCACCTATTTTTAACTTGAGGGAATATGGGGGAAGACCACTGGGGTTCAAAGAATTAAGAAACTCCTGTGGGTAATGGACCGCATCTTCCTGATCCAGATGATTAAGTGAATTAATCCTTTTTGATACAGGAAGCCCAAAATCAGTTAGTGATTTATCGCAAATCTCATGAATTTATCTTCAATCATGATTAGTCCATCATTGTATATATCATCATTATATGCTAATGTCATATCTTGATTCTCATTACGCATTCTGTTTAGTATATCTTCACATAAAGCATTACGAAATTTATTCCATAATGCTAAAGGGTCAGATGGTTGGCAAAATATAAGGATGATGGTAAATAATTCTCTTAATTTTGTGGCTGGCTCGGACATTACAGCATCTGACATTGTATTCTGCCAATGTTCATCTCCCTCCAGTAAACCTAATTCCTTGAAAGCGCCTTGATAAGTTTGGCAAATAACACCATTCACGGTCCTTAGATGTTCAAATGACATTGGACCGCGAACATGTTGCAGTAACATTCTTAAATAAAAACATTCAGTTTGAGTCGGATGAATGTTGTAGACACGGCCTAAAGTTGTGTCTTTTTTTACACCGGGATATCCTTCAACATCTTGCCCACGTTTTCTTCTAGAAAATGAATTTCTTTCCCATACGTAATACTGGGGTACTTCGTGATATAAAAGGGTTTTTGCAAAATCGTCCCTCTTGCAAAGGTCAAAGAACGCTGTAAGTGTCGTTGATGAAGGATTATTAACACGATCTTGAAGGTTTGCATTATTATCAAAATAAACTCTTTGTCCATTTTCCAAATGAACTGCTAAATGAACTACTGCCGGAAAACGTTCATGAATAGGAAATTGGAAAATTCTCCAGATCGCTTCCGAAGAACTTATATAGCGACCATTTAGATATGTTTCTACTTCATTGTTATTACTTTGAAGCGAAAATGTGGCTTGGTCAGAGCCTTTATGAATATACTTACAGATGTACTTAATAGCTTTGACCGATTGACAAAACTCTACGTTAATGTGTGCATTGAAAATTCGTGATAGAACTGGATTATAGGGAACAACCCACCTATTATCCACGCTCATTTCTGTACCCTTGACACGAATTATTGCTGTGTTTCCACCATTATCTGGAGACCTGCGCCTGTAGGTTGGGTAACCATCATCCCCGGTTTGTGTTTCAGAAATAAAATTCCTAGGGTACTTTTTAGAACAAATGTTTTCTTTCATACATGGTGACGCAGGGTTATGAAATCCGCAAGGACCATGTATCATATTTTTTATGACAATATTATGAAGAATTGGATCTTGTCGTTTGTCAGGTATTTCAGCCGATATTATTGCATCTATAGAATCTGGTTGTACTTTGATAGCCAGCCACAATAAAATGTGGGCGTGTGGTAAACCTCTTTTTTGCCATTCTACGCTGTAAACAAAGGCTCTTGAAGGCCCAAAAATATTTTTCTTCGTCAGAAGGAGTATCATATTTTGAGTTTTAAATTAAATACTCTAGAAACCAAATCATGTCTGTCGTAAGAATGCTGATCGGGTAATAACTCAATTTTTATTTCCGGCCATTCGGAGTTACATGTAAATGTAATGAAGAGATCTGGTTTTCCAAATTTCTTGACAAATGTCATGGCATCTTGACTTTTTTCGTTCATGTATCTGGGGGATCCTGTAAATGACGACGGCAGTATAACATGCTGGCCAACATTAGAAGCGTCTATATTCGCATCATTAACCACGGCATCTCTTAAATTAATGTACTCTTCTGCTCTCAATTTTTTTGATTTCTTTTTATGAAGTCTAGCCTCTCAGAAATCATTTTAGCCGCCATATCAACACAATACTGGTTGAATAATCCCTTGAAATAATGTATGCTGTTAAAGTCATTTATTCTCAACATGAGTCTAAATGCATAGAATTGCATACATGATACAGTTTTAGATCTAGCAGCAGTATTCTGCTGTGGAATATTTATACAGTATCCGTCATTACCAAAGGGAAACAGTAAAGGATACTGAAGTGGGTCATAAGATCTATGAAGTTCAGAAACTCGTTGAAGTCCACCATCTCTCGCCGTCAACACAATATCTCGGGGACCTTTGTCTTCATCTATCAAAAGAACAGCTACTTCATCTACTATTGGCGCATTATATCGACCTCGATGCTCAGTAGGAGGTTTCACATCAGCATGAATAATAAGTTTGAAGTCATTCGGTGGTCTATTTTCCAGATTGTATTTGAAACTTTGAATATACGTATTATGATCGTGAAGATATGTTTGGAGAGCGTCGATAAGATCGATTTGCAAGCTTGGATTTAAATTTGAGCGTAAGGATACCTGATCTGCATGTGAAACAAAATATATTTGCAAAAATTCGGGCTGTGCCCCTTCAGCTGGAAGTAAGTTACCGATTAAGTGATAAACTTGCCCTTGGACTTTAAAAGTGGGCATAAAGTTTCCCTCACGAATCTCTTTGGCACCAAATGAAGTCATCTGAAATAGTGTATTATATTGCCTTGAGTGATTTAAGAAATGCTTTGATGATGGATGTGAGCCTGATATCAGTTCTTTTAAAACTGTAGTTGGTTCCGGAATTATTGGTATATTTACTTTGCCACCACTACAACACAGTCCAGGAGTTTCAGTCGCCCATTTTTTTGCTTGGCATAAGTTGCATATTTTATTCATTCTGCCAATATCAATATCATTTAGCTCAGTATAGTCAAGTGTACAATCATAAGCAAACGCAGCATTTAATAAATTATGTTGCCTGCGAGTTCTATTTCTTGCTGATCGTGCATTTTGCTGTGCTAATCGATGGGATCTTTCAGTGCTCGATTCCCGATCGCGGTTAGCCAAAGTGCGGGAATTCTGTGAGGCTAAACGTTGAAAACGTTCAGCGCTTGATTCCCGTTGTCGGTTTGCCAAAGTTCGAGAACTCTGTGAGGCTAAACGTTGAGAACGTTCAGCGCTTGATTCCCGTTGTCGGTTTGCCAAAGTTCGAGAACTCTGTGAAGCTAAACGTTGAGAACGTTCAGCGCTTGATTCCCGTTGTCGGTTTGCCAAAGTTCGAGAACTCTGTGAGGCTAAACGTTGAGAACGTTCAGCGCTTGATTCCCGTTGTCGGTTTGCCAAAGTTCGAGAACTCTGTGAAGCTAAACGTTGAGAACGTTCAGCGCTTGATTCCCGTTGTCGGTTTGCCGAAGTTCGGAAATTTTGTGAGGCTAGACGCTGCGACCGTTCAATAATCGATTCATTAGCACGGTTTTGTTCACTGATTTCTCGTTGAGTAGCCAACCTATGCATATTTTCATCCTCTGTTTCATTGCTGCGCAAAACTCGCAGCCGCTTTGCAGTAGCAGTCTGCCGAGAAAGCTGAGATCTTTTTCTAGGCATTATAATGACGAAAAAGAACCTAAGATATGAAAAATTAAACAAACCGTAACTCGTAATCAAGAAAAAAATAAACGTATGGTAAATAATTAGGAACCTAATTATTTTTACCTGTATTTGGTACTTACGTAAATCGGATAAAATATATGTCAAAAGAATAACCGTTAAACGATAAATGTATGCTTAAACTAAAACCTAACCTAATAAGAATATTTATGTGGATAACACCTATTTTCAAGTATTATATACAACAAAACAAAAAAGTTATAATATTGCTAAAATATTAGAAACAATACTATCCTTATAACAAAAAATATTTACTATAAAGAAAACTATGACACCTACTTACTACATCAAAATTAAAAAAATTTTGATAATTGTGAAATTATTAGAAGCAAAATATTATCCTTAAAACAAAATGAAATAGTATTTAAAAAGTATTATTACACGACGATATTATTCCGCAAAAACAAATAACGCTGCATACAACCGTTCAGAAGGGAGCCGACCGCGCGTCTGAGCCGCGCGGCATGGTACCTCGTAGAGCTACACCCCCCCGCTCCCTCCGCGTCGCTCGCAAGCAACGACGCCTCTCCTATGTTTTGCACTTCATGCGGCGCGCGGGTGAACTTTATATCGGTGTTATTTTAAAATTGTAATATCTTCTAAGATATTCATTGAAATTAAGTGATGTCAAAGACAATTTTGTTCACAGTTAAATAATCTTAATCAACAACACATTTATTTGGATAAAGATTTGTATTATTACGTTGATACAATAATGCATTAATTTCGACCAAATTTTATTACTATAAAAACGGTTCTAGTGTGTTAATCTTAAAAGATAGATATATACTGTCGTGGACATTTTTTTAGATCATTTCAAGAGGAATAATTCTTTCATACATATATTTTTGGTATCTTGAATCGTTTTCGCAACGCATGCAACGAAAGCCCTCAAGAATTAATAATTTACCCCGTTTTTTCCACATTTTCCATTATTTCTTCGCTCCTAATAGTGGCAGCGTGATGTTATATAGCCTAAAGCCTTTGTCGATAAATGGTCTATCCAACACAAAAAAAAATCAATTCTAACCAGTAGTTCCTGAGATTAGCGCGTTCAAACAAACAAACAAACAAACAAACTCTTCACCTTTATAATAATAGTATAGATTAAATTTCCATATTAGAAAATTTTATATAATTTTATATAATTTCCATATTAAAAAAATAATTTAGAAAATTTTTCAAATGTATCGCTACATGATATAAATTAAAACATAATTAAACCAAAGATATGTTAAATAAAATCCTCTTCAATGGAGTATATAATACTCTAGGTAAAACACAATGTTATTTCCATCAAGATTAATTTAATATAGGAAGTCTTCGACGTAGCGAAAATGTTTTTGTAATTAATTATAAAACGATAACTAATACATAATTTGATATTTTTTTAGAATATTTTCTAAAAACATTATCAAATTATGTAGAAAATATTCTTTCTAAATATCGAAAAAATCCACAGACTTAAAAAACATTAATAGGCAATAAATATATTGTAACTTAACATTCAGGGATATGTTACATAGGCATTTTTAATTTGTAAATTCTAAGATATGAGGGCACATTCTTAAAAATTATCGTTATGTTTAGGGATATGGTATTCGTTAAGGTATTCGTCAAACAACAAAAGTATATAATGAAACGTTTGTCTGGTAAAATTAAATACTATTATTATCCAATAGCCAGTTATAATTTGTAACAAAAATAAGAGGAGCTGTATTGACTAAGAGGCGAGTTGGCGGCGGGCGAGGTGTGGAGTGGTGTGATGTATCGAGGAGGGGAGAGGTGTGGTAAGGAGAGGTGAGGAGAGGTGTGGTGAGAGAGGAGAGGAGAGGGGAGGAGAGATTATATAAAGAGCCTTTTTGGATGTAATTGTGCATTACTTTGTGAAATTGGAAATAAACAAGTGATTTACCAAGAAGTCGTACTGTTTTAATTATTTTCTTTGAAAAGTCAGTCGTGTTTTGTAATTTAAGTAATAATCAGAAGTGGGATTACCTACAACAAAAAGTATAAAAGTGAAGAGATCCGGATAGCATCAAGGACATTAAGTACGATCAAAAACGAGTAGAAATGTTCAGTGTTCTATTCCGGATGAGTTATATGAAGGATTTTTGTCAGCTTTTGATTCATATCTGTCCTCTAAATCAAATAATATACCAAGAGCAACACATGCAGAAGGACCTCGACACGTCACATGCAGAAGACAGTACGAGTATATTCAAAAAAATCACCGATCTGTTATCGCTGTAAAGAAACAGGGCACGTGGCTACAACATGTAAATTAACCGATAAACGAAGTGTTTCAGGTGTGGTAAACTTGGCGAACATGGCGAACTTGGCGAACATGTGTAATTCAACAGAAGTAGAACCAAATCCTGTTAGGAAAGTTCAATTGATATCACAGTTGAATGATGTGTATAAGAAAAAGTGTGAGGGTAAGTGAACTTTTTTTTCAAGGCTTATTTAGATACTGGTAGCGACCTTAATAAACTACTCAAGGGAGCATCTGATGCCCTTAAACTCAAACTAATGCCTACAAATACAGTGTTAAAAGGTTTTAACGGTGATACAGTTCGAGCATTAGGAGAGGTACAGTTTGAATTATCAATCGACGAGGTTCACGTCAAAACGTCTGCTGTAGTAACAAACGTCGATTTGGGTGATATCTCTCTTATGATAGGCCAGACCGTTGTAAATCAAAATGACATAACGCTAAAAGTGTTTCAGTGTGGCGCTCACTTATCAAGGGCAACAACTACCCCCAATAACTTGTATAATATCGACCTGTGTGATGATACTAGCTATTACAGAGTAAAATTAGTCGAAGACACTTCTGTACCGATTGGAGATAACTTGGTTCAATTTACAATACGTGACGCCGATTGTGGAGATTACTGTACGAGGCCCAGGCAGTTCAGGATGAGGTAACGTAGTATATGCCGTAACCATCTCCGTGCTACGAAATGGGAACGGCTTCATAAAAGTCTGCAATATTGGTTCCCGTACCATTTATTGAAAAAAAGGAACAACGAGGTGTAAAATGCATATCGGACCCAGAGGTGAGATCATACTGCTTTACTTTGAGGAGAGGAGAGTGTTCTGATAATTATAATGAATTTGAAAATATTGATGTCAGTGATATTGAGAATGATCAAGTAACGTTAATTAATCTTTTAAAGTCGTATGAGGATTGTTTTGCTAAAAATATTGGCGACATAGGGTGTACAAATTTAGGTGAAATGGCTATTGAGCTCGAAACAAACAAACCGGTAGTTCGAAAGCGGTATAGATTAGCGCTTACGGAAAGAGAAGTTGTAAAGACAATGGTAAATTATTTAATAAAAGGGGGTATTATTAGAAAATCGAATTCGCAATACGCATCTCCGATTATATTAGTACGAAAAAAAAATAGGGCGACTGTAGATTGTGTGTCAATTCAGGGAATTAAATAGAATTACTATTAAAGAAAGATTCCCTATGCCTCATATAGATGACCAATTAAATAAGTTGTCGGGTAAACAATATTTTACAAATTTAGTCTTATTTTCCGGCTACCATAACTTATCAATTAGAGCAGATTCTATGCATAAAACGTCATTAATTACTCTTGATAGTTTTTATGAATATTTGAGGGTACCATTCGGGTTAGCTAATGCCCCGTCAGTTTTCATGAGGGTAATCCCAAAAAAAAAAATTTGTGAAACTTGTGGGTAGTGATGGCGGTTTCGCTGCGAAACTACACGACATGGTTGCAACTAACAAACGTCAGGATGCACAGGTGATACTTTTATTTTTCAAAAAGCCAGCTCTTGGAGAGTCATGTGAGTTAAGTGAGCATATAATCTGCCACGTAATTTGAAAGCTGGAACCCGAGGCACAGGTTCTAAAGCCACCGGTTCTTAAGATACTTAATTATTTAACGGATACTATAGTTGAACCCTCAAAATTAACAAATAATTTAACTTTTGATAAAGATTCAGGGCCTAAATGTTTTTCATGTGGACTCACATCGTCCCAATGTATATCATCCCAATGTAGGGAAAACGTCCGATGTAATAATTATAATAAAATTGTTCATAAAACGGAATATTGCAGATTTAAAAAGTCTGATCACTGTGGTAAAGTAGGTTATGAAGAGAAAGACTGTTATTTTAAAAATCTATCGGCTCCAAATAGTTCTTATGCCAAACCTAACAATAAATTCGATGAAAAGAAATCTAAATTGTTAGCCCGATTGATGTGGATAGCCAAAATTTCGTAAAATTATTATTGCTAACGGTTTTAAATTGACTGCATATATTGACTTTAATAATACTATAACAGTATCAGCGGCTCTAAAAATCAATTTAAAATATAATATATGTCAAACAAGCATAAAAGGTTATGGGCGTCAAATTATAACACCAGAAGGTGAAGCTCTATAGTAGCTTTTGAATTTTGAATTTGAACATAGATGGCGTCGGGGCTAGCACATCGGTTTTGATAGTCTTGTGATAACCTACAAGACACCGACATGATAATAGGGCGGCCCTTTAGTGAATTACCGGGAATATGTGTTACGAAAGCGACGGATACTTTAACATTTTCCTACAATAATAGCACTGTTAATATGGAACTACCATTTTCAAATCATAATGACGTCCATCTATCAAAAATAGAATTAAGGGTACCTCATGACCTGAAAATTGTTAATGGATTAATCAAAATTTTAGTTTATACGGACCAATTTGTCGACAATATGTCGATGGTGTTCTGTGAAACTTGAACGGTCTGAACATAGGTGCCTTGGTAAAGAAATTGATATTCCAGAACAAATAACTGAAATAAATGGTAACCGGGGGTATATCGACGTAAACGACTTAATATATTAACCGATAACATTATTTGCTACACTTTGCATTGCTCGAGGTTCTGAATATAAATCGGGTAATATTAAAATCGATACAGATGTGTCAAGATCGGACCTAGACAATCTTCAAAATCTTAAATAAATTTGATCATTGTTTTGATGATCATGCAGGGGTAGGAGATTTGATATAGAAATAATAATTGAACTAACCACTTAAGTTCCCTTTTATCATCACCCTTATCGTATGTCAATAAAAGAGTGATGAATTTTATGCTGAATAAGTATAGATTTGAATTCACTTCCTTATTACAACTAGACAAAGTTCTTAGTTTTGTTAATTTTTTTCACTGACCGTTGTCAGTATAACATAAGGTCATTATCCAATGTTCTCTTTGTTTCCGTAGCATTCTTGTAGCAGATCGTTGCATATTGCTTGAATTCATACTACTTCATATTATACAATACACGAGATCTCTACAGTTTCGCAGTATTTTTTAAATATTTATTCTGCCTGGAGACTCGGAATTCGCTTTAAATTTATTATCGGAACATAAAAAAACAAAAGAATATTACATTTTATTTTTTAATTTAATTTTTTATAAGGGGTCTGACAATGTCTTGTTAATGATACATATTTATTGCAACTTATTATATATTTCTGTTCATGCCTATGTCTATGTGTGGGTATATATCAAATGAAATAAATCAAATTATAATGGTAAGACCAATGTAAGGACTGACAGTTAAAAGTACTATATGAGAATGTATGTATATATGGTTTGTAACCCAATATTTATGTAGAATGCCTATTTCAAAAATTTATTTATCAAACGAATTGATTGTTTTTTAAGATTTCATTATATTTTTATGTTACAATGAAATATATTTTTTTATCAAAAAAGGGGAAATATACTCTTCCTAGCAATTTTGTAACAATCTCTTCATGGATTGTACTTAACTCTTAAGAATTCCTGGTCTTTTTTTAAATTCTAGTGTACAAGACCTTTTAAACCTTTTATTACATAGCTTCTATCGCGGGCCTTGAGCGCGGAGACCGAATTCAGAAATTCCGTAGCGAAAATTTCTAACTCCTAACATCGAACGTCGTTTCAGTTTGGCAAACTTCGGCACGGTGTATGTGTGCGTGCGACTACACTATGAGGGTTAACTAGCTGCTCACTGCTCACGACTGATTCTATCTCTTTCACACACAACGCTAGGTGCTTTTTGTCTTCGTCCACGAGTAAGTTCAATCCCGCAACTAGTTAGACCTTATCGTGTATGTATATGTATATATATGGTGTTAAAATTATAAAAAAATAATTACGTGACATCACGTGTTATTAGACTTGCTGACGAGAAGCTTGTGATATAAATACAGTAGTGGCATCACACTAAAGATTACACATCCGAGCAATGAGCACTCGTCACTGACACGTATCATTTTATTATTTTATTACGATTTTATTGAAATAGATAGCACAAGTTACGGCATCTCCAAAGAAAAAAAGAACAAAGAAAAAAAATACTGCATATATAAAATAAAAATATAATTATAATTGCATAAGTTGATAAAATGCTATGCAATAGCTTTACCGCGGCAGTCTCCGAGTGCCACACGTCTATTTTTAGTCAGTTTACGTCGGAAGCACATTTTAAATTATTTTACATTATCAAATTTTTTATAAATGTATATTATTTATTTGTTTGCTACGAAAGTGTGAGAAACAATACTTGATTTTTATAAATACCTGTTTTTCTATACAGTCAAATATTCTTAACTGAGAATTAGTTAGTTGTGACTGGACTGTTAGAGTGGACTTGTTGAGATGAGTATTTTGAAATCATGGCCATAAGCCAGGTTTCTGTAGGAAACTTTACATGGAATTATTTATATATATTTTTTTTATATATTATATGTATATATTACTCCTTCCTTACTTACTTCCATTGTATTTAACTTTTATTTACTTGTTTGTTTCCTCTTGTTCATAAGGATTTCTCAGCACTTTCAAATGCTAATGTCATTAAATTATAGTTTGTTTCTTTAAAACTATTTGTACGCTATTAAAATTCCTAAAACCTTAAATTAAAAGAAGAAAAATGTTTAACTTTAAACACATCATTTTCTTTTATGAAGATTTTCAATATCTTACAATTATAATTCCGTGTAAAAGACTATAAGTTAAATCATTTTTCTTGTTCCGATTATTGAAAGAAAATGTAAAAAAAAAAGTTTTTTAATCTTCTTAGGAATACATTTTGTAACCACATATTATGTATACCTTAAAAGCCTCCTTTATTTATATTGAACATTAGCCACAGTGGGCCGTCCTAATAATTAAACCAGAATACTTAAATTTGATCTTCTAGTATGCAACGCTATCAAGAACGTGACTCCCATACTATGATACATTAATCTGTAGTGAGATCAATATACTTTTTTTTTATTTTACATAAAAATCTCGTATGAAATCGTAGCACAGTACTCTGGAGCTTTATGAATACCTGGTACATTATATTATGAAATAAACCTGACTTGAACTATGTTTTGTTTTGTTTTAAAAAGAACGAGAAAATTAATCCAAAACAATAATGATTAATTAAATGTATAAGAGGCAGAAAAACAGAATTAAAAAAATATATTTATTGTTATTCTAAATAAATAAATCAGAAAAGAATAATAATTTATTTATTAATTAATGTTCATCAAAGTGATAGATTTTTTCGGTTAGTTTCAGGCGAATCAGCAAAAAGGAGTTATTCCCAAATCTAGTAGTTAAGAAAGTGGAGACTCGAAATAGACTTCACAAACTAAAGGCATTTGTCTAAAAATAATATCGTTATTTCCCAGCTTTGCAAGTTAAAAAGATTTTTTTTATTTCTCGTAGCTCCAACGCTACTCATATCACCTGACCAGGAGAACATAGATCTTTGCGGGTGATTTTACACTATAGATTGAAAAAAAACCGATATGGGACAGATGAGTTTTATTAAATTTATATCTTTTTTTTTTTTTTTTTTTGGGGTCGGGTTGGAAAATATTAAGTGATGAAATACATGTGTATTTCATCACTTTATTACATGATTGTAGATTAGGGTAGGTTAATTCGACGATCCCCGGGGGCTGTCAACTTGTCATGGTGGGGGGCTTGAGTGCTCCAGTGATCCCCAGGGCTTTACCGGCAGGTACTACCATACCGGACGGGTCTGGGGTGAGGGGTCAGACTAAGAGCGACACAAGCGGTGTCTAAATACATAGTTTCACTGTTATATTTCTAAAAATGACAATTTTCCATACGAACATTCATCACCTGTTTTTACCCCAATTTTCGCTATAAAAAGTAGCCTATGTTCTTTCAATCCCAATAAAGTGTCTAAATACAAAGTTTCACTGTTATATCTTCAAAAATGACGATTTTCCATACTAACAGTCATCCCCTCCTTTTTACCCATTCCCCCATTTTTTGCGATAAATACCAAATTTCATCAAAATCGGTTCACTGGTTTAGGCGTGAAAGCGTAACAGACAGACAGACAGAGTTACTATCGCATTTATAATATAATAATAATATTAATAATAACAGCAATAATAATAATGATAAAATATTAGTATATAGTAAATAGTATAATAGTATATAGTATGGATTTAATTTTTATTTTTTATTTTTGAATCATACATGAAGTATGAAATATTTAATGAGTAAATAAGAGATGGTTTTTTATTTCTGCCTTTACTTTATAAAACTACCTGTCTATCTTTACTTTTATTTACGTTTTACTGGATAATGCACGTTCCTTTAAAAAATAAGTTTAAATTTAAAAACAAATTGTGAACCGTAGTTTCAAGTCACGTTTATTGCGTATTATGAAGTACCAGGTGTTCATAAAGCTACAGAATACTATTACACAATTTGCTACGGGGATGCTACGAAAACCCAGAGAATTGGTTCTACGATAAACATACAAATATGCATTTCAAAGGGTTAATAGTTCAGACGTTGTGACAAACATGCATGCACGAACTAAGGCGAAACTATATTTTAGTGTCGGCTATCATGAAGAAAGGAATTCCCGTTTTCAAAATTAAATCAAACTAAGATATTTAAAATCAGAGAGCATAAAGGGCAATTGTATCAGGCTTACTGAAAACTAATGTAAAAAACAGTTTTTTTTCTTCTGAGATTTTCTTAGACATACATTTTGTAACAATGTATTTTGTCAATCTTAAAAGTCTGCCTTACATACATATCTTGAAAACTAAGAGCAGTGGGTAGTCGAATCAGTATTGTATACAAATCAGAATACTTAAGTCTGTTCTCCTAGTATGCAACGTTATCAAAAACGTGAGTCCCATATTATGTATTTATACGTAACTGTAGTCAGGTCAATAAAGTTTTACTTTTCACAGCAATCATGAAACATATTGTACAACTCCTTCAGACTTATGAAGTCCTGGTTCCCGCACTATAAAACAAACGTGACCAATTTTCGAAGTTCTGGTGATTCCTTTGTAGCAAGCAACCATGATCAATTGACAGACGAGATGAAAATGAAATCATATACATATTTTCTAATCAGAAAATACATACGAGTATATGTCGAAGTACGGTCCAGGCCGTGGTTTTTAAAAAGAGTGACGCCAGCATAACTGACGTCATCAATGACTTTATTCTTAATTGTAGACCAACATTGTTGTGACTACACTTACACAGGTGGCTACGCAGGTGGTTATGCGGCTAACACCTGATTATTTCAACTACCGACAATTATTAGTTTTTTGAATAATAAGAACTACGCCGTTATATATGTTTTTTTTTCAGTAAATTTTAGTCAAAATTGATTCGAAGTGGAGGGACGAAAGTGCCTGTACGAACTTAGTGCCTTATCATTTATAGAAAAAGAAATGCCCGCTTCGAAAGTAATTTTTTTTTACTGGTCTCGTACCGCAACTCATAACATCGTACCAGGGAAACATAAATCTATGAAGGTCATGTTTCACTATGAATTGAGAGTGAAATTTGTGCTATATGAACATATTGGGACGGACGTGTGTTTTAAATATTTCATATCAATATATATTGATATTTATTTGTTTGTGTGTGTTCGTGTATCATGGCCTAATTTACATTAATAAGAGCTTATTTATTTATTAATTTTTTCCCGTTACTCTTATGAATATAATTTTGTTCTTGTGATATATAAGTTTCTTTTGCGTGTTCCTGAAATCTTGCATTATGGAAGTGAATTTTGCTTTCATAAAATAATTTGCATTATTTTCAAGTTCGTAGAGCAGTGGACGATCGTCGTTCAGAATTGCATACAAAACATGATTCCTGAATTAATGTTCACCTGTAATACAAGGTTATAAGGTCAGGGTATATAAAACTATCAAGGTGATCTTTCTCCGCTTTAATCTCATGCTTATGTTTGCACGTTGTTTAATATTTTTGGGTAATTTTAAGTGTTGCATTTTTTTTTTAGCAAAATGATTTTTCTTACAAAACATAAAAAACAAAAGAAACTTTTAATAAGCTTACATAAGAAGCATATATATAATGTGTATTTCATAACTTTATGACATGGTTGTAGATTAGGGTAGGTTATTTAGACGATCGACCCCACAGAGGCACTCCTTTATCTTATACCTTGAAAGATTTCAAGTTTTGTAGAAAAAAAGGAGAAGAGATCATAAATTCTTAAAATTAATTTAGAGTCATCTCAGAGTCTCAGAATTCCAAAGCACCGAGAGAATTTTTTCAGCTTTGTCTAAAAAAGCCTGATTATAAATATAAATTATAAATATGTACGTACACATTTACATATAATGAGATCTAAGATTTTCGCGAGTATTCATTTAAATGAAATTAGTATTATTCGGATTTACTACGCGGATTTTATTATTTAAAAACTACATAATCCCGACGTTTCGGTTACTTTGCAGCAACCGTGATCACGGGCAGACGAGGTGTGAATGTCTGTCAGTTGGTCCTTGTTATTTATCATCTACCGCCATCGATTTCTTAATTTTCTGGCGTACCGCTCTGGATGCCGGCAGAATGCGCTCACGGTGTCTTGAGGTCCTGCGGTGTGGTTTCGGACATGGGATTTTATATTTTTAAGAACGGGGTCCCAGGTGTTTGATAGATTCCAGCCATCTTCTCTATTGAAATTGGGATGTTTTTTAATTTCAATAACCTCGCGAATTAATCTCGGTATATACTTGTCTTCCCGAGCGAGGATTTGAGGTTTATCAAAACGAATGTAGTGGCCTGGTTTGTCCATTGTGTGTTCACACACTGCTGACTTCGACGCGCGCCTGTTTTTGATGTCTGAGATGTGTTCTTTAACCCTTGTACCGATGCTCCTCTTCGTCTGTCCAATGTATGACAAGCCACAGTCACAATCGAGTTTGTATACACCCGCTTGTTGCAAAGGAATGTTACTCTTGATTGGTCTCAAGAATTGGCTCACTTTCTTATGTGGTTTGTAAATAGTTTTAATGGAAACCTTCTTCAAGATGTTGCCTATTCTGTCAGTAACTCCCTTCACATATGGTAGTATCGCAGGTTGTCGTTCAACTGTGGGTGGCTTCAGGTGGTTCTTGCGATGCTGGCGAGGCACGGGCAGGTTGTTGATGGTGAGAGCATGTTTTACATGCTGCAGCTCGGCCTCTAGGTGGTCAGCATCACAAAAGTGTTGGGCTCTCTGTAACAAGTATATCAAGGAGTCAAGTATATCATGTCGTTAGGAATCCTGACAATACTTTGGGACACACTGTTTATAGGAAACCCACACACACGGACAGGTACCTCAACGGTAACTCGCACCACCACCCTATACAGTTAGCTACCGTTGGCAAATCTTTGTTACAGAGAGCCCAACACCTTTGTGATGCTGACCACCTAGAGGCCGAGCTGCAGCATGTAAAACATGCTCTCACCATCAACAACCTGCCCGTGCCTCGCCAGCATCGCAAGAACCACCTGAAGCCACCCACAGTTGAGCGACAACCTGCGATACTACCATATGTGAAGGGAGTTACTGACAGAATAGGCAACATCTTGAAGAAGGTTTCCATTAAAACTATTTACAAACCACATAAGAAAGTGAGCCAATTCTTGAGACCAATCAAGAGTAACATTCCTTTGCAACAAGCGGGTGTATACAAACTCGATTGTGACTGTGGCTTGTCATACATTGGACAGACGAAGAGGAGCATCGGTACAAGGGTTAAAGAACACATCTCAGACATCAAAAACAGGCGCGCGTCGAAGTCAGCAGTGTGTGAACACACAATGGACAAACCAGGCCACTACATTCGTTTTGATAAACCTCAAATCCTCGCTCGGGAAGACAAGTATATACCGAGATTAATTCGCGAGGTTATTGAAATTAAAAAACATCCCAATTTCAATAGAGAAGATGGCTGGAATCTATCAAAGACCTGGGACCCCGTTCTTAAAAATATAAAATCCCATGTCCGAAACCACACCGCAGGACCAGGACAGTCAAGCAAAAATAAAAAAGCGGCATGGCCGTATTACACTTTTCTCAAATTATTTCGAGCCATTTTCGACCTATAAGTACATTTCGCATTAAACTTGACGCCTATATTTCTGGTAAGCAAGAAAAAAGTAGCTCAAGCATTACAACTAGACAAAGTTCTTAGTTTTGTTAAATTTTTTCATTCACTGACTGACCCATCATCAAAACTGTAAGGCGCTACTAGTTTATAAAGAAGGTTCAAAATTTTGAAAACAATGTGTGTTTAGTGAATAACTCAGGGAAAAACTAAACTATTTTGAATTTTCTGTCCACTTTTCAAGGTAATCTATAAATATACACGTGTAGCTCGTATCATAAGTCAGAGAGTGGGCTCTCAAAAAATTCGCTGATAGCACGAGTGTTAGAGAAGTAGATCATACTAGAAAAAAAGAGAAAAAGGAGGTTTTTCACAAAAATAAATGAGATGCCATCGATAACAAAAGTTAAAAAAAAAAGTCCCGCAACACTGTTCTTTCATTGTAAAATTTTGGATGATGTACGTAATACCAAGTCGGTTGATCTTTTCGGTCCCCTCTTAAGGGGCCTTCTGTCTTAAGTTACAACGTTATTAACTATCTAACCACATCTCATAGTGACCACATTAAAATTAAAAATATTTTATGTTTAAATAAATAGATTGACTTGGCATTCGCATGAAAACGCAATGCCATGAAAAACCAAATTTTTTATCAGCAAACCAAGTCTCGCAACTCAGCCAACTCGCAATTCCCGAGCGCATTAAGCAATCTTGATTACTAAAATATGTAGTGCTTGTGAGTTACATCGTGTGTATTGATATGAATTATATTTGTCATAAAAAATTGTAGGTAATTATTAATTATTATCAAATTACAACTAACTTAAATGCGATTTAACAAAAAATCATTCATAACTAATAAGAATTACTTCAGAGGTTCAATCTCGACTGACACATCTGTCGTCCATAAATCTATGTATCTCTTTTCATGATTTCTTTCGGGTTAACCTATATCGGTATGATTTCAGTCATATTCTCATTTATGTTTAACTCTGTTATGTCCCGTTTCCTTTCTAGTGATAAACTAGGGATTCGAAAGTCTCTAGTTCATCTTAGGGATACGCTTCCAGTTGTGTGAAAATTATTACGTAGCGAAAATGTTTTTGTAATTAATTATAAAACGATAACTAATACACAATTTGATATTTTTTTTAGAATACTTTCTAAAAAAATTATCAAATTATGTAGAAAATATTCTAAATATCGAAAAAATCCACAGACTTAAAAAACATTAATAGGCAATAAATATATTGTAACTTAAAATTCAGGGATATAATACATAGGCATTTTTAATTTGTAAATTCTAAGATATGAGGGCACATTCTTAAAAATTATCGTTATGTTTAGGGATATGGTATTCGTTAAGGTATTCGTCAAACAACAAAAGTATATAATGAAACGTTTGTCTGGTAAAATTACATACTATTATTATCCAATAGCCAGTTATAATTAATTATTAGTTGTCTATATGGCAAGGAGTATTCTTAAATTTCATCATTATATTCAGGCATATATAACATGATATGCAAAATATAGCATAGTGGAGCCTCTCGATATCCCCTCCTTTAATACAAAATTTTTCCATAAATCGTTCTCTGTCCAAGGTGCACAGCTTTGGAACTCACTCACACCTTCTGTTTACAAAGAGAGACCAAGTGCACCTGCATTTAAACATTAACTTAAGTGACATCTTCTGTCACTTTTACCTTCTGATATGTAATGTTTATTTATTCATACTATTTGTATATATTTATGTGTATATTTATGTATATATCTATGTATGTATAATATCAAAATTTTCTATTATTATATTTTTTTTTGTTTGCTTATCTATATATAAATCTCTATATTTTTTTTCCCTTCACTCTTTTTATTGTACCTATGTACACCACGCTTCTTTATGTAGTTTCCTTTATGAAAAGGGTTTCTCGTAGAGGTCTCTTTTAAGAGATAAGTTATCCTTTGTGCATCACATGTCTTTTATAATTAATTATGTAACTATTTCTTCTCTTGGTATATAAATATATAAATAAATAAATATTAAATGCTGTGAGTATAATAAATGGGGACACATGAGTGCATCATGCAGTAATAAACGGCCTAAACCTGACATTAATAAAACTAAGCCACGAAACTTGCCTCTGCCTCAATCCTCAAGGACTAATTCGTTTCAATTTAAATCCGTAGCTTGTAACGTCTGTAAGAAAGTCGGTCATAGTGAACCGAACTGTTTTGCTTAAGGACGATCGAACTCGGGTAACGTAAATTTTTGTCGAGAAGTCGTAACTGACATTAATAATCGTGACGTTATTACGGCGGTACTAGGTGGCATCCCGACAGATGTATTAATGGATACCGGTTCATACATCTCGTTAATAAGCTCTGATTTAGCTAAGCATTTTTCATGCAAACTACATGCGTGCATTCCACTGTTGCGTGGTTTTGGTGGCGCGGAAATACCAAATAATATAAGTACCGAGTACGTTTTTGAATACTCCGGTAGTTATAGGCACCGATGTATTAAGCAGAGACGGAGTGTCTTACATTCGCATTGCGAATTCACAACGAATCATTCGGTCCATTAAATTACCGATTAATATCATATCCGATTGTACGGTAGATTTGGATCTTCATTCTATTAACACGTCACCGTCATAAAATTAGGTTTTATGTCGGTTGTCATAGTAACCATATTAAATCCACTTATGTTTTATTAAAATAACAACAGATATCACCGATGCGTAAGAGTCTGTCAACGACCAAGACTTTATGATTTTCTAATGTCATGGTTATGGAAAATGTAACTGTGTGCTTCATTAATAATACTATCCGACTATGTGGCTGTGTCGATGACTAAAAACTGTGTGATCATGTGGGTATGTATAATTAGTCATACATTACATACATAATGAGATCTAAGATTTTCGCGAGTTTGATTCATTTAAATGAAACTAGTATTTTTCGGATAAACTTTGGTGATTTATTTTTGTAAAAAAACTACATACTCCCGACGTTTCGGTTACTTTTCAGCAACCGTGATCACATCTGACATCTCGTCTGCCCGTGATCACGGTTGCTGAAAAGTAACCGAAACGTCGGGAGTATGTAGTTTTTTACAAAAATAAATCACGCCTAGTTTATCCGAAAAATACTAGTTTCATTACATACATTTCGTTTATCTAAAGAGAGAATTTTAAATCTACCGATTTGTGCGAGAGGTTACAGAACCCCGTAGTGTACATAGGGATCGTCGTTGGATAGACCTAAGATATGATACAATATGAACACGCATACCTAGCCGACAATAATTAAATAGAAATTTTGTACATATTGTTAGAAATAAATAAGGCAGTACTTCCACTTAGATGTTTATTGCTCCACAACTCGTACCAGAAATCCCCCTGTCTGGTACTTACATCCTATTTATAATATTCAAAGGTAACATTTTTAGATGAGAATATAAATATCGTTAAGCTTAGAATCATCAAGAATATCACAATTTAAATTATTTTAAATAATTATAACTAACAATATATATTGACTTATTGAAGCGGTGATTGGATTTAAAACTATTTTGTTACTATAGATAAAATTCGATATTGTCTGAAAAATGAATTGTAAAATTTACCTGTTTGTACGATAGTGAACCGCCAAGTCGAGCAAAAATAAAAAAGCGGCATGGCCGTATTACACTTTTCTCAAATTATTTCGGGACATTTTCGACCTATAAGTACATTTAGCATTAAACTTGACGCCTATATTTCTGGTAAGCAAGAAAAAAGTAGCTCAAGCATTACAACTAGGCAAAGTTCTTAGTTTTGTTAAATTTTTTCATTCACTGACTGACCCATCATCCAAACTGTAAGGCGCTTCTAGTTTATATAGAAGCTTCAAAATTTTGAATACAAGTTGTGTTAAGTGAATAACTCAGGGAAAAACTAAAATATTTTGAATTTTCTGTCCACTTTGCCCTCGTTATGAATTTAACTTTGAAGTAAGAATAAATAATAGTGCGATGTCAATATTCGTAATTATCAAAGAGCCAGCTAGCAAGCCAGTCATACCAAACTTACACATACATAAAAGACAACCATCACACAAACAAGTAGACTATATTAAATATAGATAGATAGTTTCACTTCCACCCCCTTGTGAAACATCACCTACGCGGTTGTATGTTCTCCTAGTAGGATGTTATGAGTTGGTGTTATGCAACCAATACAGCTTAGCTAGAGGAATTTTTCCCACATTTCTTCTCATACGTTAAACTGAGTTTATTAAAGTTATCATCATACAGTTAATTACAGTTATAATTAAGTTACACGCAAATTGAAAGCATTGAATAAAATTATTAATAAATCTAGCATTTATTAATAATTTTAATAAAAAAATATATGGAACTTAAAATTATACAAACCAACTAGAGCTTGAGATTAATGGGGAGAAAGATCACCTTAGCGATAATAAATAATAATAGTTAATAGTTTTATAATAATAATTAAATTTTTATATACCCTGACTTTATAACCTTGTATTACAGATGAACATTAATTGAGGAATCATGTTTTGTATGCAATACTGAGACGAAACCTCTTAGCATTCAATGGATTCACCGTGCGGGTGCCGGGTCCATTGCGTTGCAGGGAGTGGAGCTTCAACAGTGCCTGGGACTTGCGACCCAGGTGTAGGTTTAAGGGGCCCCTAACTAACGCGCATTAAACGCTCACCTCCACTGTCCAAGCTCCTCTCCCTACCTAACCATATTTGAAAAGAACCTACTAGGGCTGCCTTCGAAGTACGTTCCAAGAACGAATTGATGTGAGTTCTGGGCAGGCCCAAGTCTTTTAGCAGGTTGTAGAGAGATTTAGCCGTTATACCTCTCGCTCCCACTTCTACCGCGTATAAATCCACGACGAACCTATTTCGAGTGAGTTCGTTTGTGAGCTCGTAATATTTGTTGACCTTGATGGTATGGTCTTTGGGGATGTTGGTTTCCCAAGGAACCGTAAGCTCTATCATCACAACGCGCTTTAAGATTCGCGAATACATAAATATGTCTGGTCTGGAGGCCGACGCACAAATATCCTCGGGGATTTTGTATTGTTTTTCATACGTATCCATCATTATAGTCCAATCTGTAGCCGCTTTAAGGATGGAGTAAGGCTTGACATTTGTTTTTATAGCCCTAGTGCCCTCTCTCACAAAACCTACTGATCGCTCGTTTGTGGTTATTTCCTTTTGCGCTCTGGCTACCGAAAGGCTAACCGCTTCACGTATGATTTCTAGAACCCTATCGTGACGACGCGAGTATTGACCGCTATCGAGGAGTACCTTACATCCCACTAACAAGTGCCTAGCAGTTCCAACTGCCTTCCCACAGATATAGCAAGTCTTTTCGGTACCTTTACCCCATCTTACTAAATTATTTTGATCTGGGAGAGTCATCTGGAACGCATTGAGATAGAATTTTAGCAATGCTGGGGACCAATCATGGATTAAGGTGCGCCATTTTAGTGCTAATGGGATGCAAAAATCTCCTATGTCTAACCACTCGTTCTGCATTTCTAAACTTATTGCATGGATCTTATATTTATCATTCTCGTCTTGCCGAATAAAAGACTTCAATATATCCGTATCTTGGACCTTCCTACTTGATCCTAACCCTACTCTGTTACTTTGCGCTCCTATCATAAACTGCTTGTGGAATTGAAGCCTTGACTCTAGCTCTGGGGCATCTTTGTCTTTTGGGAGCGATGTAACGACGTCATCCTGGGATTTCCCCAGGATATATCTCTTGGAAACTCTCAGGTGTTTGTAGAGCTCCGATGGCCTTTTTAGACTCATCCCAAAACTATTGCGATCCCTAAATAAAGCCGATGAATCAGCCGTTAGCGCGAGCCCGAGCCACAACTTCAACATCTTTATGACGCCTGCATCTAACTTTGACAAAAGGGTTTTATTGAAATCATAAACGAGGAAAGGCCAATTTAAACGTGAAGTTAGATAATTATCGTAGATCCAAGCTTTTTTAACGTTACTGATCTGTTGGCTATCTACCTTGTTGAGATCGTTTAAAAAGCTATCTACTATACCTTCTAAAGATGGAGTACGACCTATATTATCAATCTTCCGACCGAGAAATTTAAATGGTGCATTTTCTGTAACCGTAGAAATGCATTGACCGCCTAACGATAATCCCGGATTGTATGAGGTGTATCTTGTACTCCGCCTACCGAGACACAGACAGTGACATTTACTTGGTTTTGTCCTCAATCCATCGGTCCACTCACAGAATCTATCCACTTCATCTAATAGTACTTGACAGTGTTTGGGGTTACGTGTCAGTATTGCGAGATCGTCAGCGAAGGCTAAAATGGATTCCGTGTATTTATTATTAAACTTGAACCGATACCCCCCCATTTTTTCTCGTTGCTGGTTAATTTATCTACTAAGATGTTAATTACAATATTAAATACAATTGGAGACAAACAGCAACCTTGAAATAGTCCTACATTGTAACTAAAAGTTTTGAATGGCCTTCTTTAGTTGTTATAGAAAACTTTAATTTTGAGTAGTACGACGCGATCATATCGGTAACTAGGGGCGGAAAGTTGTACCATCTTAGCGCGAATAGCATCAATTCGTGTTGTATCGACCCGAACGCGTTCTCTAAGTCTATTCAACAAACTGTAATTTGCCTCTCGCTTTTCCTAGCATCTTTTAAACTCTCCGACAGCAAAGTGTTGTGTTCTAGGCAGCCAGAAATTCCGGGTAAAAACCCTTTCTGGTGATTTGGCCTAAAATACCTGTTGCTGAGCATGAATCGCGTCATTCTCGTTTGTAGAACTGAGAAAAAGGTTTTGGATATAGTATTTGTTAAGGCTATCGGTCTAGTATCTTTCGGATCTGTGACTCGATCTTTTTTGGGAATGAGGACAAAAATTGCTTTCCCGAAGCACTCCGGGATTTGCTTCCTTGACCAGATTTTATCGTATATATATGTGAGATGTTTACGAACCGATGGACATTTTTTAAAGACTATATATGGGATACCATCGGGTCCCGGCGCAGATTTAGACGATTTTTTCTTTATCTGAATACTTATCTCATCTAGCGTTGGAGGGATGCCGTGGAAATCGAAACGAGGAATTCCAGGTTTTTGATCGTTGGGATCCGCATAGAGTCTTACACTTTTAGGCACTTCGTATGTGCTCTTAAAATGATCGTAAATTTTTTCATTGGTCAAGAGAAGCTGTCCGCGTTCTTTCTTAAAAATGGTTTTCGAATACTCAAAAGGGTTTTTATCAAAATCTACTTCCTGTTTTGCCCGGTCAAAATTATCGCGATTTTTTGCGGTTTGCGCCGATATTCCTTGAATTAATTTTAGAATTGATCTTAACGCCCTAGCTAGTTGATGACTAAGGTGATTGTCGCCTAGGGCTTTGGCTATACGTAGATTTTTTATTAATTCCCGTTTTTTCCTCCTCATTTTTATCTTGAAAGAATTGTCTTTATTTTTGCGAGCGTAATGATTTCGAGGTGGATATTGCTCGTTAAAGTAGTCGTAAATAGTATTTTGGAAAGTTTCTACTCGCGAGTTCAAATCCTGCTTCGAGCCCGGATGCTCTAACAGGTCCGCTAAATTGTCGTCGTGAACTTTCCAAGTCGATTGTTTCATGTTTGGAATGCTAAGACGTGTCCGGATGTCAATGGACTCCTGGTAGTTTCCAGTTAATGGTTCACCATGGGATACATGAGGGTCAACTCTATCCGCAGTGAAAGTTGAAGAACTTACCGACGATTGTCGTGCTTCAACACCATTATGTGTTTTTAGATGTTTAATGTACCAGGCTCGTCTCTTGTAATTTTTCCCGCACGTAGGGCATTTCAAATCCGTATTCGCGCCGTTTTCGCCGTTTACATCGACCGGTGGACAGATCTTTCGCCCCCCCTCTCGGACTGTCCTAGGGGTATTTTTCTTAATAGGACTTTTAGCTTCGTAAATCCCGGGCTGGGCTTGCTAGGCCGTTGCCCTCGGCTGTCTTTCCAGCAGTCATCTGTCTTTCCAGCGCCATCTGTCTTTCCAGCGTCAACTGTCTTTCCAGCGTCAGCCCGACTCTCCGGGCAGTCGTTTTAAATGAGACGAAACCTCTTAGCATTCAATGGATTCACCGTGCGGGTGCCGGGTCCATTGCGTTGCAGGGAGTGGAGCTTCAACAGTGCCTGGGACTTGCGACCCAGGTGTAGGTTTAAGGGGCCCCTAACTAACGCGCGTTAAACGCTCACCTCCACTGTCCAAGCTCCTCTCCCTACCTAACCATATTGATACGATACGATGATCGTCCACTGCTCTACGAACTTGAAAATAATACAAATTATTTTATGAATTCAATTCACTTCCATAAAACGAGATTTCAGGAACACGCAAAAGAAACTTATATATGATAGGAACAAAAATATATTCATAAGAATAACAGGAAAAAATTAATAAATAAATAAGCTCTAATAAATGTAAATTGGGCTATGACACACGAACACAAACAAACAAATAAATATCAATAAATATCAATATATATTCAATATATGAAATATTTAAAACACACGTCTGTCCCAATATGTTCATATAGCATAAATTTCACTCTCAATTCATAGTGATACATTACCTTCATAGATTTATGTTTCCCTGGTAGGATGTTATGAGTTCCGTTGGAGCTACGAGACCAGTACAAAAAATTTAACTTTCGAAGCTGGCATTTCTTTTTCTATAAATGATAATGGCACTTAGTTTCGTCCCTCCACTTCGAATAAATTTTGACTAAAATTAACTGAAAAAAACATATGTCGGTGTAATTCTTATTATTTGAAAAACTAATAATTGAGGGTAGTTGAAATTATCAGGTGTCAGCCGCATAACCACCTGCGTAGCCACTTGTGTAAGTGTAGTCACAACAATGTTGGTCTACAATCAAGAATAAAGTCATTGATGACGTCAGTTATGCTGGCGTCACACTTTTTAAAAACCACGGCCTGGACCCTACTCCGACATACGTGTATTTGAAAAACATTGATTAATTATAATCTAAATCAATTAATATTATATTAATTAATTAAATATTTTATTATTTATTTTCTGATTAGAAAACATGTATATGAATGATTTCATTTTCATCTCGCCTATCAATTTTTCATGGTTGCAAAGGAACCAACCAGAACTTCGAAAATTGGTCACGTTTGTTTGTTTGTTTCATAGTACGGGAACCATGACTTCATAAGTCTGAAGGAGTAGTACAATATTTTTCAAGATTGCTGTGAAAAGTAAAACTTTATTGACCTTACTACAGTTACGTATAAATACATAGTAGGGGCTCACGTTTTTGATAGCGTTGCATACTAGGAGAACAAACTTAAGTATTCTGATTTGTATACAATACTGATACGACCACCCACTGCTCTTAGTTTTCAAGATATGTATGTAAGGCAGACTTTTGAGATTGAAAAAAAAAATATTTTTTACATTAGCTTTCAGTAAGTCAGTAAGGAAACTTCACTTGTCTGTCTCGATGTTTTAGGCTAAATTAGTCTCGTGTATTTCACATACAGGAGACAGGAATTCATAATAGTCAAGTGCAATCTATGACGAGTTTACTGAGAACAGTGTATTAGATATAGGTATGCATATGCATACGTAATAAGTTGCAATAAATACGCATCGTTAACAATTACACATTTTCAAACCCCATGTTACGTGACGGTGTCACAGTGATAGTTAAATTAGATATTAAAAGAATTACGGTGTAATTGCAGGCCGCGCTAAGCTTCTAAGTAAACTTGTTCATTCTACACGGGTCTGACTCAGCAGTTCCGTGTGAACAGACTTTTTAGTTTTATATTTCTTTTTCGAATATTTTAGAATATTGTGTCACTATTTGTTCACCCTTCGTACAATATAGTCGAACCAATTAATTGTAATTTAAATTTAAAATTAAATTAAGTCATTTAAATTTTGGTTTCATTGCATCCACCGACCGTCGAAATCATAATTGGCGCAGTCGGTAGGATACTCGCGGATAGTTCGTGATAATATCCAACTTTGATACCGTGTTCGCGAGCTACCCGGGTGGCTAAGCACCGTTTTCGAGTATCCGAAACCTATTTGGTTCGAACGGTTCGGGGGAGATCTGAAAATTGATTCCACAATTGATACCAAAATCCAGATATGCTGTAAGTACTTTGAATCTATCTCAGTCCTTACTTTCCTAGTTCATATCCTTAATTTAGTAAGACTATAACTATTTTATTAATTAATTACTCACATATACCTTATTAGGGTTCAGTAAAAAATTAATTAATTTCTTTTATAGACGTAGTTAATCAATTTTATTTTTTTTTCTATTCTTTATTTAATAAAATCGATTTATTTCATAAAGAATATAGTTTTGAATAAACTTACATTTTCACCTGACTTTCAAATCAATTAGTGTGATTTTTATTATATTTTATGTTCGTTTCTTTCGATTGTTTAAACTTACTTTTTGAATTTTAATTGTGTATTATTTTAAATTGTGTGTGTTATTTTAAGCAACCAAGATTTTTCATCCACTCGAATATCGCAACTCTAGATTAAAGAATAGGTTAGATAAAAATAATAAGTTTAATATAATAGACGAAAATAGAGATTTAAACGTAAAAATGGCTGACATTGACAATATCTACGAATCACTAAGGTTGCTACCCGATTTCGACGGGACCACTCATGTTTTAACCCGTTTCATTAATTTATGCGATCAATTAGTATTGCAATATTTCCAACCGGGTCCTGGAAACGAGTTTTCTAATTTGGCTTTAATAAACGGAATCTTAAATAAAATTTCTGGACCCGCGGCTAGGCTAATTAATTCCAATGGGATTCCAGAAAACTGGCTAGGTATCAGGAGTACGTTAGTGAACAATTTTGCAGATCACCGTGACGAAACCGCTCTTTATAGTGATCTTTCATTACAAACACAGGGTAATAGCACACCTCAGGAATTTTATGAGAGGTGCCAGAATTTATATAGTACCATTATGACATATATCTCTTTACATGAATCTGTCCCAACTACCATAGAAGCTAAACGAGACTTATATAAAAAGCTTACTCTTCAAGCATACTTGCGAGGTTTAAAAGACCCCTTAGGTTGTAGGATCCGCTGTATGCGACCGGAGTCTATTGAAAAGGCTCTTCAATTTGTTCGAGACGAACTTAATACTCTGTATTTACAACAAAGAAATGAAGGTGGTTCTAGGAAAGATCTTCATCAAACTCATTTGAAATCTAATGCAATCCATTTACCGCCTAATAATTTCGTACCATATAATATGCCCTTCAGGCACCAGAACATGTCTTGTCCATCAAGGTCATTCGCATCACCAAATAACCAAGGATGGCGTCCGAGCCAACCACAACAGATGCAACCACCCCGTGGCCCCTCTCGAACTCAACAAGTAATGCGCGCTCTGCCTCAGAATTATAATCCGCAAAGTAATCTTTTTAGATTGCCTAATAGTCCTCAGCAACCCCAACAACCATTTAAACCACGTCCGATGAGTGGTGTGAGTCACTTTATACCTAGGAATTTACCCCCTACAGGGCATGACTGGCGTAAATTTGGCAATCCACCTCCTAGTAATTATTTCAAAACCCGTGAGTTAAATTTCAATGAATTTGACGATGATTATAACTATAATGAGTATGAATATTATTCCGATTATGATCAGTATTACTATGATTATGATCAATATAATGAACATTATGAGCCATATTATACCTCCGAAGAACCCTCTGCAGTATATAACGTAGAGGAACCCATTTCCACCTGTAAGAATAGTAAACATGAAAATTTTCAGGATGCCTTAAAACCAGAAAAGCCAAAATAGAGCTCAATTTCCACATACAGAGGCAATTAGGTTATATTCAAATTTCAGAACCTCCACTTAAATTGTTAATAGACACAGGCGCAAACCAGTCATTTATTAGTCCGGAATCCGTTGAAAAATACTTTAATCATATACCCCTTAATTATGAACCATTCGAGGTCACTAATGTGCACGCCACTAGTACAAATAATTATTCTATTACTTTACCATATTTCCCTGAATTTAAAGAGCAAGGCGACATGACACTATTCATATACAAATTCCATAATTACTTCGATGGACTTATAGGTTTAGATTTATTGAGTGCGTTTGACTGTAATATTGATCTTAACAACAGAATTCTAAAAACCCGCAGTACACATATTCCTATACACATGTATGACTCTAAAAACGTTAATCTTTATGAAGAGATTGTCCCCGCCAATTCTTCTAAACTAGTTAGATTACCTATTAATACGCAGGATGGTGATGTAATAGTGGAAAATCAATGTATATGTAATTGTATAATTCCTGAATGTCTAACTAAAGTAGTTAATAACCGCGCTTGGGTAGAGATAACTAACCCTTCATCTAATGATATCGTATTTTCCATGGACCGACCTGTAGAAGCTTCGCTTTTTAATTTTGAATGTACTAATACTGAGATTTTATCAGACCGCATAAAAAAAGTTTTATCTCGTCTCCGAACAGATCATATGAACGCAGAAGAACGTGCTAACCTGATTAATCTTTGTGCCAGCTACGCGGACGTGTTTTATCTTGAGGGTGAACCCTTAACCTTCACCAACAAAATAAAAACTACTGATGAAATCCCCGTTCATACTAAAAGTTATAGATATCCGCATGTTCATACACAGGAAGTTAGAGATCAAATCAAAAAGATGCTCGAGCAGAATATTATCCAACCATCAGAGTCTGCTTGGAGCTCTCCAATATGGATAGTACCGAAAAAGGCTGATGCTTCCAATAAAATCAAATGGCGTCTCGTCGTTGATTTTCGAAAAGCAAACGAGAAAACAGTCGATGATAAGTATCCAATCCCGAATATAACATTTATTATGTATTAGATAAACTTGGAAAATGTCAATACTTCACAACCCTGGATTTAGCTAGTGGTTTCTATCAAGTAGAGATGGACCCCGCGGATGTTGAGAAAACCGCATTCAATGTTGAGAATGGTCATTACGAATTTTTGAGAATGCCAATGGGTTTAAAAAACTCTCCATCCACATTCCAACGTGTGATGGACAATGTCCTTAAAGATCTTCAAAATCAGGTTTGCCTCGTTTACCTAGATGACATAATAGTCTTTAGTACATCATTGCAAGAGCACGTAATTAACCTTGAGAAGGTATTTAAAAAATTGAGAGAGTCTAATTTCAAAATCCAGATGGATAAATCTGAGTTTTTGAAATTGGAAACTGAATTTTTAGGTCATATAATAGGTAGAGATGGTGTAAAACCAAATCCTAACATAATCCAGGCTATTCAAAATTATCCCCTTCCTAAGACTACAACCGAAATCAAACGTTTTCTCGGATTACTAGGCTATTACAGAAAATTCATACCTAACTTTGCACGTGTGACTAAACCTCTAACTAATTGTCTTAAAAAGGGAAACAAAATAACATTAGATCAAAATTACAAAAATTGTTTCGAGCACTGTAAAACTCTTCTAACAAATGATCCGATCCTTCAATATCCTGATTTTAGTAAAGACTTTATACTGACAACAGATGCGTCTAACGTAGCCATAGGTGCCGTTCTATCTCAGGGTAATATAGGAACAGATAAACCCATAGCATATGCATCCCGTACACTTAATGACAGTGAGACTAACTATAGTACTATTGAAAAGGAGCTTTTAGCTATAGTTTGGGCTACAAAGTATTTTAGACCATATTTATTTGGGCGGAAGTTTAAAATCATTACTGATCATAGGCCTTTACAGTGGGTTATGAACTTGAAAGAACCCAATTCTCGATTAACCAGATGGCGTCTCAAACTTAGCGAATACGATTTTTCAGTTACATACAAACAAGGAAAATATAATACCAATGCAGATGCCCTCTCCCGTATTGAACTTAATAATGAGGAACTTTCATCTATCATTGTAAATCCATCTACTTCAGATGACTCTAGAACTTTAACAGCCCCAGATGTTGATGAAAATTCATCAACTGCTACGGCTCATACTAGTGCTGAAAATCCCATACTCGAAATACCTATATCCGATTACCCATTAAATAAGTTCACAAAACAAATAGTTTTCAATATAGTTGGAGATATCAAGGGTAGACCAAGTGTAACAAAACCTTTCGATGTTTTTACTAGAATTAACTTACAGGTTTCACAATCAAATTTAGAAGAAGATGTTGTAAATGCAATAAAAGAGCATGTCCTTCCAAAAATTAACACTGGCTTACGCATAAATCCAGCTTTGGCTATGTACCAAATAATACGTATTATTCAAAATAACTTCAAAAATTCTGCTATGCGATTATTTGTAGCAAAAAGGGAAGTAGAAAATGTAAGAGAGTATCTCCAGCAACAAGACATCATTCATAAATACCACAATGGGAAAACTAATCATCGAGGCATCAATGAATGCTACCTTTCTCTCTCTCACAGATATTTTGGCCTAAGATGAAAGAGCATATATCAAAATTTATAAACGAATGCATTATATGTGGTCAAGCAAAATATGACCGCAACCCTATCAGGCAGCAATTTCAAGTTTTAACACCTGCCTCAAGGCCATTTGAATAAGTACATTTAGATCTCTTGACTATACAGAGTGAAGAATTCTTAACTATTGTAGATGCATTTTCAAAATTTGGTCAGGCTTATCATTTGAGAGATGGAACTGCAGTTAGCGTCTTACAGGGTTTACTTAATTTCTGCACTAACCATGGTGTACCGATTACTATTGTTACAGATAATGGAACTGAATTTACTAATCAGCTTATGGCAGAATTTGTTAAATTTCATAAAATTCACCATCATAGGGTTGCTCCACATACACCGAATGAAAATGGAATTGTGGAAAGATTCCATTCTACTATACTAGAACATTTACGTATTCTTAAATTGAGCCAAAAATCAGATTCAGTAATTAATATTATGCCTTACGCGATTTTAGCTTATAACAGTAGTATTCATAGTTTTACTAAGTGTAAACCTCTAGATCTTGTTACAGGACATTTCGATCCTCGTGATCCTTTTAATATAGACATTTCCGCACACTTGTTACAACAATACATGATAGATCATAAAGCTAAAATGACTATAGTATATGTCGGCGCAAAGACATTTAAAAAACCATTATAAAGGGTAGTTGTTTCATATGTATAGTTGTTTCATATGTATTTCACTTTAGAGGGTAGATGTGACATAAACAATGTCAAGGCGTTAGTAATAACTTTAACAAAATTATTTGTTTTATAGATCGTCGTACGATTTGTATTGAAGGAAAGTAAATGGCAATTCGTATCGTGATTTGTAATATGTAAAGATAAGTTATTTTGTGAGTTTTAGTAAAACACAAACTTAAACAGTAACCATTTTGTAATCAATGTTATTCAATTATGATTTCTTTAAATTTTAAATGGCAATATAAAGTTTAGTTGGTTTAATAATTGATTACGAAAACATTTTGTAATGATTACTGTTTATTTGAATTACTACGAATAATCTTTGTAAGTTATTATTTAAAATTAAGAGTAAATGTAATGACTCCACGAAAACCATTTATATTCAGAGACATCTGTGGCGAGGACACAGTGGTGTGAGAGCTATCCAGGAGAAATTACTAAGTGTTAGTTAAAGTTGAAAATAAAGTGGTGCGGGTAAGTGAGAGTGCTTTATTGGTGAAAATGGATAACCTGATAGGTGGAAATAGTGTTATGTGACGATAACATCGCTGACGTCACAGCTCCTAATAACAACTTGGACATGGCTCTTCGACATATATAACACGGTTCACGAGATAGGTATTAACGAACGGACTAATATAATGGCAGGACATAATAAGGATCGCGAGCCTGAAGTTACCTATTCACCTGACCAACCTGTTTTCATTAAAAACCCAGTTGCATCGCGTCAAAAGTTGGCTCCGCGTTACACACGTGACGAGGTGACAGCTAATCTCCCAATTCACATTTACACTAAACGAAAACAAGGCCTTATTTCCAAGTCAAGATTAAAAAGAGTACCTAAAAGTGCACAATTGTTGCTGGAACTCCTGGTACTTCATCTCTTCCTCATACCAGCCCTAACGCAAGAGATAAAACTTGAGAGTTTGGGAAATGGACCCGGAATTTTACCATTCAAACTAGGTTTAGCTAAGATTATATCTCACTATCATTCTTTCATACAACACATAGACTTTCATGAGATACGCAGTACAATCGAATCTGTGAAAAACCAGCTAGATAGTTTTAGCCCTCAATTACATAATAGAACCAACTCATTATATCAACCTCACATGAATTACTTGTAAAATAAGCTTTATAATGTTTTAAACCAATTAAAGTCTTTTGAGACAGATCGTGCAAATAGAGGCCTCATAGATGGACTCGGGTCAGTGATTAAAAGTATAACGGGTAATCTCGATTATACGGAAGCTCAGCATTATGATGAAGCTATAAAATCCCTTCAGGCCAGTGAAAACAAATTAGTCACTGAATTCAATAGTCATGTCAGTCTCTCTAAAGAATGGTCCTCACAGTATTCAAAAATTATAAGTAATATAATAGAAAATCAGAGTCATTTGCAAACCCTTATTAATGAAATAAACGGAAGCATTATTACGAGTGATAACGACTTAATTAAGTATGCACATTTAGCTCAGATACTTTTAATTATAACTGATAATGTAGATTCCGTTACCCATGAGCTATATAAACTTCAAAACGTACTAGGTTTTATTGAACTGTCCACCGTGCATCATGCGGTCTTGAATTTAGAAACTATGAATTCAATGATAAGTAATGTTAGTAACATATATGGCAGGCAGAAGGTGTTAGATTTAGATATTAGGGATTACTTTGATATAATTAAGATAGGTTCTTATTACGTAGGAAATAAAATAGTTATAGTTTATAAAATCCCCATAGTTTTGCCTTATACTTATGATATGTATAAACTATCTTTTATACCTTTTTTTTTTTTTTTTTTTTTTTCGGGGAGAAATCCGCTTACAGACTGCCCACTGCCCTGGCTCGACAGTGGGATGTGTGTGGGGGTCGCCCAGCGCCTGATGTTTTTGGCACTGGGAATACCCACTAAAACTCCCCGGCTTCCTTTCCTGCCCATATTGAGGGTGATTTGGGGCCTGCTACAGCAATTCGCCAAATTCACCCCGGGTCGCCCGACTTCAGTGTGCCGGACTACCGCGCCGGTAGGGGATTACCCGGGAGAGCCAAGATAACCCCCAGACGTGGTGACCAGATGCAATGCCTGCGTCAGTGCCATTTGACGCAGACTGGTCAAACCGCCAGGTCATCGGAGAAAGGCGTTTACAAGTTCACCCGTCTCCTCCGACCCGTTCGTCTACGCCGGAGGGGAGCGGCTAGAGCATCCTCCTCCCGCTCCCTCTCCGCGGCTTCCTTCGCCGACATAACTGTTTCGGCGAAACAAGCGACAGCCTCCCAAGCCTCAACGCTGTCAATCATGGCTTCGACCATATTTTGAAGCGTGAGGCTCCTCCCGCCGAGTGCCGCAGTGAGTTCACGGCGCTCATACTGCCATGCCGGACACACTGATATTGTGTGGTCGGCAGTGTCGTCAGGATCGCCGCAGTGGTGACACTGCGGCGTCTCTTCTCTTCTTGCGATCCGGTGCAGATAGTGGCCGAAACAACCATGTCCGGTCAATATCTGCACCAGACGGAAGGTGAGGCTGCCCTGCTGGCGCCCCACCCATTCCTCTAACACCGGACGAAACGCCGTTATCGTCCAGTGACCTGCGGTGGGGTTGGCAAGTGCCTCCTTCCACCGGTGTAGAGCCTCTCTCTGTGCCTCGGTTCGGGCCTGCTCTATGTCAACCAGAGCAAGCTCATCACCCCGTTGTCTCGCCTCGACTTTGTGATGATACACCTCCGCAAGCACAAGTGCATCGATTTCCAAAGGAGGCGTGGCCGCTAGTACACAGGCCGCTTCATGGCTAACCGTACGATATGCCCGCACGGCTCTGGTCGCGATTATTCTTTGCGGCCTGCGCAAAAGGGCTCGCGTGCGGGATGTGAGGCACTCAGCCCACACCGGAGCTCCGTATAGTGCCATCGACCGTATTACCCCGTGATACAGCCGACGGCATTTTGTGTTCGGACCTCCCACGTTGGGAAGGAGCCGTCCAAGACCGGCTGCGGCGGCGCATAGCCTGGGAGCTAGGAGTTTGAAATGCTCCTCAAAGCTCCACCGGGGGTCCAAGATAAGGCCGAGGTACTTGGTATGAATCTCTACTGGAATTTGGACCCCCTCTACCAGTACTCTGAGCTCCAGGTGGGCTCTGCGTCGGGGGGCATGGAATGAGATGGCCCTCGTTTTGTTGAGGGCTACTTCCAGACCCAGTAGGCGGATACGCCGAACTACCAAAGAGGTACCGAACGATGCAAGGTTGACCGCCTCATTCCAACCATTCGCTGCCGCCACGACCAGCGTGTCATCCGCAAAGCAGATGACATCCATGCGCGGCGGCATCACGCCCCGCAGAACCCAATTGTACCCCAGGTTCCATAATAGAGGCCCTAATACGGAATCCTGAGGTACTCCTGCCGCCACTCTCCACGACTCGACGCGGCCCTCCGCGCTCTCGTAGAGTACCATCCTGTCCTGCAGGTAGTCCCTGACTATGGCGCGAAGGTACGAAGGCACTCGATGATACTTGAGTGCCTCCGTGATACACTCATGGGGGATGGTGTTAAACGCGTTCGCGATGTCCAGGGACACCGCGATCACCACCTCCCTCCTGTTGAAAGCCGCCTCAGTCCACCTCTTTAGGCGGCTCACCGCGTCGATCGTAGACCGACCAGTGCGGAAGCCGTACTGGCATTCCGCCAGGTCAGGTCCTCTACCTTCCAGGTGCTGGATGATGCGGGAGGCGAGAATCTTTTCGAAAGCCTTCCCCGCCTCATCCAGTAGCACCACTGGCCGGTATCCCTCTGGGGCATCCGCCGGACGGCTCTCCTTACGGATTAGGCACAGCCGCCCTACTCTCCATCGCCTGGGGAAGCGGGCCGCCGCCATGCAGGTATCAAGCACTGCTCGAAACCGGTCCTCCAGGGGTCCCAAGGCGATATCCATCACCTTAGAGGGGGCCCCGTCCGGCCCCGGCGCCTTGCGTTTGTGACGGAGTCTTGAACGGATAGTATTGAACTCCACGTCCGACACAGGAGGGCCGTCAACCCGCTCTCCCTGAGCGAGAGCAGCGGTTGCCATGTGCGGAGGTGCGAAAGGTCCTGGATCAGGGAACAACGTCCCCAGTACCCTCCGCAGCAGCCCAGGCTCCATACAGGAGGTAAGGGAAGCTGCAGTAGACAACTTCCCTCTAATCGCCCTGTAGGGCCTACCCCAAGGGTCGTTATTGAGGATACCCAGAAACTGGTCCCAGGCATCCTCTTTGGCCTTGCGAATGGCCGTCCGCAATGCCTTGTTGGCGTCCTGGTAGGCCCGGTATAGAGTTTCCTCTACAACGGGCGTTCCTCGGGCGCGCCTACGGCAACGCTGGTAGGCGCGTCTGGCTCCCATACTGGCGGTACGCAGGCTGGACAGTTCCTGCGTCCACCAATATACTTTCCCCCTGTTTCGTGGGCAGGCCTGAGTCTTCGGCATGGCGGCGTTGCAGACAACCTTAATGTCATCCGCAAAGAGGTCCGCCATGCTGTCCGCATCCCCAGCGATATTGTCGGGCACTTCGGCCCATGCTCTCACCATCGCTGCTTCCTCAGCCACATCGGGTTGGAGGCGAACAAGTGACCTAAGTCCAGTAAGTGGTATCTTTGCGAGGATAATCGCCATCTTCAAAGCCAGGAATCCAATGATTGTATCCAGCATCTCATCTTAACTCAGCAACGTGGTTCGTCGTGCAACCCTCTCACCGTATCATTGAAGAAGGCAGCTTTTGAGAAACTCGACGATCTACACTACAGCATCAGTTTCCCAGCTCCGACTAAAACTCATTTATCCTGTGGACAAGATTCGTATCGCACACTACACGGCAGCTATCTCGTTACAATTCCTCAAGCATGTTATATTGAAACACCGCAGTTTACATTAACGAACGTCAATAACCGGCTAAAAGGACAAGCGGTGAGAATAATGGACCTGCCCAGCTACAACGTCACTCCAGCCTCAGCATCTAAAATTAAACTGAACTCTATCGATCTGAAGCGTCTTCATGAAATAAACACCAAGGTCGGCTTACAACCTTTGCTGACCCTAGACCAGAACCCAAATTATACACTGTATCACACCACTATCCCTCTCTACGTGGTACTGATGAGTGTAGGCACACTAGCCGCCGCTCTATTATATCGCAAGTATTCTACAAGCGGACATTACATTCCGGAGACAACCCTGAAGACAACCAGATGGAATTGCAAGCAGTTTACACCATCCCAACACCAACCAGAAGGGTCGATCTCAATCAACCCCCAGCTCAATTCACAACTAACGTTGCCCATACTCGCTGATCTTCAGGAGGGAGGTGTTACGTGACGGTGTCACAGTGATAGTTAAATTAGATATTAAAAGAATTACGGTGTAATCGCAGGCCGCGCTAAGCTTCTAAGTAAACTTGTTCATTCTACACGGGTCTGACTCAGCAGTTCCGTGTGAACAGACTTTTTAGTTTTATATTTCTTTTTTGAATATTTTAGAATATTGTGTCACTATTTGTTCACCCTTCGTACAATATAGTCGAACCAATTAATTGTAATTTAAATTTAAAATTAAATTAAGTCATTTAAATTTTGGTTTCATTGCATCCACCGACCGTCGAAATCATAATTCCCATATAAACAAATAAAATAGAAACAATAAAATATTCTCTTGTTTTGTATGTTCCTATATTAAATTCAAAATGAACAGAAGCTCCAAACTTAATTACAATCCTAACAGTCTTCTTTCTGTTTAGTTGAAAGTTGTGTGTATATTTTGATCAATTCACTTTTAATTTTTATTTTTTTATTTCTTTTTCTTTTTATCATACATATTTTTTTTATGTTATTTTTTTTATTAAAACTTCTTTTTCTTTTCTTTCTTTATTCATGAGAATACCTGGTACTTCATATTATGAAATATATGTGACTTCTACAAGTTCTTACTTAAAGTATAAAAAAACATCACGAAGAACTTGTAGAGGTCACACGGATTTCATAAAATGAAGTTCCAGGTATTCTCATGAATAGCAGCATATGCTAAAGCAATATGCTGCGATCTGCTATGAGGATGCTACCAAAACAAACAGAGCTTTGAAAACACGATAAGTATAACATACATATAAGTATTTTTAGAGCTTTAGTAGTGGAAAAAATCATAAAATGATGATCAAACTGACACCAAGCTTGACACAATTGCCCTTTATGCAATCTGATTTTAGATATCTTGGTTTGATTTAATTTTGAATACGGGAATACCTGTCTTCATGATAGCCGACACTAAAATATATTTTCGCGTTAGTTCGTGCATGCATGTTTGCCACAAGAAGGAATAACGCCAGTCGCGAATATCTCATTGGATGGGAAACAGGGAAATAGAAGTCTTCATCACATATTTCGTAGCAAAAGCGCATTTATAAGAACTACACAGTTTTATGTTCTCCTGATAAGATGTTTTGAGTTACGTAATAGTCTCTAGTCTAGAATGAAGAACATAAATTAAGAGATTATAGTTTAGAAAAATGTTAAATCTAATCACATATCCCTTTGAAATGCATATTTGTATATTTATTCCACTTCTCTTATTTTGGTAGTATCCTCGTAGCAAATTGTATCGTAGTATTCTGTGGCTTTATGAACACCTGGTACTTCATATTACGAAATAAACGTGACTTGAAACTACGTTTCACATTTTGTTTTTAAATTTTAACTTGTTTTAAAAGGAACGTGCATCATCCAGCAAAAAGTAAATATGGATAAAGAAAGACAGGTGGTTTTATAAAGATAAAAAACCGAATCTTATTTAGGTGTTAAATATTTTCATACTTTATGTATGATTAAAAAAATTACAAATTAACAAATTTATCAACGTCGGACAAGTTTTGAGTTATATTTGGAAAGAGTAGTTTTTAAGCCGTGAATATTAATTGAGTGAAAGAATTTGGATTGAAGACTCGAAATACAATGCAAAATATAAATGATTAAATAGTTGATTTTATTTGAAATTATTTTATTACAAAATTTTCTGCTACTGACATCATTAACTTGTTTGAAATGACTTTCAGAAACCAAAAACCAAAAACGCTTTCAAAACCATATCAAAATTTTACTAGATTAAATTATTTGAATTTTTTTTTTTTCTTTACAACATGGGGCCAATTACTCAATAAAGTAACTATCGAGTCTATACTAGGAAAAGCATTAAGTCGCTCTCGTGACGTCACGACGCTGTCATGGCAATCTCGAAGCCAATATTCACGTTTAGTTCATAATAAGACGTGTTTATCAGATCCATTTCGGAGATCTACAAAAATTTGCGAATACAACCTATAGCTAGTATTTTGAGACTGTTTAATATTTAGGAATTTAGTACAATATTTAGTATTACAATATATTATAATATTATTATTATTTATTTATTACATTTATGTGCAATATGAACTAAAACACCTCCAGACATTCTGTGTTAACTGATACCGCGATGTAGAAACGTGACTTGTTTTACGATTACTTTAACAGACTACCTTTAGTAAGGAGCACCATGTAGTTTTATAAAGGTAAAGTACTATGGTATCAATTGATACGAGGACGCTTCGAAATCTAAGAATTCATAAGAATATGTACTCGTACAACTTCAATGTACACTTCATATCATTAAAATTTACACATTCTCAAACTCCTTAAACCGAAATAAAAGAAATAATAGAATATCCTTGTTCTGTTTATGTTCCGATAGTAAATTCAGTGGGAACTCAGAGTCACCAGACAGAATAACTATTGAAACAAGCTTCTTTCTGCTTTAGTTGAAAGTAATCTGTGTATGTATATTTCAAACAATTCACTTTTTCTACGTATAACCCTTTTGATTTATTTTTATTATTTATCATTCATATACATGTTTTGTTTTATATAAAAGTATATTTATAGTTTTTAAAATTTTAAAAATATATATTTTTTCTTTGTTTTATTCGTTTCATAAGAAAAAAAAACTACGAAGAAACAAACTTTATTTCATAAAATGAAGTTCTAGGTATTCATAATCTTAAGGCACAATGCTACGAGAGTGGTACGAGAATACTACGAAAACAAAGAGAACATATAAATAAGTATATTCACATATGTATTTTTCCAGTTGTGAAGAAATATAAAATTATGACCACACTGAAACCACCACGCTTGGTACAATTGCCCTTTATGCCATGTGATATCGCTTTTAAGAAGCTTTTCATGCGATTGCTTCAACGTATAAATGAATATAATTTTGTTGAAATAAAACAACCCCTATTCCCGCCACCGATTTCTAATACCACAAGTAATTCGAAACTTATAATAGCTGCAAATTGACAAGACTGCACATCCTTTTAGTTGTCATTTGTTGGATTAAGATCTACTTAGAAAACTTTGTTAAACAATATTATAGTGAAAATATCCTTAAAATTTTTAAAGAATTATTTAGTAAGTCTTTAAAGATTTAAAACGATCATTTTATTTATAGAAAGGAGCCAATGTGAAGTCTCGTGGTAAACGGTTTATTTAACGTTTTAAACCAACTCCCCAGTCACCAAATAAAGAAGTAACTAATTATATAAGGTGGCAACCGGAGGTTCCAGGAAAACTACGAAACTTAATTATATGTATATTAAAACTTATAACCTATACCTAAGACTACATGATTGCCCCGATGTTAGGATAGCAATCCATTCCATAGCTTGTTTGGTATCAGGAATCTTCTGGTTCACACGGCTTGGTGTTCGTTCCGCGGAGTCAGCGGCGTTACTTGTTATATGATATCTTATCCATACAACGATGTTGCCCCGGCGATGTTCATTTATTTTATAATATGTAGCGCGTACGTAACAAACTTCACGTAGTTTGTTGTGCAAACGAAACAAGCAAGCAAACAAACAAACAAACAAACAAACAAGCCACAGTCAGTCACGTTTATCTCAGCGGATGGGAAACCAGGAAATCATAAGACACGAGTATTTCGTAGCAAAAGCACACTATAGAACTAACTACACAGTTTTATGTTCTCCTGGTAAGATGTTTCGAGTTAGGTAACAGAACGTAACAGTCACGTTGTTCATAACACTGTCAACCAGGAGAACATAAATTAAGAGGCAATGGTTCAGAAAACTTTCTTTGAATTTTTTGTTTCTTTTTCTCGAAAATTTGAATTTTCTTGTTTGAATTTTTTTTTTTTATGAAATTACTATGCAATGGAGTATTTATTAAGTTTTATGACAAATACGATGTTAGACTGATACATAGTACAAGTAGAGATAATTGTAAATATTTGTTTTTTTTCTTCTTTTAATTATGACCTCAATCTTCTAGGGGCAGATGGAGGCAGACATTCCATAGCAGTGAGAGTCAGCTGATTGTGACTAGCGTATCGCTGTGAATCACTACATTTTAAAAGCAATAGGATGAAAAATCGATAATGCCAGTCAGCACAAGCTCACAGAAACATAATAATGACCGACCCACAAACATAAGTTTAATGTGCAATAAATACATATGAATGAAAAGTTTCACTTTTATCTTCCCGTGAAACATCATCGGCTTGGTTTTATGTTCTCCTGGTAAGATGTTAGTGAGTTAGTTAGTGAGTTGCGGCAGTGTTATGAAATCAATCAATAAATCAAAATCAGCTTTGTGAAGGAGATCCATCGACTTTTCTTTTCTAGATTGATTAATTATTTTTATTGAGAATCATCTCTGCATTAAACAGACAGTTTGAAAATTACATTGAATTTTTTCTGGATTAATTCTTTTTGTAGACAGTATGGTCCGATTGGTTATTTTTGTATAAAATTCCTTTCTGATCAAGGTTTACAAAATAAAAAAAAAATACCTTGAGAATATAAAAAAAATTCTCGTCGTGAATCGTCTATGAATGTGAATGCAAGATATTATTAGGTACTCACGTTTATTTTAGTAATAAGGGCACTAGTAAAGTCACTAAAGGAAAGGAGTACTACTACGCTTCAAATATTTTGTAGAGATATTATGTATAATATTAATATATAAGTATATATGTATGTAAATGTGTACGTATTTATAATTTATATTTATAATCAGGCTTTTTTAGACAAAGCTGAAAAAATTCTCTCGGTGCTTTGGAATTCTGAGACTCTGAGATGACTCTAAATTAATTTTAATAATTTATGATCTCTTATCCTTTTTTTCTACAAAACTTGAAATCTTTCAAGGTATAAGATAAAGGAGTGCCTCTGTGGGGTCGATCGTCTAAATAACCTACCCTAATCTACAATCATGTAATAAAGTTATGAAATACATATTATATATATGCTTCTTATGTTAGCTTATTAAAAGTTTCTTTTGTTTTTTATGTTTTTAAAGAAAAATCCTTTGCTAAAAAAAAAATGCAACACTTAAAATTACCCAAAAAAATTAAACAACGGGCAAACATAAGCATGAGATTAAAGCGGAGAAAGATCACCTTGATAGTTTTATATACCCTGACCTTATAACCTTGTATTACAGATGAACATTAATTCAGGAATCATGTTTTGTATGCAATACTGAACGACGATCGTCCACTGCTCTACGAACTTGAAAATAATGCAAATTATTTTATGAAAGCAAAATTCACTTCCATAATGCAAAATTTCAGGAACACGCAAAAGAAACTTATATATCACAAGAACAAAATTATATTCATAAGAATAACGGGAAAAAATAAATAAATAAATAAGCTCTTATTAATGTAAATTAGGCCATGACACACGAACACACACAAACAAATAAATATCAATATATATTGATATGAAATATTTAAAACACACGTCCGTCCCAATATGTTCATATAGCACAAATTTCACTCTCAATTCATAGTGAAACATCACCTTCATAGATTTATGTTTCCCTGGTACGATGTTATGAGTTGCGGTACGAGACCAGTAAAAAAAATTTACTTTCGAAGCGGGCATTTCTTTTTCTATAAATGATAAGGCACTAAGTTCGTACAGCCACTTTCGTCTCTCTACTTCGAAATATACACTTAATCAATTTTGACTAAAATTTACTGAAAAAAAAACATATATAACGGCGTAGTTCTTATTATTCAAAAAACTAATAATTGTCGGTAGTTGAAATAATCAGGTGTTAGCCGCATAACCACCTGCGTAGCCACCTGTGTAAGTGTAGTCACAATAATGTTGGTCTACAATTAAGAATAAAGTCATTGATGACGTCAGTTATGCTGGCGTCACACTTTTTAAAAACCACGGCCTGGACCGTACTTCGACATATACTCGTATGTATTTTTTGATTAGAAAACATGTATATGATTTCATTTTCATCTCGTCTGTCAATTGATCATGGTTGCTTGCTACAAAGGAATCACCAGAACTTCGAAAATTGGTCAAGTTTGTTTCATAGTGCGGGAACCAGGACTTCATAAGTCTGAAGGAGTTGTACAATATGTTTCATGATTGCTGTGAAAAGTAAAACTTTATTGACCTGACTACAGTTACGTATAAATACATAATATGGGACTCACGATTTTGATAACGTTGCATACTAGGAGAACAGACTTAAGTATTCTGATTTGTATACAATACTGATACGACTACCCACTGCTCTTAGTTTTCAAGATATGTATGTAAGGCAGACTTTTAAGATTGACAAAATACATTGTTACAAAATGTATGTCTAAGAAAATCTCAGAAGAAAAAAAACTGTTTTTTACATTAGTTTTCAGTAAGCCTGATACAATTGCCCTTTATGCTCTCTGATTTCAGATATCTTAGTTTGATTTAATTTTGAAAACGGGAATTCCTTTCTTCATGATAGCCGACACTAAAATATAGTTTCGCCTTAGTTCGTGCATGCATGTTTGTCACAACGTCTGCACTATTAACCCTTTGAAATGCATATTTGTCTGTTTATCGTAGAACCAATTCTCTGGGTTTTCGTAGCATCCCCGTAGCAAATTGTGTAATAGTATTCTGTAACTTTATGAACACCTGGTACTTCATAATACGCAATAAACGTGACTTGAAACTACGGTTCACAATTTGTTTTTAAATTTAAACTTATTTTTTAAAGGAACGTGCATTATCCAGTAAAAAGTAAATAAAAGTAAAGATAGACAGGTAGTTTTATAAAGTAAAGGCAGAGATAAAAAACCATCTCTTATTTACTCATTAAATATTTCATACTTCATGTATGATTCAAAAATAAAAAATAAAAAATTAAATCCATACTATATACTATTATACTATTTTACTATATACTAATATTTTATCATTATTATTATTGCTGTTATTATTAATATTATTATTATATTATAAATGCGATAGTAACTCTGTCTGTCTGTCTGTTACGCTTTCACGCCTAAACCAGTGAACCGATTTTGATGAAATTTGGTATTTATCGCAAAAAATGGGGGAATGGGTAAAAAGGAGGGGATGACTGTTAGTATGGAAAATCGTCATTTTTGAAGATATAACAGTGAAACTTTGTATTTAGACACTTTATTGGGATTGAAAGAACATAGGCTACTTTTTATAGCGAAAATTGGGGTAAAAACAGGTGATGAATGTTCGTATGGAAAATTGTCATTTTTAGAAATATAACAGTGAAACTATGTATTTAGACACCGCTTGTGTCGCTCTTAGTCTGACCCCTCACCCCAGACCCGTCCGGTATGGTAGTACCTGCCGGTAAAGCCCTGGGGATCACTGGAGCACTCAAGCCCCCCACCATGACAAGTTGACAGCCCCCGGGGATCGTCGAATTAACCTACCCTAATCTACAATCATGTAATAAAGTGATGAAATACACATGTATTTCATCACTTAATATTTTCCAACCCGACCCCAAAAAAAAAAAAAAAAGATATAAATTTAATAAAACTCATCTGTCCCATATCGGTTTTTTTTCAATCTATAGTGTAAAATCACCCGCAAAGATCTATGTACTCCTGGTCAGGTGATATGAGTAGCGTTGGAGCTACGAGAAATAAAAAAAATCTTTTTAACTTGCAAAGCTGGGAAATAACGATATTATTTTTAGACAATGCCTTTAGTTTGTGAAGTCTATTTCGAGTCTCCACTTTCTTAACTACTAGATTTGGGAATAACTCCTTTTTGCTGATTCGCCTGAAACTAACCGAAAAAATCTATCGCTTTGATGAACATTAATTAATAAATAAATTATTATTATTTTTCTGATTTATTTATTTAGAATAACAATAAAATATATTTTTTTAATTCTGTTTTTCTGCCTCTTATACATTTAATTAATCATTATTGTTTTGGATTAATTTTCTCGTTCTTTTTAAAACAAAACAAAACATAGTTCAAGTCAGGTTTATTTCATAATATAATGTACCAGGTATTCATAAAGCTCCAGAGTACTGTGCTACGATTTCATACGAGATTTTTATGTAAAATAAAAAAAAAGTATATTGATCTCACTACAGATTAATGTATCATAGTATGGGAGTCACGTTCTTGATAGCGTTGCATACTAGAAGATCAAATTTAAGTATTCTGGTTTAATTATTAGGACGGCCCACTGTGGCTAATGTTCAATATAAATAAAGGAGGCTTTTAAGGTATACATAATATGTAGTTACAAAATGTATTCCTAAGAAGATTAAAAACTTTTTTTTTTACATTTTCTTTCAATAATCGGAACAAGAAAAATGATTTAACTTATAGTCTTCTACACGGAATTATAATTGTAAGATATTGAAAATCTTCATAAAAGAAAATGATGTGTTTAAAGTTAAACATTTTTCTTCTTTTAATTTAAGGTTTTAGGAATTTTAATAGCGTACAAATAGTTTTAAAGAAACAAACTATAATTTAATGACATTAGCATTTGAAAGTGCTGAGAAATCCTTATGAACAAGAGGAAACAAACAAGTAAATAAAAGTTAAATACAATGGAAGTAAGTAAGGAAGGAGTAATATATACATATAATATATAAAAAAAATATATATAAATAATTCCATGTAAAGTTTCCTACAGAAACCTGGCTTATGGCCATGATTTCAAAATACTCATCTCAACAAGTCATCTCTAACAGTCCAGTCACAACTAACTAATTCTCAGTTAAGAATATTTGACTGTATAGAAAAACAGGTATTTATAAAAATCAAGTATTGTTTCTCACACTTTCGTAGCAAACAAATAAATAATATACATTTATAAAAAAATTGATAATGTTAAATAATTTAAAATGTCCTTCCGACGTAAACTGACTAAAAATAGACGTGTGGCACTCGGAGACTGCCGCGGTAAAGCTATTGCATAGCATTTTATCAACTTATGCAATTATAATTATATTTTTATTTTATATATGCAGTATTTTTTTCTTTGTTCTTTTTTTCTTTGGAGATGCCGTAACTTGTGCTATCTATTTCAATAAAATCGTAATAAAATAATATAATGATACGTGTCAGTGACTAGTGCTCATTGCTCGGATGTGTATTCTTTAGTGTGATGCCACTACTGTATTTATATCACAAGCTTCTCGTCAGCAAGTCTAATAACACGTGATGTCACGTAATTATTTTTTTATAATTTAACACCATATATATACATATACATACACGATAAGGTCTAACTAGTTGCGGGCTTGAACTTACTCGTGGACGAAGACAAAAAGCACCTAGCGTTGTGTGTGAAAGAGATAGAATCAGTCGTGAGCAGTGAGCAGCTAGTTAACCCTCATAGTGTAGTCGCACGCACACATACACCGTGCCGAAGTTTGCCAAACTGAAACGACGTTCGATGTTAGGAGTTAGAAATTTTCGCTACGGAATTTCTGAATTCGGTCTCCGCGCTCAAGGCCCGCGATAGAAGCTATGTAATAAAAGGTTTAAAAGGTCTTGTACACTAGAATTTAAAAAAAGACCAGGAATTCTTAAGAGTTAAGTACAATCCATGAAGAGATTGTTACAAAATTGCTAGGAAGAGTATATTTCCCCTTTTTTGATAAAAAAATATATTTCATTGTAACATAAAAATATAATGAAATCTTAAAAAACAATCAATTCGTTTGATAAATAAATTTTTGAAATAGGCATTCTACATAAATATTGGGTTACAAACCATATATACATACATTCTCATATAGTACTTTTAACTGTCAGTCCTTACATTGGTCTTACCATTATAATTTGATTTATTTCATTTGATATATACCCACACATAGACATAGGCATGAACAGAAATATATAATAAGTTGCAATAAATATGTATCATTAACAAGACATTGTCAGACCCCTTATAAAAAATTAAATTAAAAAAATAAAATGTAATATTCTTTTGTTTTTTATGTTCCGATAATAATTTAAAGCGAATTCCGAGTCTCCAGGCAGAATAAATATTTAAAAATACTGCGAAACTGTAGAGATCTCGTGTATTGTATAATATGAAGTAGTATGAATTCAAGCAATATGCAACGATCTGCTACAAGAATGCTACGGAAACAAAGAGAACATTGGATAATGACCTTATGTTATACTGACAACGGTCAGTGAAAAAAATTAACAAAACTAAGAACTTTGTCTAGTTGTAATAAGGAAGTGAATTCAAATCTATACTTATTCAGCATAAAATTCATCACTCTTTTATTGACATACGATACGGGTGATGATAAAAGGGAACTTAAGTGGTTAGTTCAATTATTATTTCTATATCAAATCTCCTACCCCTGCATGATCATCAAAACAATGATCAAATTTATTTAAGATTTTGAAGATTGTCTAGGTCCGATCTTGACACATCTGTATCGATTTTAATATTACCCGATTTATATTCAGAACCTCGAGCAATGCAAAGTGTAGCAAATAATGTTATCGGTTAATATATTAAGTCGTTTACGTCGATATACCCCCGGTTACCATTTATTTCAGTTATTTGTTCTGGAATATCAATTTCTTTACCAAGGCACCTATGTTCAGACCGTTCAAGTTTCACAGAACACCATCGACATATTGTCGACAAATTGGTCCGTATAAACTAAAATTTTGATTAATCCATTAACAATTTTCAGGTCATGAGGTACCCTTAATTCTATTTTTGATAGATGGACGTCATTATGATTTGAAAATGGTAGTTCCATATTAACAGTGCTATTATTGTAGGAAAATGTTAAAGTATCCGTCGCTTTCGTAACACATATTCCCGGTAATTCACTAAAGGCCCGCCCTATTATCATGTCGGTGTCTTGTAGGTTATCACAAGACTATCAAAACCGATGTGCTAGCCCCGACGCCATCTATGTTCAAATTCAAAATTCAAAAGCTACTATAGAGCTTCACCTTCTGGTGTTATAATTTGACGCCCATAACCTTTATGCTTGTTTGACATATATTATATTTTAAATTGATTTTTAGAGCCGCTGATACTGTTATAGTATTATTAAAGTCAATATATGCAGTCAATTTAAAACCGTTAGCAATAATAATTTTACGAAATTTTGGCGATCCACATCAATCGGGCTAACAATTTAGATTTCTTTTCATCGAATTTATTGTTAGGTTTGGCATAAGAACTATTTGGAGCCGATAGATTTTTAAAATAACAGTCTTTCTCTTCATAACCTACTTTACCACAGTGATCGGACTTTTTAAATCTGCAATATTCCGTTTTATGAACAATTTTATTATAATTATTACATCGGACGTTTTCCCTACATTGGGATGATATACATTGGGACGATGTGAGTCCACATGAAAAACATTTAGGCCCTGAATCTTTATCAAAAGTTAAATTATTTGTTAATTTTGAGGGTTCAACTATAGTATCCGTTAAATAATTAAGTATCTTAAGAACCGGTGGCTTTAGAACCTGTGCCTCGGGTTCCAGCTTTCAAATTACGTGGCAGATTATATGCTCACTTAACTCACATGACTCTCCAAGAGCTGGCTTTTTGAAAAATAAAAGTATCACCTGTGCATCCTGACGTTTGTTAGTTGCAACCATGTCGTGTAGTTTCGCAGCGAAAGCGCGCTTAGCAGGTAAAGTCTTTTCCACTCGCTCCAGGTCACATCGATGTTTTATTGGTGTTCAAACCGTAGCAGAGAATTTCCTTCCAAGTTGCTTGTCATTTTGTATATTAAAGCTCTTTTTTTATCATCATATTTAAGCTTCTTACTTGAGCTTCAGCATCTCCTTGTTATTTGTATAGGGTCCAGGTTGTAATTGCGTTGCCATCTCACACTGGCTAGTAACTTCAATCATTTTCTTGTGGTATCTATCTAGATATACACATGTTTAGTGCCATCATAATATAAAACCCACACCAGTAACGTTAATAAAGTAGTCTAATATCAACATTCGGGCGTTTCATTTCCCTCGTCCTTATATGGCGACCCTGCCAGCGCAGTATGCGCATCGGTAACGCGAGATCCTTTAATTTAAATTACCGACACGTGTAAATTCAAACTCGCCAAAGTTCAAAGTTAATAATGGTCGCTGTAGTTTAAAATATGTGTAATTCGAAAGTAGAAAAGGAGAACATTTTTATAAACCAAAATTCTGTAGCTGCCGAAAATAATGCATATATAAAAGAATTGAAATTCCATGCTTCCACCACAAACATTCTTTTACTTATAATATTACTGTTGATGAGTCTGTTTATCATCTACGTTGTATGGAGAGTATACCGAAAAATGCATCATCGCTGGGTCCAGCAGGGTATACATCAATATGTACTTCGTGGATCGTTCAGACGTCAACGGGCTACCCTACACGGTTCTCCAGCTGTTGCTGAACAAGAAACATAAATTGAAGTGATTTTGGATTGGAGCCGCGTCTAAAAATTGTTAATATTCAAGAAAGAAAAATTTGTTATTTGTCCAAACAGTGCGCGAGTAACGTGACTCCAGAATGCAGAACATGCCTATATAAGGGATGCAACGTAGAGACGGACTTTAATAGTTTTATATAATTATAATAATACATATTATGTAGCGATATATTTGTAATAACTAGATAATTAGTGTTAAAGTATTCATATTATTTTTGTATAACTTCAAAATACGTAATTAGTAATAATGAATTTTAGTAATATGTATAATTTTTATATTTTGATATGGCAGGCAGATAATTTAAAAATATTGTGCCAAGAGTTAAAATTGATTAAAGAATACTTAAGGAAAATTGGTCCTGAGCGTAGAAAGGGTAACATTTACATTGTTAAGTTAAGCGAAGCAAATAGTTTGTATAGCCAATATTTAACATTAAATTCTTATTTGCAAAAAGATGTAAATTGTGGTAATATTAGTGCTAGCGATAGTGAATTGATTGTCGATTATTCACAGCAATTTCTTTCATTGTATAAAGATATTGTCAGATACTCTTCAACGTCATCCGATTCGAAAGAATTTATTAGTAATTCAGGTCAGACTATAGAAACTATAAACATGGAAAAATTTGATTTTAAAGTTGCTCTGAGTTTGTTACCGGTTATGAAGGACGACTTATCTGTAACTAAACAATTAATAGATTCCGTTGAATATTATGAAACCACCCTTACTGCCGATTCTAAGCCCCAATTAATAAATTTTGTGTTAAAAAATCGTTTATCGCAATCAGCAAAACTTAAATTACATCCAAGCTATTCTAGTATTTCAGACTTAATTCATGATATGAAAAAAGAGCTTTTGCCGAAAAAATCTGCTACGGCCATCCAAACACGATTGCTGAATTTTAACCAGAATGAGTTGACCATCGAAGAATACGGTAAGCAAATCACTGAAATGTTTGTTGACTTAACTATTTCACAGGCAGATAACGACCCAGAGACTTATAAGGTGCTTAAGCCCTTAAATGAAAAGCAAGCAATCAAACGATTTGCTGATGGACTGCGAAATCGTAGAACCGGGACTATTATTACAGCGCGTAACTTTACATCTTTAAAAGACGCTATTCAATCTGCATTAGATGAGGAGTTGCCATCCACTTCTAATTCCAATTTAATGAGCATAAATAAAAAAGTTTCCTGTTTTCGAAATTCCAGGGGACGTTATAATTACCGAGGTAATCAATATCGAGGGTACCGTGCCCACCCACAGCACGGCGGTGGTATGAGCAGAGGACAACAACCAACGTGGCGTGGCACACAGCGAGGTAGATCATGGCGTGGTAATTCCCGCCCGTACCAGAATAGAGGTATGAAAAATAAAAACAATAGCTTAAACGTTGGGCAAAATCAAGGTTATGTAAACATCATCGATCGAAATAATTCACAGTCCTAACCCACCCCATCTGTTGATAATAATAATCAGTTTTTTGGTGAGTAAAGGTCATATATTTTCATGTAATAATCATTCGCGTTTAGTTCAATTTACTTTTAACAATTGTTTTGCTTCACATTGTTTAATTGACACCGGCGCATCAATTTCTGCGCTAGAATCGAAACTTGTTTATACTTATAACATTCCATTCCATAAAGAGAAATGTGAGTTTAGCGGAATTGGAGGTAGTGTTGAAGCAATTGGATATGTCTTTCTTAATTTGGAAGTGCCCCAAGGATCTTTTAAACATAAATTCTTTGTATTTGATACTCTACCTACTTAAGTTTCTGCTATAATTGGCGATGACTTTTGCAAAAAGTATGCGGCGATAATTGATTATGAAAACAATTATTTTTCATTGATTAATTCAAATAATGATCGAATTTATTTACCTACTTTTAGTAATATTAATAATGAGGTTTTGTATATTCCGTCGCGATCGGAATCTATACATTTTATAAATACTGATATGAAAGATGATTGTGTGGTATGTTCGAAAGAGTTATCGGAAGGTGTTTACTTAGCCAGTATGTTAGTAAGTCCAATTAGAGGGAAAATACCGATTCGAATAATAAATAAAACCGACAGAGATTTTTGTTTGAGTGACGTAAGCCCTAACATTTATAGTGCGAGTGAGTATAATATATGTATGTTTGGAAAATCGAATAAGAATTCGGAACGCGTAAAAAAAATATTTTCTATTTTAAAATTACACGAATATCTAAAGGGGGAAGAACAGGTATCAATCGAAAACATATGTGCGAAATACTGTGATATCTTTTATTTACCCGGAGACAGCTTGACTGTGACTGATATCTATAACATACAATTACATTAAAACCCAATGTAGATCCAATCTATGTAAAACCATACAGATTACCCCATTCTCAAAAAGTAGAAATAAAAAGGCAATTAGATAAAATGTTAAATCAAGGAATTATTTAACCTTGTAAGAGTGAATGGTCAAGTCCCATTCTACTAGTACCTAAAAAATCGGAAAGTAACGATAAAAAATGGAGATTAGTAATCGATTATCATAAATTAAATAATTCCATAGTTGATGATAAGTTTCCTTTGCCGAATATTACAGAAATACTCGACTCTCTTTCAGGTTGTATATATTATGCACATTTAGACTTAAATCAAGGTTTCTATAATGTAGAATTAGATCCAAATAGCCGTAGGTATACAGCATTCTGTTCTGGTCAATACCAGATGACCAGAATGCCAATGGGTCTTAAAACCAGTCCCAGCTCTTTCTCTAGAATGATGAATATGGCTATGGCAGGCTTAACATTTGAAAAATGTTTTATTTACCTTGATGACATCATAATTTTTGGTAGAAATTTAGCAGATAACAATAAAAATTTAACGGAAGTATTTGAACGATTCAAACAAGTTAATTTAAAACTCCGATAAGTGTACATTTTTAAAAAAGGAATTACTGTATTTGGGTCATGTTGTATCTGGAGATGGTGTTTTACCGGATCCTGATAAAATCAAAGTCTTACAAAATTATCCTATTCCTACTAATACAGACGAGGTAAAACGCTTTGTAGCATTCGCGAACTTTTATCGTAAATTTATTCGAAATTTTGCACAGAAAGCTTTTTATTTAAATAAATTATGCCGTAAAAATGTACAATTTCATTGGAGTGACGAGTGTCAACATTCATTTAATTCATTAAAGCACGATATGATGTCACCTCCGTTACTGCAATACCCAGATTTTTCTGAAAGTAACCAATTTGTAGTTCAAACGGATGCATCGGGTTACGCTATAGGAGCCGTACTGTCCAATAAAAATGGTAAACCTATAGCATATGTTAGCCGAACTTTAAATAGAGCGGAGAAAAACTACCCAACAATCGAAAAATAATTATTAGCGATTGTATAGGCTGTTAAACACTTCTGGCCTTATTTATACGGACGTTCTTTCAAAATTTATACGGACCACAAACCTCTCATTTATCTTTTTAACATGAAAGATCCTTCGAGTAGGTTATTGAAATTTAGACTTGCTCTCGAAGAATACGATTATATAGTAGAGTATGTAAGAGGAAGTGAAAATTCCGCCGCAGATGCTTTATCTAGAATACTTATTACATCGAAAGACTTAAAAGATATGGGTGAGTGTAGTTTGAATGTGTTGACTAGAGCTCAGAAGAAAAGGATGGAAGAGGAGCATAGTATGTTAGGGATGAACAATGATTCTTTGTGTGATAGTGTGAATACTGACGATTGGCTTGATCACCCAAGAGTCGTAGAGATACACAACAAACCGAAGATATCGATAGAATTAAGATTTATCAACAAAAGTAATTTACAAAAATTACGAAAGGACAATGAAATCGCATGCGAATGTAGAACTTTTATATACATACGTTTTAAAGAAAATGACAATTTATATAAATCCAGCTATTCGATCACAATTATCGCGAGGCGAATTTGTGAGGGAGCTGTCTGATTTTTGTAAAAAAATAAATATTAACGAAGTATACTTCATGAAATGTAAAGAAAAAAATAAATTTATAGAGCAAGTAATAAATGAAATTAATAGTATTGAAAACTGGCCCGGTCCAAGAATTATTGTGTTAAATGAAATTGAAAGAATTGACAACAAAGACGACCAAAGAGTAATATTAAATGATTTTCATCTCCTCCTCACTAGTGGCCACGCGGGTATTAAGAGGATGTTGAATAACATTAAAAAATATTACTTTTGCCCAGGTATCGAACGAGATATAACAGCATTTGTGAGACGCTGTGACAAATGCCAGAAACAAAAGTATTCTATACCCGTTAGGGAGCCTATGACTGTAACTTCTACAGCTCAATCTCCCTTCGAAAAAAATTTCTTAGATATTGTAGGACCTTTAGATAGAGATAGTAATAATTATTCATATATATTAACACTCCAATGTGAGTTATCTAAATACGTAGAAGCATATCCGTTAGTTTCTAAGAGTTCAGTTGAAGTTGCACAGGCATTCGTAAATAACTTCATTCTTCGACATGGAATACCCAAGGAAATAGCCACAGATCGAGGTACCGAGTTTATGTCCACAGTAATGAAAGAGGTATGTAGTTTATTAAAAATTAAAAAAATTAAATTCCACAGCATACCATCATGAGAGCATCGGCGCTTTAGAAAATTCCCATAAGAGTTTAGGAGCATTTTTACGCATACAAACTGACAACCACTCCGATTCTTGGAGTTCCTGGCTACCCTTTTGGTGTTTCTCGTATAATACTTCCGTTCACCGTGAAAAAAAATATACCCCATTCGAGTTAGTTTATGGCAAAAAATGTACTTTACCTAGTAACTTAACAAAAACCGTAGAACCCCTCTATAATTACGATGATTATCCATTAGAATTAAAATATCGCCTACAAACCTCACAAAAAGAAGCAAAAGAAAATCTTATAAATAGTAAAATTGTTCGAAAATCAAAATATGATACTAAAATGAACCCTATAACTTTTAAAATCAATGATTTGATATTAGTTAAAGAAGAAACAGGCAACAAACTCAGCGCAATTTATTCCGGTCCATATTTAGTTATTAAGGATTGTTCACCAAATGTTGAAATATTGAAAGATGGAAAAAATTATGTGATTCACAAAAATCTAACGAAATTGTATTACCCTTAAAATATACGTAAAAAATTATAATATGATATGTATACACATTGTAGTTCATTTTTTTTTTTGTAATTATAATAATAGTCTTAAGTTTTTTTTTATGATTTCTTTAATGTTGTACCTATGTCAATAACATGATGATTTAAATACTGTTTTAACATAAAAAAAAAGAAATATATGCATTCCTTTTTTTTTCTTTGAGAGGGAAGGTGTGGTATCTATCTAGATATACACATGTTTAGTGCCATCATAATATAAAACCCACACCAGTAACGTTAATAAAGTAGTCTTATATCAACATTCCGGCGTTTCATTTCCCTCGTCCTTATATTCTCCAGGTGGTCTAAACGTTCAGGTATATGTAGATCGGAGAGGTTTTCTTGTTTCTTTTTTCTTCAAGCTTCTTTGTGACATGTGGCAGCGGTTCATCTTCATTATTTCCAGTTGACAGGATATCTCGCGAACGATCCGTATAGGCACGGCACAGAGAACGAGCACTTCTGACTTGTTAAAAATAAATAAGGCAGTACTTCCACTTAGATGTCTATTGCTCCACAACTCGTACCAGAAATCCCCCAGTCTAGCACTTACATCCTATTTATAATATTCAAAGGTAACATTTTTAGGTGAGGGTAAGTTACAATATCATACAGAGGGCGCTAGTTTCCCTCATAAGAGTTTCCATAAAATTATAAAACACTGAACATTACGTAAAACATGCAGAAGCTCTCATTATAAATTAATTGTCAAGTATTTGGACATTTAAATTACTGTACAGAAACATTATTAACATGTCTTTTATAATTAATTATGTAACTATTTCTTCTCTTGGTATATAAATATATAAATAAATAAATATTAAATGCTGTGAGTATAATAAATGGGGACACATGAGTGCATCATGCAGTAATAAACGGCCTAAACCTGACATTAATAAAACTAAGCCACGAAACTTGCCTCTGCCTCAATCCTCAAGGACTAATTCGTTTCAATTTAAATCCGTAGCTTGTAACTTCTGTAAGAAAGTCGGTCATAGTGAACCGAACTGTTTTGCTTAAGGACGATCGAACTCGGGTAACGTAAATTTTTGTCGAGAAGTCGTAACTGACATTAATAATCGTGACGTAATTACGGCGGTACTAGGTGGCATCCCGACAGATGTATTAATGGATACCGGTTCATACATCTCGTTAATAAGCTCTGATTTAGCTAAGCATTTTTCATGCAAACTACATGCGTGCATTCCACTGTTGCGTGGTTTTGGTGGCGCGGAAATTCCAAATAATATAAGTACCGAGTACGTTTTTCAATACTCCGGTAGTTATAGGCACCGATGTACTCGTATTAAGCAGAGACGGAGTGTCTTACATTCGCATTGCGAATTCACAACGAATCATTCGGTGTATTAAATTACCGATTAATATCATATCCGATTGTACGGTAGATTTGGATCTTCATTCTATTAACACGTCACCGTTATAAAATTAGGTTTTATGTCGGTTGTCATAGTAACCATATTAAATCCACTTATGTTTTATTAAAATAACAACAGATATCACCGATGCGTAAGAGTCTGTCAACGACCAAGATTTATGATTTTCTAATGTCATGGTTTTGGAAAATGTAACTGTGTGCTTCATTAATAATACTAACCGACTATGTGGCTGTGTCAATGACTAAAAACTGTGTGATCATGTGCGTATGTATGTGGGTATGTAATTAATCATACATTACATACATTTCTTTTATATAAAGAGAGAATTTTAAATCTACCGATTTGTGCGAAGGTTTCAGAACCCCGTAGTGTACATAGGGATCGTCGTAGGATAGACTTGAGATATGATACAATATGAACACGCATACCTAACCGACATTAATTAATTAGAAATGTTGTACATACATATTTACTTATTGAAGTGGTAATTGGATTTAAAACTATTTTGTTACTATAGATAAAAGTCGATATTGTCTGAAAAATGAATTGTAAAATTAACCTGTTGGTACGATAGTGAACCGCCAAGTCAAGCAAAAATAAAAAAGCGGCATGGCCGTATTACACTTTTCTCAAATTATTTCGGGACATTTTCGACCTATAAGTACATTTCGCATTAAACTTGACGCCTATATTTCTGGTAAGCAAGAAAAAAGTAGCTCAAGCATTACAACTAGACAAAGTTCTTAGTTTTGTTAAATTTTTTCATTCACTGACTGACCCATCATCAAAACTGTAAGGCGCTTCTAGTTTATATAGAAGCTTCAAAATTTTGAATACAATTTGTGTTTAGTGAATAACTCAGGGAAAAACTAAACTATTTTGAATTTTCTGTCCACTTTTCAAGGTAATCTATAAATATACACGTGTAGCTCGTATCATAAGTCAGAGAGTGGGCTCTCAGAAAATTCGTTGATAGCACGAGTGTTAGAGAAGTAGATCATACTGGAAAAAAAGAGAAAAAGGAGGAGGAGCAGCCAACTCGCAATTCCCGAGCTCATTAAGCAACCTTGATTACTAAAATATGTAGTGCTTGTGAGTTACATCGTGTGTATTGATATGAATTATATTTGTCATAAAAAAATTGTAGGTAATTATTAATTGTATCAAATTACAACTAACTTAAATGCGATTTAACAAAAAATCATTCATAACTTATAAGAATTACTTCAGAGGTTCTATTTCCACTGACACATCTGTCGTCCATAAATCTATGTATCTCTTTTCATGATTTCTTTCGGGTTAACCTATATCGGTATGATTTCAGTCATGTTCTCATTTATATTTAATTCTGTTATGTCCCGTTTCCTTTCTAGTGATAAACTAGGGATTCGAAAGTCTCTTGTTCATCTTAGGGATACGCTTCCAGTTGTGTGAAAATTATTGACGGACCTTAACATGCAACAAGCTCATAAGCTCCATGTCCATATCCATATTATACATTTTTTATCGTCAATGTATTGTTTTTTTTTTTTTAATACTCGTAGAAGTTTTTCAAAAGCATACGATAATAATATGATATAATATGTGAAGTAGATTAACAACATTATTATACCTTTTCGTAACACAAACAACAATTTACTAGTTTCATTTTATTTAAACATTAAATTTCCATATTAGAAAATTTTATATAATTTTATATAATTTCCATATTAAAAAAATAATTTAGAAAATTTTTCAAATGTCTCGCTACATGATATAAATTAAAACATAATTAAACCAAAGATATGTTAAATAAAATCCTCTTCAATGGAGTATATAATACTCTAGGTAAAACACAATGTTATTTCCATCAAGATTAATTTAATATAGGAAGTCTTCGACGTAGCGAAAATGTTTTTGTAATTAATTATAAAACGATAACTAATACATAATTTGATATTTTTTTAGAATATTTTCTAAAAACATTATCAAATTATGTAGAAAATATTCTTTCTAAATATCGAAAAAATCCACAGACTTAAAAAACATTAATAGGCAATAAATATATTGTAACTTAACATTCAGGGATATGTTACATAGGCATTTTTAATTTGTAAATTCTAAGATATGAGGGCACATTCTTAAAAATTATCGTTATGTTTAGGGATATGGTATTCGTTAAGGTATTCGTCAAACAACAAAAGTATATAATGAAACGTTTGTCTGGTAAAATTAAATACTATTATTATCCAATAGCCAGTTATAATTTGTAACAAAAAATAAGAGGAGCTGTATTGACTAAGAGGCGAGTTGGCGGCGGGCGAGGTGTGGAGTGGTGTGATGTATCGCGGAGGGGAGAGGTGTGGTAAGGAGAGGTGAGGAGAGGTGTGGTGAGGAGAGGAGAGGAGAGGGGAGGAGAGATTATATAAAAAGCCTTTTTGGATGTAATTGTGCATTACTTTGTGAAATTGGAAATAAACAAGTGATTTACCAAGAAGTCATACTGTTTTAATTATTTTCTTTGAAAAGTCAGTTGTATTTTGTAATTAAGTAATAATCAGAAGTGCGATTACCTACAACAAAAAGTATAAAAGTGAAGAGATCCGGATAGCATCAAGGACATTAAGTACGATCAAAAACGAGTAGAAATGTTCAGTGTTCCACTCCGGATGAGTTATATGAAGGATTTTTGTCAGCTTTTGATTCATATCTACCCTCTAAATCAAATAATATACCAAGAGCAACACATGCAGAAGGACCTCGACACGTCACATGCACAAGACAGTACGAGTATATTCAAAAAAATCACCGATCTGTTATCGCTGTAAAGAAACAGGGCACGTGGCTACAACATGTAAATTAACCGATAAACGAAGTGTTTCAGGTGTGGTAAACTTGGCGAACATGGCGAACTTGGCGAACATGTGTAATTCAACAGAAGTAGAACCAAATCCTGTTAGGAAAGTTCAATTGATATCACAGTTGAATGATGTGTATAAGAAAAAGTGTGAGGGTAAGTGAACTTTTTTTTTTCAAGGCTTATTTAGATACTGGTAGCGAGCTTAATATACTACTCAAGGGAGTATCTGATGCCCTTACACTCAAACTAATGCCTACAAATACAGTGTTAAAAGGATTTAACGGTGATACAGTTCGAGCATTAGGACAGATACAGTTTGAATTATCAATCGACGAGGTTCACGTCAAAACCTCTGCTGTATAACAAACGCCGATTTGGGTGATATCTCTCTTATTATAGGTCAGACCGTTGTAAATCAAAATGACATAACGCTAAAAGTGTTTCAGTGTGGCGCTCACTTATCAAGGGCAACAACTACCCCCAATAACTTGTATAATATCGACCTGTGTGATGATACTAGCTATTACAGAGTAAAATTAGTTGAAGACACTTCTGTACCGATTGGAGATAACTTGGTTCAATTTACAATACGTGACGCCGATTGTGGAGATTACTGTACGAGGCCCAGGCAGTTCAGGATGAGGTAACGTAGTATATGCCGTAACCAGCTCCGTGCTACGAAATGGGAACGGCTTCATAAGAGTCTGCAATATTGGTTCCCGTACCATTTATTGAAAAAAAGGAACAACGAGGTGAAAAATGCATATCGGACCCAGAGGTGAGATCATACTGTTTTACTTTGAGGACAGGAGAGTGTTCTGATAATTATAATGAATTTGAAAATATTGATGTCGGTGATATTGTAAATAATGATCAAGTAACGTTAATTAATCTTTTAAAGTCGTATAGGGATTATTTTGCTAAAAATATTGGCGACTTAGGGTGTACAAATTTAGGTGAAATGGCTATTGAGCTCGAAACAAACAAACCGGTAGTTCGAAAGCCGTATAGATTAGCGCTTACGAAAAGAGAAGTTGTAAAGACAATGGTAAATGATTTAATAAAAGGGGGTATTATTAGAGAATCGAATTCGCAATACGCATCTCCGATTATATTAGTACGAAAAAAAAATAGGGGGACTATAGATTGTGTCGATTCAGGGAATTAAATAGGATTACTATTAAAGATAGATTCCTTATGCCTCATATAGATGACCAATTAAATAAGTTGTCGGGTAAACAATATTTTACAAATTTAGTCTTATTTTCCGGCTACCATAACTTATCAATTAGAACAGATTCTATGCATAAAACGTCATTAATTACTCTTGATAGTCTTTATGAATATTTGAGGGTACTATTCGGGTTAGCCAATGCCCCGTCAGTTCTCATGAGGGTAATCCCAAAAAAAAATTAGTGAAACTTGTGGGTAGTGATGAAATTGTAACCTTTATGGATGACATGTTACTATCAACTTCGAGCGTATGTGATGGTTTAAAATTATTAGAAAAGGTTCTATCTCAGTTGCGTAAAGCAGATTTAAAATTAAACCTTAAAAAGTGTTCATTTCTTAAAACAAAAGTTTCATTTCTGGGTTATGAGATTAGTTCGAATGGTTTTAGGACCGGTAATCATAAAATACACGCAGAGGAGAATTTCTCTAAGCTGAATAATCTACATCAATTACGACAATTTTTGGGACTGCGTAGTTACTTCAGAAAGTTCATTAATAAATTTGCAATCATGGCGAATCTAACAAACATGGCGATCTAACAAAAGAAATCTGAATGGATCTAGGATAGTAAACATGAAGATTGTTTCGATTTATTAAAACAAAGGTTCCCGACCTGTGTTGGCTTTATACGACCCATTACTACCTTGTGAGATACATACAGACGCAAGTAGAATAGGGGTAGCGTGGATTTTATTCCAACTTTAAACGGAAGGCGAATTAAAACCAGTGTTTTATTATAGTAGTTACTTCTCTCGAAGAAAGTATGTATCATAGTTATGAACTTGAGACGATAGCTGTCGTTGATTCTTTAAAAAAAGTCGTATATATGTTTATAGACAATTAATTAAAGTAGTTACCGATTGGTCAGCTGTAAGGTATACATTGCTCAAAAAGGATTTAATCCTTCGTATAGCAAGGTGGCGGCTTACGATCCAGGAATACGATATCCAGATCGCATATAGACCGGGAGAACGTATGACGCATGTCGATGCTCTCAGTCGCAGTCCGACATAGGTGAAGCTAAGTCAACAAAACACATTCGGTATTCTCAAGTGTTCGATAGGTATATAAATATGATATCTTCTGATGACTGGTATTTGACTATTCAGCTGCAAGATGATAAATTAAATAGCATAATAAAGCAATTATCAGAAGGTCAGGCTTGCACTGATGTTAAAAATGATTATAAAATTAAAAATAAACGATTATACAGGAAAACTATAAAGGGCTGCTAGGTTAGTCGTTCCTTCCTTTGCAAGATGGAAATTTATGCAAAAATTTCACGATCAAACAGGTCATATCGGCTTCAAACAATGTGAGGAACTAATTAAATCGGATTATTGGTTTCCTAAGATGACTCGTTTTATTAAAAAAAATTGTGAATCATTGCTTGGAGTGTTCATATTCAAAAGGAGATTATGGTAAACGAAGTGATGAGTTACATCTCATTCCTGAGTCTTCTATTCCTATGGAATTAGTTCACATTGATCATCTCCGGCCTTTTGGTAAAACTAAAAAGGGTCATCAATGTATTTCAATGATAGTAGACTCCTTTTCAAAGTTTTTGTTAGAACAATGAATTCCGTAGAGGCTGTAAATTATTTTAAAAGATATGTTTAGTTTGTTCGGTTATCGGAGAAGAGTAGTATCGGATAGAAATTTGGCTTTTACTAGTAGAATCTTCAAAGAGTTTTCAAGTAATCATAATATTCGCCATACTTTAAATCCTATTGCATGTCCACGCGCCAATGGACAGGTTGAACGATACAACCGTACATTATTGGATGCTATGCATACTCGTAATATAGATACTAACATGTGGACAGAGTGTATACCCGATGTGGTTTGGGGAATCAAAAATATAATTAACGGAAGTCTAGGTTATCACCCTTATGAAATTATGTTTAGTCATAGAGATCGACTCATGTCTAATTTGATCGGGAACGAAAATTTTAAGCCGGTTGACGAGAAACGTTAAAATGCTTCCGAGCGATTAAAACGAAAAGCCATAATTATGAAGAAAAAATATGAAAAGCTTCGTAAACCTGAGAATAAATTTAACAAGGGAGCTTTAGTTCTCTATAAGCAATCGCCCACGTTAAGTGAAGTTAAGAATGTAAATAGTGAGTTGCGAGTGTTGTATTCTAGGCCTTACATTGTACAAAAGGTTCTTGATAATGGGCGACATGAAATCGATAGCGTTAAAGGAATGAGGGGCTATAAAGAGTTTTCGGGAATTGTTGCAGCAGATTCTCTTAGACTATATCGTAGTGCTCCAGACTTTAGTGAGACTGTAGTGAGACTAGTAGTGATGATGACTTGGTAACTAGAGATGATCTTATTGGTTTATTGGAAAGCTAATCGAATGTTTGCGCCAATTGCGGTGCAATTGTTCCAGGATGGTCGACTGTAACAAAAAATAAGAGGAGCTGTATTGACTAAGAGGCGAGTTGGCGGCGGGCGAGGTGTGGAGTGGTGTGATGTATCGAGGAGGGGAGAGGTGTGGTAAGGAGAGGTGAAGAGAGGTGTGGTGAGGAGAGGAGAGGAGAGGGGAGGAGAGATTATGTAAAGAGCCTTTTTGGATGTAATTGGGCATTACTTTGTGAAATTTCAAATAAACAAGTGATTTACCAAGAAGTCCTACTGTTTTAATTATTTTCTTTGAAAAGTCAGTCGTGTTCTGTAATTTAAGTAATAATCAGAAGTGGGATTACCTACAACAAAAAGTATAAAAGTGAAGAGATCCGGATAGCATCAAGGATTAATTATTTTCTTTGAAAAGTCAGTTGTATTTTGTAATTAAATAATAAAATATTAAATGCTGTGAGTATAATAAATGGGGACACATGAGTGCATCATGCAGTAATAAACGGCCTAAACCTGACATTAATAAAACTAAGCCACGAAACTTGCCTCTGCCTCAATCCTCAAGGACTAATTCGTTTCAATTTAAATCCGTAGCTTGTAACTTCTGTAAGAAAGTCGGTCATAGTGAACCGAACTGTTTTGCTTAAGGACGATCGAACTCGGGTAACGTAAATTTTTGTCGAGAAGTCGTAACTGACATTAATAATCGTGACGTAATTACGGCGGTACTAGGTGGCATCCCGACAGATGTATTAATGGATACCGGTTCATACATCTCGTTAATTAGCTCTGATTTAGCTAAGCATTTTTCATGCAAACTATATGCGTGCATTCCACTGTTGCGTGGTTTTGGTGGCGCGGAAATACCAAATAATATAAGTACCGAGTACGTTTTTGAATACTCCGGTAGTTATAGGCAGCGATGTACTCGTATTAAGCAGAGACGGAGTGTCTTACATTCGCATTGCAAATTCACAACGAATCATTCGGTCCATTAAATTACCGAATAATATCATATCCGATTGTACGGTAGATTTGGATCTTCATTCTATTAACACGTCACCGTCATAAAATTAGGTTTTATGTCGGTTGTCATAGTAACCATATTAAATCCACTTATGTTTTATTAAAATAACAACAGATATCACCGATGCGTAAGAGTCTGTCAACGACCAAGACTTTATGATTTTCTAATGTCATGGTTATGGAAAATGTAACTGTGTGCTTCATTAATAATACTATCCGACTATGTGGCTGTGTCAATGACTAAAAACTGTGTGATCATGTGGGTATGTATAATTAGTCATACATTACATACATAATGAGATCTAAGATTTTCGCGAGTTTAATTCATTTAAATGAAACTAGTATTTTTCGGATAAACTTTGATGATTTATTTTTGTAAAAAACTACATACTCCCGACGTTTCGGTTACTTTTCAGCAACCGTGATCACGGGCAGACGAGATGTCAGATGTGACATGTCCGAAACCACACCGCAGGACCTCAAGACACCGTGAGCGCATTCTGCCGGCATCCAGAGCGGTACGCCAGAAAATTAAGAAATCGATGGCGGTAGATTATAAATAACAAGGACCAACTGACAGACATTCACACCTCGTCTGCCCGTGATCACGGTTGCTGCAAATTAACCGAAACGTTGGGATTATGTAGTTTTTAAATAATAAAATCCGCGTAGTAAATCCGAATAATACTAGTTTCATTCAGAATAATGACATTTGTATTTAATTATTTGTATTAAATATTTTGTATTTTTATTAAATATTTTATATTTAAATTCTATATTAATTTAAGATATACATATATTTTTATAACGATAATTCAAATATTCTTTTAATTCATGACTTTACATAATCAAGTACTTTTTTTTTACTTGTAGGTAGCATGTTATTGTAGTACATGTAGTCCATGTAAAGTTTCAATTTTTAGATTCATTTTGTATGTGGGTTTTAGTGCAAGCAGTAAGTTTAAATTCATTTTGTGCGTCGTTTTATGTGAAATCTGGAACAGTACGCGGTAAGTGATTTTGTGTATATACATACTGTATATATTTTACTGTTCGTTTCATCGTTTTTATGTAATAATTGTATATTGACCGTCAGCTTTTAATATGGTTTAATAAAATTATAAATAATTTTCGAAAATAATTACATTTGATGGTTAAAATTCTTCATCATATCTACCTACACCATGCACCATTATTTACTTATTTCTTTCAACTTTCTTTGTCCGTATTATCACCACTACTAACATGTTGTATTAGAAACTTTTCATTTTGTCCCCCGCTATAACATTATAATATCTTATCCGCCTTTATTCAAGGATGTCACCCTATAATGATCGTTATCATATATTTTGCAACTTTATAAAATCTGGCATATTTGTTGACAAGTTTTCCACTCGTTAATCCTTTTTTTTATTATTATTATTATGCTACGCTGAATTTGTACTAAATCGCCTAAAAGAATTTTGTATAATTAAGTCTTTTTTAATAAAAGCTCAAAAAAATAATAGAAACGTTAATATTATTTTTTTGAGCTTGAGAACGCAACTCGGATATTTGAGTTTTGTTTTTTGTTTTACAGTATAAAATGCAGTTCAAATCGAGGCTTATATCCATATAGTAATTCTAAAGGACATTTCTGGGTACTGCTGTTTATGCTGTAATGGATGCCTCTTTTCCACTTATGGAATAAATTGTTCCCAGTCTATCTCATTTTCACCAGTAGACGCTGTTAATGATTGAAGAATGGTGCGATTACTACGTTCGACTTGCCCTTTTGCTCTTAGACAGGGAACTGCATTTAATATATGCCGAATTTGTTTAAGGGTGCAATAGTTTGAAAACTTTTGGTTGGTAAAAGCCTTCCCACGGTCTGTTGTTATTCGAGTAGGCAGTCCGAAAACGAGCGTAAGAAAATTCATTGTATGTATTACGTGAATTGTAAAAGTATTAGGAACAGGTTGCAGTCAAACAAATTTACTGAAAGCGTCTATTACTACCAATAAGTAACAATTTTGGTTTAACGAATTTACACAAGGGACCAAATTATTGAGATGCCACGGAATATTCCGTTTTTCAATGGGATTTAAAAAGCCTCGTTTCCCAAATGGTTTTTTTTTTGGCAAATTGACACGGAATGCATACCTTCACATATTTAGTAACAAATCGTTTTAGTTTTTCGAACTAATATTGTCTCTGAACAATCTCAATAACCCTGGTTGCATTCGTGTGACCATTATCATGAAACATTTTTGCGATTTTATACTCGTCTACTTTTCTATGCAGAATACCGTCTTTTAATAGATACAACTTCTTATATTCATAATTATTTATGTTATTAATAATGACTTGTAATTCAAGATCATCATTTTGCACTGCTGTAATCCAATTTTCTGTTGTAATATGTTGTAAAGGTAGAGCATTGCGACTCAGCGCGTCTACGTGTTGAATTTGTATTTCTGGTCTATATTGCACTTCAAAATTGTAACTTTGTAGTTCTAGCCATGATCGTCCTATCCTCGGTAACTACTGAGAGCCTGACAATCGATAAATATTTTAAAAGGTCGACCCAAGAGATATACACGAAATTTTCTAATACTAAACACAACTGCCATTGCTTTAAGTTCATACGAGTGATATTTTTGTTCTATGGATGTGGTTTGTTTACTGAAATATGCTATAGGTTTTAATTCACCTTTCAACTGTTTTTAAAATAAAATACCACCAACTCCATGACTTGATGCATATATGTTTAACTGTGTTTCAAGTTCGGAATTATATACAGCCAGTACTGGTTCAGATTTTAAAGCTCGTTTATACCAATAAACGAATTTTGTTCTTCTTCCCCCCATTTCCACAATTGGTATTTCGTAGTAAAATACATAGCGGACGAATTCTATTCTCGAAAGATTTAATGAATTTACGGAAGTAACCAGCTTACACCCAATAAATCTTCTTAAATCGTGAATATTATTTGGTTCTCAAAATTCATTTAGTGCTTTTAATTTATTTGGCTATGGTCGGATCTCTCCGCACGATATGATGTGACCTAAGTAATCGATACTTGTTTTTAAGAATGAACATTTGTCCCGACGCAATATTACACCATATTTGCTCAATAAAATCAAAATTAGTTCTCAATTTTCCAACGCCTGCGGGATAGTTTTTGAAAATAATAAAATATCGTTGATAATGAGGAAGCGAATTCAAATCTATACTTATTCAGCATAAAATTCATCACTCTTTTATTGACATACGATACGGGTGATGATAAAAGGGAACTTAAGTGGTTAGTTCAATTTTTATTTCTATATCAAATCTCCTACCCCTGCATGATCATCAAAACAATGATCAAATTTATTTAAGATTTTGAAGATTGTCTAGGTCCGATCTTGACACATCTGTATCGATTTTAATATTACCCGATTTATATTCAGAACCTCGAGCAATGCAAAGTGTAGCAAATAATGTTATCGGTTAATATATTAAGTCGTTTACGTCGATATACCCCCGGTTACCATTTATTTCAGTTATTTGTTCTGGAATATCAATTTCTTTACCAAGGCACCTATGTTCAGACCGTTCAAGTTTCACAGAACACCATCGACATATTGTCGACAAATTGGTCCGTATAAACTAAAATTTTGATTAATCCATTAACAATTTTCAGGTCATGAGGTACCCTTAATTCTATTTTTGATAGATGGACGTCATTATGATTTGAAAATGGTAGTTCCATATTAACAGTGCTATTATTGTAGGAAAATGTTAAAGTATCCGTCGCTTTCGTAACACATATTCCCGGTAATTCACTAAAGGGCCGCCCTATTATCATGTCGGTGTCTTGTAGGTTATCACAAGACTATCAAAACCGATGTGCTAGCCCCGACGCCATCTATGTTCAAATTCAAAATTCAAAAGCTACTATAGAGCTTCACCTTCTGGTGTTATAATTTGACGCCCATAACCTTTTATGCTTGTTTGACATATATTATATTTTAAATTGATTTTTAGAGCCGCTGATACTGTTATAGTATTATTAAAGTCAATATATGCAGTCAATTTAAAACCGTTAGCAATAATAATTTTACGAAATTTTGGCTATCCACATCAATCGGGCTAACAATTTAGATTTCTTTTCATCGAATTTATTGTTAGGTTTGGCATAAGAACTATTTGGAGCCGATAGATTTTTAAAATAACAGTCTTTCTCTTCATAACCTACTTTACCACAGTGATCAGACTTTTTAAATCTGCAATATTCCGTTTTATGAACAATTTTATTATAATTATTACATCGGACGTTTTCCCTACATTGGGATGATATACATTGGGACGATGTGAGTCCACATGAAAAACATTTAGGCCCTGAATCTTTATCAAAAGTTAAATTATTTGTTAATTTTGAGGGTTCAACTATAGTATCCGTTAAATAATTAAGTATCTTAAGAACCGGTGGCTTTAGAACCTGTGCCTCGGGTTCCAGCTTTCAAATTACGTGGCAGATTATATGCTCACTTAACTCCCATGACTCTCCAAGAGCTGGCTTTTTGAAAAATAAAAGTATCACCTGTGCATCCTGACGTTTGTTAGTTGCAACCATGTCGTGTAGTTTCGCAGCGAAAGCGCGCTTAGCAGGTAAAGTCTTTTCCACTCGCTCCAGGTCACATCGATGTTTTATTGGTGTTCAAACCGTAGCAGAGAATTTCCTTCCAAGTTGCTTGTCATGTTGTATATTAAAGCTCTTTTTTTATCATCATATTTAAGCTTCTTACTTGAGCTTCAGCATCTCCTTGTTATTTGTATAGGGTAGAGGTTGTAATTGCGTTGCCATCTCACACTGGCTAGTAACTTCAATCATTTTCTCCAGGTGGTCTAAACGTTCAGGTATCTGTAGATCGGAGAGGTTTTCTTGATTCTTTTTTTTTCAGGCTTCTTTGGTACATGTGGCAGCGGTTCATCTTCATTATTTCCAGTTGACAGGATATCTCGCGAACGATCCGTATAGGCACGGCACAGAGAACGAGCACTTCTGACTTGTTAAAAATAAATAAGGCAGTACTTCCACTTAGATGTCTATTGCTCCACAACTCGTACCAGAAATCCCCCAGTCTAGCACTCACATCCTATTTATAATATTCAAAGGTAATATTTTTAGGTGAGGGTAAGTTACAATATCATACAGAGGGCGCTAGTTTCCCTCATAAGAGTTTCCATAAAATTATAAAACACTGAACATTACGTAAAACATGCAGAAGCTCTCATTATAAATTATAAAACCAATTGTCAAGTATTTGGACATTTAAATTACTGTACAGAAACATTATTAACATTAATTTACACTATTATAACAAATATTCAGATGGCGCTAGTTTAACCATCATAAGAGTTTCCAATAAATATTAGAATATAAATATCGTTAAGCTTAGAATCATCAAGAATATCACAATTTAAATTATTTTAAATAATTATAACTAAAAATATATATTGACTTATTGAAGTGGTGATTGGATTTAAAACTATTTTCTTACTATAGATAAAAGTCGATATTGTCTGAAAAATGAATTGTAAAATTAACCTGTTTGTACGATAGTGAACCGCCAAGTCGAGCAAAAATAAAAAAGCGGCATGGCCGTATTACACTTTTCTCAAATTATTTCGGGCCATTTTCGACCTATAAGTACATTTCGCATTAAACTTGACGCCTTTATTTCTGGTAAGCAAGAAAAAAGTAGCTCAAGCATTACAACTAGGCAAAGTTCTTAGTTTTGTTAAATTTTTTCATTCACTGACTGACCCATCATCCAAACTGTAAGGCGCTTCTAGTTTATATAGAAGCTTCAAAATTTTGAATACAAGTTGTGTTTAGTGAATAACTCAGGGAAAAACTAAAATATTTTGAATTTTCTGTCCACTTTGCCCTCGTTATGAATTTAACTTTGAAGTAAGAATAAATAATAGTGCGATGTCAATATTCGTAATTATCAAAGAGCCAGCTAGCAAGCCAGTCATACCAAACTTACACATACATAAAAGACAACCACCACACAAACAAGTAGACTATATTAAATATAGATAGATAGTTTCACTTCCACCCCCTTGTGAAACATCACCTACGCGGTTGTATGTTCTCTTAGTAGGATGTTATGAGTTGATGTTATGCAACCAATACAGCTTAGCTAGAGGAATTTTTCCCACATTTCTTCTCATACATTAAACTGAGTTTATTAAAGTTATCATCATACAGTTAATTACAGTTATAATTAAGTTACACGCAAATTGAAAGCATTGAATAAAATTATTAACAAATCTAGCATTTATTAATAATTTTAATAAAAAAATATATGGAACTTAAAATTATACAAACCAACTAGAGCTTGAGATTAATGGGGAGAAAGATCACCTTAGTGATAAAATAATAATAGTTAATAGTTTTATAATAATAATTAAAATTTTTATATACCCTGACTTTATAACCTTGTATTACAGATGAACATTAATTGAGGAATCATGTTTTGTATGCAATACTGAACGATGATCGTCCACTGCTCTACGAACTTGAAAATAATACAAATTATTTTATGAATTCAATTCACTTCCATAAAACGAGATTTCAGGAACACGCAAAAGAAACTTATATTTGATAGGAACAAAAATATCTTCATAAGAATAACAGGAAAAAATTAATAAATAAATAAGATCTAATAAATGTAAATTGGGCTATGACACACGAACATAGACAAACAAATAAATATCAATAAATATCAATATATATTCAATATATGAAATATTTAAAACACACGTCTGTCCCAATATGTTCATATAGCATAAATTTCACTCTCAATTCATAGTGATACATCACCTTCATAGATTTATGTTTCCCTGGTAGGATGTTATGAGTTCCGTTGGAGCTACGAGACCAGTACAAAAAATTTAACTTTCGAAGCTGGCATTTCTTTTTCTATAAATGATAATGGCACTTAGTTTCGTCCCTCCACTTCGAATCAATTTTGACTAAAATTAACTGAAAAAAAACATATGTCGGTGTAATTCTTATAAAAAACAGTAGTTTGTTAAATGTTAATATGTACAGTAAATAAATGTTATTATGTGTTTAATGAATTGTTTTATTTGAAATATGTATGTAAATCTAGCTTTTCTTATAAAATATTTTAACTATATTCCAACATCAGAAGTGGGATCACAAAATCTAGACGCCCAACCTAATTAATAACTTATTTACAGCTTATGGAATCGAATCCACTACTGGAAGAGGTCTATTGAAAGTCATCAGCGATGCAATTGCAACAAATCAGTGGCATGATGATATCGCTCTGCCGCTCTTCGATCCTGAGAACAACAGCAGGTGAAAGCTGGTGAAAAACCATTGAGAAACTTTGCTTAGTACTCAAATGGAATAGCATCCAGAAGGTTGTTAGAGCTGGAAAAAACTCTACGGGGTTCCGCAGTATCCTGGTTTGAAGCGTGGGAACCAGAGACGGAAAGGTCTTGGGAGGCCTTTCGTAAGGACTTAGTGGATTTGTATCCGGTAAAAAAAAAAATTATCGGAAAGTCTATCTAAAGCTGTACTGTACACACACGATTCCGCCGAAACCTACTGTGAGTATGCAAGGGAGAAGGTCAGATTGCTTCGTTACACCAAGGTACCTTTTTCAGAAACTCAATTAATTGAACTTATTTCCGGTGAAATAGTAGAAGTCGACGTTAAAATTACTAATTTAGACAAATTTAAATAACACAGTTCGTACTGTGCCTGATCTGATAGTTTTACTTTCTACGTATGAAAAGGCTTCTAAAAAAATAAAAAAAGTAATTCCTGGAAGTTATAAAACCCTAACAATCTATTGCTAATAGTACAAAACGATTTAAATAGTACAAAACGATTTAAGTCGAGTAATGAAGTGGGTTTCAAGGCAGAAAAAAGGTATTACACTTGTGGTAAAACGGGACACCTTATGTCACAGTGCCCTAAAAATACTTTTCAGTCTAGTATCAAAGAATTGAATAAAAAAATTCATAATCAATTAGAGTAAATTGCACCTTCTGTAAAAAGGAGGGTCACATTTTTTGTAAAGTGCTTGTATCGAGTTGCTTGTTCTGTATGTAACAAGATGGGCCATTCATCTGACAAATATTTTTACCGACTTTAAAGACTTGAGGAAAATAAAAACATGGACGTTGAAAGCACTAATTGACTAGAAACATCGAGGATTGCATTATGAAGAAGGTTTGGTCCAGAACCGAGGATCGTACATAAATCTTTTATTCCAACTTTCACTCAAGTTCCATGGAATATAGTTCTTGCATCAAACTATTTCAGTACACATCTGGTAAATGTAAACAATTTATAGTGGGTACTAAGGCTAACAGCAATCCTGTGCCGCTGGTTGGAGGCCGCCCATCTGAGACCTGCTGACTCTGGGCACCGCCTCGCCGGCGGCGACTCTGCCATGCTGCCATGACGGCAGGGCTGCAAACGCCCGCCCCAACAACCCGCTTACATTCACAAGTGGAATCGCAGCCAGCTCATGGGTCCTACGCCCCGAAGAGTTAACCTCGACCCCTCCTGCGGGGGGCCCGATATGGCCTCGTTGTTGTAGCAATCCTGCTTTATTATCGTCAGCACGTAGAGTCCACGATCTCACTTTATTGACAATTGAAGAATAAAAATTTATTGACCAGTTTAACGCCATTATATTTTGGCCACGATCCGAATCCAAGACTGATAGAATCAATTACAGGTAGTCTAGGTGGAAAATTTCACAAACCCATTTCAAGCCCTCGATTATATCTACTGGTTTTGTCGATTGGTTGAACTATCCAAAAGCTGCGACAGTGGGTCAATTAATTTAAATGAATTAATTATCTTTGACCTCAACAGGGACCTAGAGCGGACCTAGAGCGACATCGAAAATAGTTACGAGTTTGGATTAAGTCTCTACTCAAAGAAGCTGGTATTGAAGCTTCTAGCAGATCTGTAAGATCTTCAGTAGCTTCCCTTAACTGAATGGAATGCTTTTCAAAAGATACAATTTAAAAACTGGAAAATGGAGGCAAGATCCTTTAGAAGATACTTCAAAAGAGTTGTTTTAAATCAGTCACAGTAAAATACAAAAGCTTAGCTGTCAAGCTATTTTGATTGTATTCCATAAATCAAATTGTTATTAAAATAAATTATTGTATTCCAATAATTTAATTTTTATTGGACACATTATAGCAACGTCATAATATTTATGACCAGGTGATAACAAACACGTCACTCAAGATGCATTCCGGATGTCAACATGTAACAATAATTGAGAGTTTTAACTAACACTGAAACATACCTATTATTTTTCCTTAAGACATCCGGAATCCAGGTAATTTCTACCTGGTTCATTTCGAGTATGTATAATGAATTAAGAATTATCAATTTGTTAAAATGTGCAAGTTTCCTCCCGCCAAATTCACATTAGAGAGCAGCACTTGCACCGGAAGGGAGTGAAAACTGGACTAAAAGGCTAAAAAGACAGGTGCTTGACTCAAGATGGATTCCGGATGTCTTAAGGAAAAATAAAAGGTAAGTTTTATTGTTACTTAAAACTCTCTATTATATTCAGGAATATATAACATGATATGCAAAATACAGTATAGTGGAGCCTCTCGATATGCCCTCCTTTAATACAAAATTTTTCAGTAAATCGTTCTCTGTCCAAGGTGCAAAGCTTTGGAACTCATTCCCACCTTCTGTTTACAAAGAGAGACCAAGTGCACCTGCATTTAAACATTAACTTAAGTGACATCTTCTGTCACTTTTAACTTCTGATATGTAATGTTTATTTATTTATACTAGTTGTATATTTTTAACGAACTAATAATTCTTTTAACAAAATATTTGTGTTATCACTTTATATCACTTTAAACATTGATTTAGTAATTTAACACTTTTTCACTTATACTGTTTTACAAAGTTTCGTTGCAGCTCTTGATCCAACTGATGACAACTGATGTAACGAGCTCTCGTCAGTTTGCAGCCATTATTATAGTCTCGATTGTCTATGGTGGGAGCAACCGGTGGCGGGGGATGGGGGCAGATTTAGTTCGTCAACACGGCCTCTCCTGACAAGGCAGCGTCCTCGCGGCTACCCTGCTCAGCTGTGGTTTGTTCTTCGTAGGAATCGGATTCACAGCTCTCAAAGAATGCTGCGCAAGCGTCGGGAGTCCACTCACCTTTCCAAGGTACTACGTACTCGGCAGCCGCTTGTGTTACCTTGTCATAAGAGTTTGAGAGTAAGGTAAGCTCATAGCGGTTGTTTGCTAGCGCTTTGGTGACGCGGTATGGACCCCTCATGCCACTGTCCTCACGTTTATTTTAGTAATAAGGGCACTAATAAAGTAACTAAAGGAAAAGAGTACTACTACGCTTCAAATATTTTGTAGAGATATTATGTATGTCGGATCGCCGAGCCCATTAGGGTCTTGTGAACCACTCATATTGCAATCCAATGACTAAAACTTCAATACACTTTGCAATAACTTTATTTCACTTGTCACTATTTGATTAACACCACGAAAGTAATTTACTATTATAGAATAGCAATTACGAATTTGAGCCACGTGGATTGGCGAGTGTGCGTCCAACACCGTGTCCAAGTGAACACTGCCCTTACAATGTGACTGCTCCCATTTATATACCTTGGTGACTGCTACGACGTTGGCGCCACTCGCAACCCCACTCGACAACCTAACTGACGTTAGCGTCGGCTCTTTGCAAAATAAATTGAGTTTCTTTTTAAAATTACATTTATAATATTTATCAACTAAAAATAAACAGAAACATAAAAAAAGGAATACACTTAAATATAGACTTAAAATAAATATAATCAGAGGAACAAATAATTTTCTTAAAATAAGGTGGTTCGAACGACATATTGTAAATGTGTCGATAAAAATTAATTGAGCGTCTTCTTTCTTTTTAAATTCAGGTTCATGATTTTTATCAGCTAAATATCACATAAATAAACGAACACATTTAAATATAAACAAAAGAAATATAATCAAATAATTTTCTTAAAATGAGGTAGTTATATGATATTTTCTTGATACGCCGTCATGTATAATATTAATATATAAGTATATATGTATGTAAATGTGTACGTATTTATAATTTATATTTATAATCAGGCTTTTTTAGACAAAGCTGAAAAAATTCTCTCGGTGCTTTGGAATTCTGAGACTCTGAGATGACTCTAAATTAATTTTAAGAATTTATGATCTCTTATCCTTTTTTTCTACAAAACTTGAAATCTTTCAAGGTATAAGATACAGGAGTGCCTCTGTGGGGTTGATCGTCTAAATAACCTACCCTAATCTACAATCATGTAATAAAGTTATGAAATACATATTATATATATGCTTCTTATGTTAGCTTATTAAAAGTTTCTTTTGTTTTTTATGTTTTTAAAGAAAAATCCTTTGCTAAAAAAAAATGCAACACTTAAAATTACCCAAAAAAATTAAACAACGGGCAAACATAAGCATGAGATTAAAGCGGAGAAAGATCACCTTGATAGTTTTATATACCCTGACCTTATAACCTTGTATTACAGATGAACATTAATTCAGGAATCATGTTTTGTATGCAATACTGAACGACGATCGTCCACTGCTCTACGAACTTGAAAATAATTCAAATTATTTTATGAAAGCAAAATTCACTTCCATAATGCAAGATTTTAGGAACACGCAAAAGAAACTTATATATCACAAGAACAAAATTATATTCATAAGAATAACGGGAAAAAATAAATAAATAAATAAGCTCTTATTAATGTAAATTAGGCCATGACACACGAACACACACAAACAAATAAATATCAATATATATTGATATGAAATATTTAAAACACACGTCCGTCCCAATATGTTCATATAGCACAAATTTCACTCTCAATTCATAGTGAAACATCACCTTCATAGATTTATGTTTCCCTGGTACGATGTTATGAGTTGCGGAACGAGACCAGTAAAAAAAAATTTACTTTCGAAGCGGGCATTTCTTTTTCTATAAATAATAAGGCACTAAGTTCGTACAGCCACTTTCGTCTCTCTACTTCGAAATATACACTTAATCAGTTTTGACTAAAATTTACTGAAAAAAAACATTTATAACGGCGTAGTTCTTATTATTCAAAAAACTAATAATTGTCGGTAGTTGAAATAATCAGGTGTTAGCCGCATAACCACCTTTTTTTTTTTTTTTTTTTTTTTTTTTTTTGATGACGCAGGGAAACTCTTTTTACGAGCCGTCTCACCGGCCTTGGTGGGGCCGGAGAGGATGTGTGAGACTCGACCTGGGCAGGTCCCTACTCACTAAAACCACTGCGAAAGCCATCGGCCGCTATGTTGGTGCACCCCGGATCTGTCAGCGACAGGGCACACCAGCGACTGGCCGGTCCTGGCAAAGACCGGACTTACTCCCTCGGAGAAAGGGGGCGATCCCGGCAATTAGGACCGCCCCGACGACGCCGGGCTTTCACAGGAGCCGGGTTACCAGCCCGACCCCAGCCCGGGGCGCAGGGGCGCTATTGGAGGAGGCGTTGATATCGCCTCCGGCGCGCCCCCGTCCGTCGTCTGCGGAGGGAGGGTGCATCAGCCGCAACCTCCCGTTCCCGCTCAGATGCCTCCTTCGTGGACATGACCGTCTCACAGAAGGAGGACACCGCCATCCAGGACCTGTCACTCTCAAGCATCTTCTCCGCGACACTCGAAAGCGACAAGCCCACTCCGCCGAGCGCCGCCACAAGGTCTTGGCGCTGCGCAGCCCATCTCGGGCACACCTCGAGGGTGTGCTGGGCTGAGTCCACCGCAGCGCCGCACTCATGGCAGCCTCCTCCCGGCTCTCTCCTGGCCACCCGACACAAGTAGTCACCGAAGCAGCCGTGCCCGGTGAAAACCTGCGTCAGACGGAAAGTAAGGGGTTTGCGTTTCCGCCTCATCCAACGCTCTAGGACCGGACGGAGCGCAGCCGTTGTACGTTTACCGTACGGCTGGCCCGCCAGGTCCTCCCCCCACTCCCGCATAAGGCGCGACTCCCCCTGCCGGCGAACCGCCCGGATCTCCTCTGACGAAGGGTTCTCTCCGAGAGCCCTCCTACCCGAGACGTAAGAGAACACCTAGGCGAGAACCTGCTCCTCTTCTGCTTCTGTCACCTTCTGTCACCTGTCTGTCACCTTCTGCTCCTCTTCGTCTATCACCACACACACGGACAGGTACCTCAACGGTAACTCGCACCACCACCCTATACAGTTAGCTACCGTTGGCAAATCTTTGTTACAGAGAGCCCAACACCTTTGTGATGCTGACCACCTAGAGGCCGAGCTGCAGCATGTAAAACATGCTCTCACCATCAACAACCTGCCCGTGCCTCGCCAGCATCGCAAGAACCACCTGAAGCCACCCACAGTTGAACGACAACCTGCGATACTACCATATGTGAAGGGAGTTACTGACAGAATAGGCAACATCTTGAAGAAGGTTTCCATTAAAACTATTTACAAACCACATAAGAAAGTGAGCCAATTCTTGAGACCAATCAAGAGTAACATTCCTTTACAACAACCGGGTGTATACAAACTCGACTGTGACTGTGGCTTGTCATACATTGGACAGACGAAGAGGAGCATCGGTACAAGGGTTAAGGAACACATCTCAGATATCAAAAACAGGCGCGCGTCGAAGTCAGCAGTGTGTGAACACACAATGGACAAACCAGGCCACTACATTCGTTTTGATAAACCTCAAATCCTCGCTCGAGAAGACAAGTATATACCGAGATTAATTCGCGAGGCTATTGAAATTAAAAAACATCCCAATTTCAATAGAGAAGATGGCTGGAATCTATCAAACACCTGGGACCCCGTTCTTAAAAATATAAAATCCCATGTCCGAAACCACACCGCAGGACCTCAAGACACCGTGAGCGCATTCTGCCGGCATCCAGAGCGGTACGCCAGAAAATTAAGAAATCGATGGCGGTAGATGATAAATAACAAGGACCAACTGACAGACATTCACACCTCGTCTGCCCGTGATCACGGTTGCTGCAAAGTAACCGAAACGTCGGGATTATGTAGTTTTTAAATAATAAAATCCGCGTAGTAAATCCGAATAATACTAGTTTCATTTAAGCAAAAGAACTTCTCCATGTGAATCAAAATATCATTCTTACGAATTAGAAACGTTAGCAGTTGTTAAGGCCATTAAACATTTCAAACATTACTTACAGAATCGAAAATTTTTAGTAGTTACAGATTGTAATGCGATTAAAGCTTCTAAGACAAAAATGGACCTTACACCACGTGTGCACCGTTGGTGGTGTTTTCTTCAAATCTTTGATTTCGATATAGAATATCGACCGGGTAAAAAAATGGAGCATGTAGATTTTTTATCACGTAATGTTATTCCCAATAAAATTACAACAAAAATTAATCAGAAACAAATAAATTTTACTGAAATTTCGGAAAACTGGTTACATGCGGAACAAAAAAAAGATTCGGAAATACTTGATTTAATTTCAAAACTTAACAATAATTCCCTAGATAAGGATATAGCAAAAACGTACGAGATGAGGCACGGGGTTTTGCATAGAAAGGTTGAAAGAAACAATCGCAGTTTCTGGCTACCAATTATACCTCGTGCTTTTCAGTGGGCAGTAATAAATAACATACATGAAAGTCTGATGCATTTAGGTTGGGAAAAGACTTTAGAAAAGGTATTCTGTCATTACTGGTTTCCTCATATGAATAAATATGTCAGGAAATTTGTGGATAATTGTATAACTTGCAGATTATCTAAATGTCATTCTGGCAAAATCCAAGCTGAATTGCATACCATCCCAAAGGTTGCATGTCCGTGGCATACTATACACATAGACGCAACTGGAAAATTGACGGGTAAAAATGACTTGAAAGAGTATGTTTTCGTCTTAATAGACGCTTTCACAAAATATACTATCCTTTATCATGCCAAAAATATTGATTCTTCTAATGCTATACAGGCATTAAAATACAGCGTTTCCTTGTTTGGAGCTCCCAGTCGTATTATTGCCGATCAGGGTAGGTGCTTTGCAAGCAAAGACTTCAAACAATTTTGTGATTCGCACTGTATTAAACTTCATTTAATAGCCACAGGTACGAGTCGTTCCAATGGGCAAGTAGAAAGAGTAATGAGTACTCTTAAGAATATGCTTACTTCAATTGAAACTCAAAACCATAGGTCCTGGCAAGATGCCCTTCCCGAAGTCCAAATAGCTTTAAATTGTTCTTTCTGTCGTGTGACCAAGTCTAGTCCATTAGAACTGTTGATAGGGAAAACGGCGCGTCCATTAAATTTAATGATTCCAAACGGTGATAGAAATGATTCTGTAGATTTACCTTTGGTAAGAGAGCAGGCGGCCCAATCAATACTGACTCACGCTAATACTGATAAAGTGAAGTTTGATAAGACAAAAGCTAAAATTAAACGTTTTAAAGTAGGTGATTACGTCCTTTTAGAAAACCATGAACGTAATAAAACCAAATTAGATCCCAAATTTAAAGGTCCTTACCTGATAGCTCAACTTCTATGTGGTGACAGGTATCTCCTGAAAGCTTTAGATTCTAAGCGAACATATAAATATGCCCATGATCGCTTACGAGCCTTGCCCGAGTGTTATGTTCCACTCGAATTAGATCCTAATCTTATTGGATGCGCCGCTGACGGCACAAGTAAGTAATTGACTTTGATGTTTTGTGGTAAAATTCTATACCAGGTCCTTACTTTCTTTAATTATTAGAAACAAAGATCTGTGTGATTAATATCTTGACAAAGATCTGTGTGGTTTATATCTTGTCAAAGATCTGTGTGATTAATATCTTGACAAAGATCTGTGTGGTTTATATCTTGTCAAAGATCTGTGTGATTAATATCTTGACAAAGATCTGTGTGGTTTATATCTTGTCAAAGATCTGTGTGATTAATATCTTGACAAAGATCTGTGTGGTTTATATCTTGTCAAAGATCTGTGTGTTTAATATCTTGTCAAAGATCTGTGTGATTAATATCTTGACAAAGATCTGTGGGTTTATATATCTTGTCAAAGATCAGTGTGAAGTATATGTTAAAATCTTTCTTCTGTTTCTATAATGTTCATTTAAAAGATACGTATACCATTTATTGGCATCAACGAATAATTATTTTGGTTTCATCATTTGAACAAACATAATAATAGAAAAATGAGATGTAATGTTGACAGTCTTTAAAAGGTTTATGATGGTTTCTGTCAGAATAGCGGAGCGTAACCAAATATCAAATTTCTTTATTTGATTTTAGATTCTGTTGGGACACACGAGGACGTGTGATATTGCAGGATGGCTGTGACGGCGTATCAAGAAAATATCATATAACTACCTCATTTTAAGAAAATTATTTGATTATATTTCTTTTGTTTATATTTAAATGTGTTCGTTTATTTATGTGATATTTAGCTGATAAAAATCATGAACCTGAATTTAAAAAGAAAGAAGACGCTCAATTAATTTTTATCGACACATTTACAATATGTCGTTCGAACCACCTCATTTTAAGAAAATTATTTGTTCCTCTGATTATATTTATTTTAAGTCTATATTTAAGTGTATTCCTTTTTTTATGTTTCTGTTTATTTTAAGTTGATAAATATTATAAATGTAATTTTAAAAAGAAACTCAATTTATTTTGCAAAGAGCCGACGGTAACGTCAGTTAGGTTGTCGAGTGGGGTTGCGAGTAGCGCCAACGTCGTAGCAGTCACCAAGGTATATAAATGGGAGCAGTCACATTGTAAGAGCAGTGTTCACTTGGACACGGTGTTGGACGCACACTCGCCAATCCACGTGGCTCAAATTCGTAATTGCTATTCTATAACAGTAAATTACTTTCGTGGTGTTAATCAAATAGTGACAAGTGAAATAAAGTTATTACAAAGTGTATTGAAGTTTTAGTCATTGGATTGCAATATGAGTGGTTCACAAGACCCTAATGGGCTCGGCGATCCGACATACATAATATCTCTACAAAATATTTGAAGCGTAGTAGTACTCTTTTCCTTTAGTGACTTTACTAGTGCCCTTATTACTAAAATAAACGTGAGTACCTAATAATATCTTGCATTCACATTCATAGACGATTCACGACGAGCAATTTTTTTATATTCTCAAGGTATTTTTTTTTTATTTTGTAAACCTTGATCAGAAAGGAATTTTATACAAAAATAACCAATCGGACCATACTTTCTACAAAAAGAATTAATCCAGAAAAATTTCAATGTAATTTTCAAACTGTCTGTTTAATGCAGAGATGATTCTCAATAAAAATAATTAATCAATCTAGAAAAGAAAAGTCGATGGATCTCCTTCACAAAGCTGATTTTGATTTATTGATTGATTTCATAACACCGCCACAACTCACTAACTAACTCACTAACATCTTACCAGGAGAACATAAAACCAAGCCGATGATGTTTCACGGGAAGATAAAAGTGAAACTTTTCATTCATATGTATTTATTACACATTAAACTTATGTTTGTGGGTCGGTCATTATTATGTTTCTGTGAGCTTGTGCTGACTGGCTTTATCGATTTTTCATCCTATTGCTTTTAAAATGTAGTGATTTACAGCGATACGCTAGTCACAATCAGCTGACTCTCACTGCTATGGAATGTCTGCCTCCATCTGCCCCTAGAAGATTGAGGTCATAATTAAAAGAAAAAAAAAAACAAATATTTACAATTATCTCTACTTGTACTATGTATCAGTCTAACATCGTATTTGTCATAAAACTTAATAAATACTCCATTGCATAGTAATTTCATAAAAAAAATAAATTCAAACAAGAAAATTCAAATTTTCGAGAAAAAGAAACAAAAAATTCAAAGAAAGTTTTCTGAACCATTGCCTCTCAATTTATGTTCTCCTGGTTGACAGTGTTATGAACAACGTGACTGTTACGTTCTGTTACCTAACTCGAAACATCTTACCAGGAGAACATAAAACTGTGTAGTTAGTTCTATAGTGTGCTTTTGCTACGAAATACTCGTGTCTTATGATTTCCTGGTTTCCCATCCGCTGAGATAAACGTGACTGACTGTGGCTTGTTTGTTTGTTTGTTTGTTTGTTTGCTTGCTTGTTTCGTTTGCACAACAAACTACGTGAAGTTTGTTACGTACGCGCTACATATTATAAAATAAATGAACATCGCCGGGGCAACATCGTTGTATGGATAAGATATCATATAACAAGTAACGCCGCTGACTCCGCGGAACGAACACCAAGCCGTGTGAACCAGAAGATTCCTGATACCAAACAAGCTATGGAATGGATTGCTATCCTAACATCGGGGCAATCATGTAGTCTTAGGTATAGGTTATAAGTTTTAATATACATATAATTAAGTTTCGTAGTTTTCCTGGAACCTCCGGTTGCCACCTTATATAATTAGTTAATTCTTTATTTGGTGACTGGGGAGTTGGTTTAAAACGTTAAATAAACCGTTTACCACGAGACTTCACATTGGCTCCTTTCTATAAATAAAATGATCGTTTTAAATCTTTAAATACTTACTAAATAATTCTTTAAAAATTTTAAGGATATTTTCACTATAATATTGTTTAACAAAGTTTTCTAAGTAGATCTTAATCCAACAAATGACAACTAAAAGGATGTGCAGTCTTGTCAATTTGCAGCTATTATAAGTTTCGAATTACTTGTGGTATTAGAAATCGGTGGCGGGAATAGGGGTTGTTTTATTTCAACAAAATTATATGTATTTATACGTTGAAGCAATCGCATGAAAAGCTTCTTAAAAGCGATATCACATGGCATAAAGGGCAATTGTACCAAGCGTGGTGGTTTCAGTGTCGTCATAATTTTATATTTCTTCACAACTGGAAAAATACATATGTGAATATACTTATATATATATGTTCTCTTTGTTTTCGTAGTATTCTCGTACCACTCTCGTAGCATTGTGCCTTAAGATTATGAATACCTTTTTTTTTTTTTTTTTTCGGGGAGAAATCCTCTTACAGACTGCTCACTGCCCTGGCTCGACAGTGAGTTTTGTGTGGGGGTCGCCCAGCGCCTGAGGGTATTGGCACTGGGAATACCCACTAAAACTCCCCGGCTTCCCTTCCTGCCCGTATTTAGGGTGATTTGGGACCTGCTGTAGCAATTCACCAATTCGCCCCCGGGCCGCCCGGCTACTGTGCCGGACTACCGCGCCGATGGGGAACTACCCGGGAAAGCCGAGATAATCCCCAAACGTGGTGACCAGGTGCAATGCCTGCGTCAGTGCCATTTGACGCAGGCTGGTCGAACCTCCAGGTCGTCGAAGAAAGGCGTTTACGGGTTCACCCGTCTCCTCCGACCCGTACGTCTACGCCGGATGGAAGCGGCTAGAGCATTTACCTCCCGCTCCCTCTCCGCGGCTTCCTTGGCCGACATTACTGCTTCGGCGAAGCAAGCGGCAGCCTCCCAAGCCTCATCGCTACCAATCATGGCCTCGACCAAACTTGGAAGCGAGAGAATCCTCCCGCCGAGCGCCGAAGTGAGTGCACGGCGCTCATTTTGCCACGCCGGACACACTACCATGGTGTGGTCGGCAGTGTCGTCGGGATCGCCGCAGTGGTGACACTGTGGCGTTTCTTCCCTTCTGGCGACCCGGTGCAGGTAGTGGCCGAAACAACCATGTCCTGTTAGAATCTGCACCAGGCGGAAAGTGAGGTTGCCCCGATGGTGCCTCACCCACTCCTCTAACACCGGACGTAAGGCGGCAATCGTCCGGTGACCTGCGATAGGGTTGGCAAGTGCCTCCTTCCAACGGTGTAGAGCCTCAATCCGCGCTTCGGTTCGGGCCTGCTCTATGTCTTCTAGAGCAGGCTCTTCACCCCGCTGCCTCGCCTCGACTCTGTGCCGATACACCTCCGCAAGCACAAGTGCATCGATGTCAAAAGGAGGCGTGGCCGCTAGTACGCAGGCCGCCCCGTGGCTAACCGTGCGATATGCCCGCACGGCTCTGGTTGCGATTATCCTTTGCGGCCTGCGCAAAAGGGCTTGCGTGCAGGGTGTGAGGCACTCAGCCCACACCGGTGCTCCGTATAGTGCCATCGACCGTATCACCCCGTGAAACAACCGACGGCACTTTGCACCAGGCCCTCCCACGTTGGGGAGGAGCCGTCCGAGGCCGGCTGCGGCAGCGCACAGCCGTGGAGCGAGGAGCTTAAAATGCTCCTTGAAGCTCCACCAGGAGTCCAAAGTAAGGCCGAGGTACTTCGCATGCACCTCGACTGGAATTTGGACGCCCTCTACCATCACTTTAAGCTCCAGATGGGCTTTGCGGCGAGGGGCATGGAAGGAGATGGCTCTCGTCTTATTTAGTGCCACTTCCAGACCCAGGAGGCGGATTCGCCGAACTACCAGGGAGGTGCCGAACGACGCAAGGTGTACCGCTTCGTCCCAATCTTTCGCTGCCGCCACGACCATCGTGTCATCCGCAAAGCAGATGACATCCATGCGCGGCGGCATCACTCCCCGCAGAATCCAATTGTATCCCAGGTTCCATAATAGAGGGCCTAATACGGAACCTTGGGGTACTCCTGCCGCCACTCTCCACGACTCGACCCGGCCCTCCGCGCTCTCATAGAGAATCATCCTGTCCTGCAGGTAGTCCCCGACAATGGCGCGAAGGTACGAAGGCACTCGGTGATACTTGAGTGCCTCCGTGATACACTCATGAGGGATGGTGTTGAACGCGTTCGCGATGTCCAGGGACACCGCGATCACCACCTCCCTTCTGTCGATAGCCGCCTCAGTCCACCTTTTGAGGTGCTTCACCGCGTCGATCGTGGACCGTCCAGTGCGGAAACCGTACTGGCATTCCTCCAGATCTGGCCCACTGCCTTCTAGATGCTGAATGATGCGGGAGGCGAGGATCTTCTCGAAAGTCTTCCCCACCTCATCCAGCAACACCACAGGCCGGTAGCCCTCTGGGGCATCCGCCGGACGGTTCTCCTTACGGAGTAGACAGAGCCGCCCTACTCTCCATCGCCTGGGGAAGTGGGCCGCCGCAATGCAGGTGTTGAGCACTGCGCGGTACCGGTCCTCCAGGGGCCCTAAGGCGATAGCCAATACCTTGGAGTGGGCCCCATCCGGCCCCGGCGCCTTGCGTTTGCACCGGAGCCTCAAACGGATCGTGCTGAATTCAGCATCCGACACGGGAGGGCCGTCGACCCGCTCCCCTTGAGCGAGATCTGCAGTAGTCATGCGCGGAGGTGCGAACGGTCCAGGATCAGGGAACAACGTCCCAAGTACCCTCCGCAGCAACCCAGGCTCCATACAGGAGGTAGGAGAAGCTGGAGTAGAGAATTTCCCCCTAATCGTCCTGTAGGGCCTACCCCAGGGGTCGTTATTGAGTATGCCCAGGAACTGGTCCCAGGCATCCTCTTTGGCCTTGCGAATGGCCGTCCGCAATGCCTTGTTGGCATCCTGGTAGGCCCGGTATAGACTTTCTTCTACACCGAGCGTTCCTCGGGCGCGCCTACGGTAACGCTGGTAGGCGCGCCTAGCCCCCATACTGGCGGTACGTAGGCTGGACAGTTCCTGCGTCCACCAGTATACCTGCCCTCTGTTTCGGGGGCAGGCCTGCGTCCTCGGCATAGCGGCATCGCAGACAACCTTAATGTCGTCTGCGAAAAGGTCCGCCATGCAGTCGGCATCCCCAGCCATGGTGTCGGGCACTGCAGCCCATGCTCTCACCATCGCTGCCTCCTCAGCCACATCGGGCTGGAGGCGAACGAGTGACCACCTTAGGAAAGGTGGTCTGCCACCCAGCTGGATAGGGGTCCCGGGGAATGCTGGGGAGATATCATATCGAACGTACCGATGGTCCGATAGGGTCACCACTTCCTCCATCACCCGCCAGTCGCTGATGCGAGCCGCAAGTGATGGGGTGGCAAAGGTCACGTCCACTATGGATGTGCCTTGCCACCGGACGCAGGTTGGAGTGTTGCCTCTATTGAGAATCTGGAGTCCCAATGACAGAACCCAGGACTCCAGGACACGACCGCGGGCGTTAGGTCTGGTAGAGCCCCAAGCGCGAGACCACGCATTGAGGTCCCCAGCCACCAGCACCGGACTGGGGGCCACCCGAAGGATGACTCCTTCAACCGTAGCCAGGAACGACTCAAAGTCGGCCCGGCTGCGGTTTGGGGAGAAGTATGTAGAGACCACCACTACTTCTCCCCATCGAGCTGCCACAAAGCCCACTCCTCTCTCCACAACGGAGTGAGTGCAGGCCACGCCGGGAAAGAAAATAGCCGCGGAACCATCCACGGACCCGGCCCATTTATGGGTTCGGGGAATAGAGTATGGCTCCGCAACGATAGCTACATTTATGTTCCACTCGGCCACAGTCTGGTACAAGAGGTCCTGTGCTGCGACCGCGTGGTTTAAGTTCCCCTGAAGAACTTTACCTATGGGCCTAACTGGCATTGTTGATTTCCATAGGCATCTCTACAGGGGCAGCCGACGTGGCCGGAGAGTGGAGGGCTGATCCCCATTGTAGGGAGCGGCCTTTGACCGGAGGGGGGTTACAGTGGGCTCCCCCCATTCGGTGACCCGATGCCAGGCCCCGGTCTTTGCACACCGCGCAGCAAAGTGGGGCTGAACAGTCTTTAGATATATGCCCCTCTTCTCCGCAGCGGAAACATAATCCGCTGCGGTCCTTGTTAGAGGGGCATAGTTGCTGCGGGTGTCCAATACCGTAGCACCTGTGACACCTCATTGGACGCTGCTCCAGAACCCTGATGGAGGCAGCGCTCCAGCCCACACAGAGCCGACCCGCTTCCGCCAACTTAGGAACGGTTTCAATGGGGCAGGCAGTTATAGTAGAGCCTATCCCAGTGTACCCGTGGGTAATTAGCCCTACCTTAAAGTCGTCCGGGGAGACTCCAGTTTTTTCCGCCAGGGCCTTGCGGATTTCCTCCGGGGTCACCGAGTCGTCCAGGCCAGAAATTCGGACGTTGGCTATTTTCCTGGGGCGTGTCACCTTGGCGGCATCCCCTAAAGCTTGGCCAATCCTGGACGCAAGGCTGTCCGCCTGGGCGGCAGAGACCTCCTTAGGGAGCTCGATAATTCGAGCCCCTGTTATCCCCGTCCGGAATTTGGTCGAGCCAATTCCCAGCTCTTCCAAGTTGACGGACTGTTTGGCCTTAGCAATGGCATCCTTGTACGTGATGCCCTCAGCCACGGCCTCTGGCTTAAGGGTCACGACCACCGCTAGGGTTTTCGGCTGCTTCGGTAGAGAAGGCTTCTTCTTTGGTGCCTTAGGGGCAGCGGGGGCTGGAGCGGACTTCTTGGATTTTGTCCGCTTCACCACTGTCGTCCAGCCTTCCAAAACCACAGGTGGTTCCTGTTGGGAGGGACCCGCCGCCTGCTCTGCAGCTCGTCCTGAATCCGTTGCCACGGCCTTCGTTTTAGCCCCCTTTTTGGCTCTCGCCTCCTTAGGCATGTTCGCCGGTGGGGCAAGAGTGGTGGGCTTATCTACTTGCTTGTGGCTCCTTTTCTGGGTCTCAGATGCCAATGCTGGACGGTGTGAGACGGCTGGAAGGAGTCGGCCATCCACCTCGAGCCCCTCCAAGCGGGCACTTAGGATGCGCCCGAATTGCTCGCTCAGCTCTCGCTGGAAGCGATCCATTATGCTGGCCAGCTCCGTCCTAGTGATGCCTTCACTAGGCTTGCTGACCTGCGTCTCTTCTGCGGTGTCTTCCCCCCGGCCGAAAGGCTCTTCCTTTGATTGCCGCGCTCAGCAAATGCTCGCCTAAGCGCGACCACCTCGCGCTCTAGTGCGGACAGCTGGCCCTTTAGGCGCTTGTTGTCTGCCAGCACCCTCTTGAGCTCCTCGCTTGTGGACCTTCCCGCAATTGCCAGGACCATCTGGGACATGGCCATAGAGGTGTCCATGATCTCCTTCTTTACAGTTCCTTTTAGGTTTTTGGACATGGACGCCAGCTTACAAATCCTTTCGGAACTCTCCTTGGTTTTGTTTAATAAGTCCTCTATTGAGGTGTCTGGCGACCTCCTACCCTGCACCTTTCTGGGGGAACGCATCTGGTCCGTCTCCAATTCGGTCACGGTAGAATCGGAGTCGGTGGCCACCATCACTGCTTCCCTCCTCTCACGCTTGGCTTGGGACGAACCAGCATTGTGGTAGGTCCCTCTGCCGTTCAAACTTCTGAGGACTTTCGGAAGGACAACGTTCGGGAACTTAAAAGCGAAGTCCGACTGAGAGTCCGAGTCCTTCCTCTTCCTCGGGTTAGCTTCGGAATCCAAACCGCTCGAAATAGTAGCCGCCCTGCTTCTGGTATGCCGAGGGACTGGGGAGACTTTCCGAGGAGCCTCCCCTCTCCTGTCCGACGACTCTGAGTTCTCAGACATTGTCCAGTCAAGGGCCCTGCCCAAGACTGATTCTGTTGGGGAAAAAATGTTTTCCCAAACAGATTAAATGAAACAAACAAACAACACAAACAAATAAAAGAACTAACACACAATTCAACAGATCCACACCACAATAGCTACAAAGTCCAGTAGGCAAGTCAAGTCAGTAAGGGATCGAATACAGAAAACAGTTAATACGGAGAGCCGCGCAATAGTCACCTCCCACTGGCCACTGCGTTACCGCGCACCAAGTGGAGAGGGTCAAATAGCAGAGAGAGCAGAACAAAAGTGTAAGCTCTGACAGCAAAAAAACGCAACGAAAGCACTCCTAAAAGCCACAAGTAATGATATCCAGATTTGGTCACCCAACCTGCCACTCCGTTACGGTGGTCAGGAAGGGGTCCAGGGCACACGACGGGGACGTAGAGGATATCACTTGGGGCGTGCCCCAAGATTATGAATACCTAGAACTTCATTTTATGAAATAAAGTTTGTTTCTTCGTAGTTTTTTTTTCTTATGAAACGAATAAAACAAAGAAAAAATATATATTTTTAAAATTTTAAAAACTATAAATATACTTTTATATATAACAAAACATGTATATGAATGATAAATAATAAAAATAAATCAAAAGGGTTATACGTAGAAAAAGTGAATTGTTTGAAATATACATACACAGATTACTTTCAACTAAAGCAGAAAGAAGCTTGTTTCAATAGTTATTCTGTCTGGTGACTCTGAGTTCCCACTGAATTTACTATCGGAACATAAACAGAACAAGGATATTCTATTATTTCTTTTATTTCGGTTTAAGGAGTTTTGACAATGTGTAAATTTTAATGATATGAAGTGTACATTGAAGTTGTACGAGTACATATTCTTATGAATTCTTAGATTTCGAAGCGTCCTCGTATCAATTGATACCATAGTACTTTACCTTTATAAAACTACATGGTGCTCCTTACTAAAGGTAGTCTGTTAAAGTAATCGTAAAACAAGTCACGTTTCTACATCGCGGTATCAGTTAACACAGAATGTCTGGAGGTGTTTTAGTTCATATTGCACATAAATGTAATAAATAAATAATAATAAATATTATAATATATTGTAATACTAAATATTGTACTAAATTCCTAAATATTAAACAGTCTCAAAATACTAGCTATAGGTTGTATTCGCAAATTTTTGTAGATCTCCGAAATGGATCTGATAAACACGTCTTATTATGAACTAAACGTGAATATTGGCTTCGAGATTGCCATGACAGCGTCGTGACGTCACGAGAGCGACTTAATGCTTTTCCTAGTATAGACTCTATAGTTACTTTATTGAGTAATTGGCCCCATGTTGTAAAGAAAAAAAAAATAAATTCAAATAATTTAATCTAGTAAAATTTTGATATGGTTTTGAAAGCGTTTTTGGTTTTGGTTTCTGAAAGTCATTTCAAACAAGTTAATGATGTCAGTAGCAGAAAATTTTGTAATAAAATAATTTCAAAATAAAATCAACTATTTAATCATTTATATTTTGCATTGTATTTCGAGTCTTCAATCCAAATTCTTTCACTCAATTAATATTCACGGCTTAAAAACTACTCTTTCCAAATATAACTCAAAACTTGTCCGACGTTGATAAATTTGTTAATTTGTAATTTTTTTAATCATACATAAAGTATGAAAATATTTAACACCTAAATAAGATTCGGTTTTTTATCTTTATAAAACCACCTGTCTTTCTTTATCCATATTTACTTTTTGCTGGATGATGCACGTTCCTTTTAAAACAAGTTAAAATTTAAAAACAAAATGTGAAACGTAGTTTCAAGTCACGTTTATTTCGTAATATGAAGTACCAGGTGTTCATAAAGCCACAGAATACTACGATACAATTTGCTACGAGGATACTACCAAAATAAGAGAAGTGGAATAAATATACAAATATGCATTTCAAAGGGATATGTGATTAGATTTAACATTTTTCTAAACTATAATCTCTTAATTTATGTTCTTCTTTCTAGACTAGAGACTATTACGTAACTCAAAACATCTTATCAGGAGAACATAAAACTGTGTAGTTCTTATAAATGCGCTTTTGCTACGAAATATGTGATGAAGACTTCTATTTCCCTGTTTCCCATCCAATGAGATATTCGCGACTGGCGTTATTCCTTCTTGTGGCAAACATGCATGCACGAACTAACGCGAAAATATATTTTAGTGTCGGCTATCATGAAGACAGGAATTCCCGTATTCAAAATTAAATCAAACCAAGATATCTAAAATGAGATTGCATAAAGGGCAATTGTGTCAAGCTTGGTGTCAGGTTGATCATCATTTTATGATTTTTTCCACTACTAAAGCTCTAAAAATACTTATATGTATGTTATACTTATCGTGTTTTCAAAGCTCTGTTTGTTTTGGTAGCATCCTCATAGCAGATCGCAGCATATTGCTTTAGCATATGCTGCTATTCATGAGAATACCTGGAACTTCATTTTATGAAATCCGTGTGACCTCTACAAGTTCTTCGTAATGTTTTTTTTATACTTTAAGTAAGAACTTGTAGAGGTCACATATGTATATTTCATAATATGAAGTACCAGGTATTCTCATGAATAAAGAAAGAAAAGAAAAAGAAGTTTTTACTCCAAAAATAAATCAACAAAAAACCACTTTTACATAAAAAAAATATGTATGATAAAAAGAAAAAGAAATTAAAAAATATAAATTAAAAGTGAATTGATCAAAATATACACATAACTTTCAACTAAACAGAAAGAAGACTGTTAGGATTGTAATTAAGTTTGGAGCTTCTGTTCATTTTGAATTTAATATAGGAACATAAAAAACAAGAGAATATTTTATTGTTTCTATTTTATTTGTTTATATGGGGTTTGAAAATGTGTAATTGTTAACGACGCGTATTTATTGCAACTTATTACGTATGCATGTGCATACCTATGTCTAATACACTGTTCTCAGTAAACTCGTCATAGATTGCACTTGACTATTATGAATTCCTGTCTCCTGTATGTGAAATACACGAGACTAATTTAGCCTAAAACATCGAGACAGACAAGTGAAGTTTCCTTACTGACTTACTGAAAGCTAATGTAAAAAATATTTTTTTTTCAATCTTAAAAGTCTGCCTTACATACATATCTTGAAAACTAAGAGCAGTGGGTGGTCGTATCAGTATTGTATACAAATCAGAATACTTAAGTTTGTTCTCCTAGTATGCAACGCTATCAAAAACGTGAGCCCCTACTATGTATTTATACGTAACTGTTACTACAGTCAATAAAGTTTTACTTTTCACAGCAATCTTGAAAAATATTGTACTACTCCTTCAGACTTATGAAGTCATGGTTCCCGTACTATGAAACAAACGTGACCAATCTTCGAAGTTCTGGTTGGTTCCTTTGCAACCATGATCAATTGATAGACGAGATGAAAATGAAATCATTCATATACATGTTTTCTAATCAGAAAATAAATAATAAATATTCAATTAATTAATATAATATAAATTGATTTAGATTATAATTAATCGATGTTTTTCAAATACACGTATGTCGGAGTAGGGTCCAGGCCGTGGTTTTTAAAAAGTGTGACGCCAGCATAACTGACGTCATCAATGACTTTATTCTTGATTGTAGACCAACATTGTTGTGACTACACTTACACAAGTGGCTACGCAGGTGGTTATGCGGCTGACACCTGATAATTTCAACTACCCTCAATTATTAGTTTTTCAAATAATAGGAATTACACCGACATATGTTTTTTTTCAGTTAATTTTAGTCAAAATTGATTCGAAGTGGAGGGACGAAACTAAGTGCCATTATCATTTATAGAAAAAGAAATGCCAGCTTCGAAAGTTAAATTTTTTGTACTGGTCTCGTAGCTCCAACGGAACTCATAACATCCTACCAGGGAAACATAAATCTATGAAGGTGATGTATCACTATGAATTGAGAGTGAAATTTATGCTATATGAACATATTGGGACAGACGTGTGTTTTAAATATTTCATATATTGAATATATATTGATATTTATTGATATTTATTGATATTTATTTGTTTGTCTGTGTTCGTGTGTCATAGCCCAATTTACATTTATTAGAGCTTATTTATTTATTAATTTTTTCCTGTTATTCTTATGAATATATTTTTGTTCCTATCATATATAAGTTTCTTTTGCGTGTTCCTGAAATCTCGTTTTATGGAAGTGAATTGAATTCATAAAATAATTTGTATTATTTTCAAGTTCGTAGAGCAGTGGACGATCATCGTTCAGTATTGTATACAAAACATGATTCCTCAATTAATGTTCATCTGTAATACAAGGTTATAAAGTCAGGGTATATAAAAATTTTAATTATTATTATAAAACTATTAACTATTATTATTTATTATCACTAAGGTGATCTTTCTCCCCATTAATCTCAAGCTCTAGTTGGTTTGTATAATTTTAAGTTCCATATATTTTTTTATTAAAATTATTAATAAATGCTAGATTTATTAATAATTTTATTCAATGCTTTCAATTTGCGTGTAACTTAATTATAACTGTAATTAACTGTATGATGATAACTTTAATAAACTCAGTTTAACGTATGAGAAGAAATGTGGGAAAAATTCCTCTAGCTAAGCTGTATTGGTTGCATAACACCAACTCATAACATCCTACTAGGAGAACATACAACCGCGTAGGTGATGTTTCACAAGGGGGTGGAAGTGAAACTATCTATCTATATTTAATATAGTCTACTTGTTTGTGTGATGGTTGTCTTTTATGTATGTGTAAGTTTGGTATGACTGGCTTGCTAGCTGGCTCTTTGATAATTACGAATATTGACATCGCACTATTATTTATTCTTACTTCAAAGTTAAATTCATAACGAGGGCAAAGTGGACAGAAAATTCAAAATATTTTAGTTTTTCCCTGAGTTATTCACTAAACACAACTTGTATTCAAAATTTTGAAGCTTCTATATAAACTAGAAGCGCCTTACAGTTTGGATGATGGGTCAGTCAGTGAATGAAAAAATTTAACAAAACTAAGAACTTTGTCTAGTTGTAATGCTTGAGCTACTTTTTTCTTGCTTACTAGAAATATAGGCGTCAAGTTTAATGCGAAATGTACTTAAAGGGCGAATATGGCCCGAAATAATTTGAGAGAAGTGTTATACGGCCATGCCGCTTTTTTATTTTTGCTCGACTTGGCGGTTCACTATCGTACAAACAGGTAAATTTTACAATTCATTTTTCAGACAATATCGAATTTTATCTATAGTAACAAAATAGTTTTAAATCCAATTACCACTTCAATAAGTCAATATATATTGTTAGTTATAATTATTTAAAATAATTTAAATTGTGATATTCTTGATGATTCTAAGCTTAACGATATTTATATTCTCATCTAAAAATGTTACCTTTGAATATTATAAATAGGATGTAAGTACTAGACTGGGGGATTTCTGGTACGAGTTGTGGAGCAATAAACATCTAAGTGGAAGTACTGCCTTATTTATTTCTAACAATATGTACAAAATTTCTATTTAATTAATGTCGGCTAGGTATGCGTGTTCATATTGTATCATATCTTAGGTCTATCCAACGACGTTCCCTATGTACACTACGGGGTTCTGTAACCTCTCGCACAAATCGGTAGATTTAAAATTCTCTCTTTAGATAAACGAAATGTATGTAATGAAACTAGTATTTTTCGGATAAACTACGCGTGATTTATTTTTGTAAAAAACTACATACTCCCGACGTTTCGGTTACTTTTCAGCAACCGTGATCACGGGCAGACGAGATGTCAGATGTGACGGTACTTATATTATTTGGTATTTCCGCGCCACCAAAACCACGCAACAGCGTAATGCACGCATGTAGTTTGCATGAAAAATGCTTAACTAAATCAGAGCTAATTAACGAGATGTGTAAACCGGTATCCATTAATACATCTGTTGGGATGCCCCCTAGTACCGGCGTAATTACGTCACGATTATTAATGTCAGTTACGACTTCTCGACAAAAATTTACGTTACCCGAGTTCGATCGTCCTTAAGCAAAACAGTTCGGTTCACTATGACCGACTTTCTTACAGAAGTTACAAGCTATGGATTTAAATTGAAACGAATTAGTCCTTGAGGATTGAGGCAAGTTTCGTGGCTTAGTTTTATTAATGTCAGGTTTAGGCCGTTTATTACTGCATGATGCACTCATGTGTCCCCATTTATTATACTCACAGCATTTAATATTTATTTATTTATATATTTATATACCAAGAGAAGAAATAGTTACATAATTAATTATAAAAGACATGTGATGCACAAAGGATAACTTATCTCTTAAAAGAGACCTCTACAAGAAACCCTTTTCATAAAGGAAACTACATAAAGAAGAGTGGTGTACATAGGTACAATAAAAAGAGTGAAGGGAAAAAAAATATAGAGATTTATATATTCTTAGAAACAAGGTAAGAATTGACTTTTTAAAAAATAACATTCGATACAATTCCACCGCTAATTTATTAAATTTACACAAAAATAAAAACAATTCTAAATGAATAACTTTCAACTATCTTGATTTAAACTAATCGTTAAATGAAATCCGAATATAACACAATCGAAAGATTTAAACACACTTCTAAAATCTACTAACGACTAAACTATCACACCAACGCGCGTTACGAACGAAAAAGAGCCCTGATGTCCTCTGACAACTGCTTATATGTCGTTTGAGTCTCTCCTACCCTTTCATATTCCTACATTGATTCTCTCCTACCCTCTCATATTTCTACACGGCCTTTCTGACATGAGCACGTCCCCGGCTCCTTTGTGTTTAACTTTCTTGACGTCCAAAACGTAGTATTAGCACCAAGGGCAGGAAATTCTTTTCATTCGCACTAGACGTATTCAGTTTTGAATGTCTTGACATTCCAGACGGGCTTGGTTGCGGCTCAGTCCCCTCCACAGGCAGGTCAACCTCCGGAGGCAAGTTGGCGTCATGACACAACTCTTCTCCCTCATTGTCTACGTCTGAAATTGAGAAATATAACGGCAGAAATCTTTTCGATTTTTGATTTAACTCAACAGTAACATCATGGTTAACATCAATGTAAAGTGAGCTAAACAAACATAGCCCACACAAAGTGGTTGTAAAACATCCCAATAACCAACCACTTGGGGCGGGACTTGTCGGAAGATCGCCCCCTCACACCTCGTCAGAGACCCACAAGGAATTGCTTGAGGCATGACTTGGTGTGTGTGTGAAGGTTATCATAAAAACATGTTCCAAAACATACCATCTGATACAGGCAATGTTGGCCGACCAACATCCCATAAATAAACTCATGATCTTTTACAACCACAGCTCGATAGACAACTCACTATCAAAGTTAAGCTTCCGAACATACTAAATTAATTCCTAACCAAGAGACTAGATTCTCAGGATAACGTATCCGATGCACTCCAAGACAGCTATCCCAGACCCAGAGATCTAACCTCTAATACAGCGTGTCCGATACACTCCAAGACAAACGCTCACATCCTTACAATAACTCATGTCCCCTCGCTTTAACTCCAATACATTTAGAGATTTGTGTCAAAACAATATTAAAATAGAAAACACAATGGGATTAAGTTTCAATAAAATCTCAAAAGGGTTTTAGTTAAAATTGCAGGTAGAATAAGGCAAATACCTCACCATCAAAGAAAGCAGAACACACATCGGGAGTCCATTCTCCCTTCCACGGAACCATATATTCCGCAGCTGCTCGAGTCGATTTGCCGTATGAGCCAGCTAACAGCTGCAGCTCATATCGGCCGTGTGATAGTGTCTTCATAACCCGGTATGGGCCCCGCATACATGAGTCCAGCTTCCTTGTTGACTGAGCCACCTTGCTAACAAAAACTAAGGAATGTAGTTCACAAGAGTGAGCCGGTTTACGTCTCTAGTTAGCATAGGCATCTTGACGAGCTTAGTTGGCACGAAGGAGTTTAGATGCCCTCTGACGACTCATCTGACGAAGGACCTCTCGATTACCACTTGAGCCTTCAACAGTAACGTCTCGTATCAAACTACGTATGAGCGGTGTGGCAGCTTCAGTACCTATAAGCAGGTTTAATGCAGAATATTGAGTTGTCTTGCGTTTTGTTATGTTTAGGATCAGCTGTAACCTCAACAAAACAGCTGGCCAAGTCCTTGACCCAATTAAGGAAATCAGTGCTTTGAAACATGCGTCCCCGATCAGTGACAATTAATTTTGGAGTTCCAAAGAGAGACACCATGGTAGTGAAGTGTTGCTTTAGTTCGTCAGTGTCTTGTCGGAACATGGGATACAATAAACAAAATTTTAAAAACGCGTCTATAATAATAAGTACATGACGGTGACCCTTAGTTTCTGGTAGGGGGCCCAAGGTGTCCATATGGACTGCCTCAAATGCTACGTCTGGTTTTCTCCCATGAATGAATGAGCCGTGAAAGAGCACGAGCTACCTTTTTATGAGAAAAGCAAACCAAACAATGGGAAATGTATTTTTTTTTTGCAAATGTTCTCAACCCTGGGAACTAAAAGTGTTTTGTTATCAAGTCTACAGTTTTATCAACCCCTTGATGATCATATTCGTCGTGAAAAATACACATAAGACAGTCTATGGCCTTTTGGAATATAACAACAAAAATTATGATTTTCACCAATAGGTGAGAGCTTGACTTAAAGGATGTCATAACGACTGGGGTTTAACTGCCCATCCACCAGTTTTTGTTTTAGAGAGTGAGTTTTCTCGTCAGAAGCCTGAGCAACTTGCGCCCAATTTAACGGTCTCTTAATGGTACATAAGTTAACCGGATTGCGGCTAAGATAATCTGCATGGGACAAAAAACAACCTTTTCTATATTCCAGGTTAGAATCGAATTCTTGGAGGTATACCCACCACCGAGCCACCCTTGGCAACAAGTCTTTCTTACGTTGGGTAAGTTTTAACGCGTTACAATCAGTAACCACGATGAAGTGTGCAACCACAAGATAATGCCTGAAATACTCTAATGCCTTAATCACTGCCAGCGTCTTCAGTTCGTACGAGTGCTACTTCCTCTCAGCCCCCTGAGTGAGTCTACTACAATAAGACAGTCCTCTTTTACGATTTCCCTTATGCACTCTCATCATGAAGACTCCGTAACCAATCGAGCTCGCATCTGTGTAGTATTTCTATTGGCAGCGTAGGATCATAAATGGCGAGTACTGGCTCACTTGTAAGACAATCTATAATGTACTCACGAGTGGCTTGTTGTTCAGCTCCCCAATGAAAATTAACTCCCTTTTTAGTAAGTGTCGCTATGCAAGGAACCCTTTGGGCAAACCCAGTTATATACCGCCTAAAATAGCTAGCTAACCCCAGAAATTGCCTTACTTGCTTAATATTTTTTGGTACGGCTGAATCAATTAAGGCCCGCACTTTCTGACGACTTGGCCTATACTGACCTTTACTAATCGTACGACCCAGGTATTCAATAGTGGTAGCTAAAAACGAGCATTCCTTTATTATTTGCTTTTCAAGCAAATCTGTTATTATGTCACGACCACGGATCGTTTCAGCGTGTGAGAGTTGATATGACCGATTATACACAGGAATGCTGGATTTAAGTTTAATTGACATGCTGCCTATGTTTACGGTTGATGTAGCAGTTCCCGTAATAAAGTACCGAGAGAATTCATTAATTATCCTCTTAGTAACCCTCTCTAAATAGTTACCTACCAGAGGTGTATCAATTGTCATCGAAACATCAGACTGAACAATCATCACCATTCATTCATAAAATATGTGCATGGTTCGAGCCTAGATAACTTAACGCCCTCACTATTTGATAAACTCCCTGATAACCGTTCGATTTTGGGTCTCTTACTACACAAAGCTTCTTTTTGCCCCAACTGCCCACAGAAAAAGCACCTGATATCACTCAGATTACGTTTACGTGAATACTCCAGAGATCGTCTATCTGTCGTAACGTTTCACAATTCCGAACGCGAGTATAGTTGTCTCGAAATACTAATTGTATTTGGTTTAACATAGATTGAAAAGAATTCGACTAAATCATTCGGAAAAAACTACATACTCCCGACGTTTCGGTTACTTTTCAGCAACCGTGATCACGGGCAAACGAGATGTCAGATGTGATCACGGTTGCTGATCACGGTTGCTGATCAAGAATTCGTCAAACAACAAAAGTATATAATGAAATGTTTGTCTGGTAAAATTACATACTATTATTATCCAATAGCCAGTTATAATTAATTATTAGATGTCTTTATGGCAAAGAGTATTCTTAAATTTCACCATTATATTCAGGGATATAAAACATGATATGCAAAATATAGCATAGTGGAGCCTCGTGATATCCCTTCCTTTAATACAATTTTTTTCCGTAAATCCTTCTCTGTCCAAGGTGCACAGCTTTGGAACTCACTCCCACCTTCTGTTTACAAAGAGAGTCCAAGTGCACCTGTATTTAAACATTAACTTAAGTGACATCTTCTGTCACTTTTACCTTTTGATATGTTATGTTTATTTATTCATACTATTTGTATATATTTATGTGTATATTTATGTTTATATCTATGTATGTATAATATCAAAATTTTCTATTATTACATATTTTTTTGTTTGCTTATCTATATATAAATCTCTATATTTTTTTTCCCTTCACTCTTTTTATTGTACCTATGTACACCACGCTTCTTTATGTAGTTTCCTTTATGAAAAGGGTTTCTCGTAGAGGTCTCTTTTAAGAGATAAGTTATCATTTGTGCATCACATTTCCTTCATAATTAATTATGTAATAATTTCTTCTCTTGGTATATAAATATATAAATAAATAAATTTTAAATGCTGTGAGTATAATAAATGGGGATACATGAGTGCATCATGCAGTAATAAACGGCCTAAACCTGACATTAATAAAACTAAGCCACGAAACTTGCCTCTGCCTCAATCCTGAAGGACTAATTCGTTTCAATTTAAATCCGTAGCTTGTAACTTCTGTAAGAAAGTCGGTCATAGTGAACCGAACTGTTTTGCTTAAGGACGATCGAACTCGGGTAGCGTAAATTTTTGTCGAGAAGTCGTAACTGACATTAATAATCGTGACGTAATTACGGCGGTACTAGGTGGCATCCCGACAGATGTATTAATGGATACCGGTTCATACATCTCGTTAATAAGCTCTGATTTAGCTAAGCATTTTTCATGCAAAATACATGCGTGCATTCCACTGTTGCGTGGTTTTGGTGGCGCGGAAATACCAAATAATATAAGTACCGAGTACATTTTTGAATACTCCGGTAGTTATAGGCACCGATGTACTCGTATTAAGCAGAGACGGAGTGTCTTACATTCGCATTGCGAATTCACAACGAATCATTCGGTCCATTAAATTACCGATTAATATCATATCCGATTGTACGGTAGATTTGGATCTTCATTCTATTAACACGTCACCGTTATAAAATTAGGTTTTATGTCGGTTGTCATAGTAACCATATTAAATCCACTTATGTTTTATTAAAATAACAACAGATATCACCGATGCGTAAGAGTCTGTCAACGACCAAGATTTATGATTTTCTAATGTCATGGTTTTGGAAAATGTAACTGTGTGCTTCATTAATAATACTAACCGACTATGTGGCTGTGTCAATGACTAAAAACTGTGTGATCATGTGGGTATGTATAATTAGTCATACATTACATACATAATGAGATCTAAGATTTTCGCGAGTTTAATTCATTTAAATGAAACTAGTATTTTTCGGATAAACTTTGATGATTTATTTTTGTAAAAAACTACATACTCCCGACGTTTCGGTTACTTTTCAGCAACCGTGATCACGGGCACATCTGACATCTCGTCTGCCCGTGATCACGGTTGCTGAAAAGTAACCGAAACGTCGGGAGTATGTAGTTTTTTACAAAAATAAATCACGCCTAGTTTATCCGAAAAATACTAGTTTCATTACATACATTTCGTTTATCTAAAGAGAGAATTTTAAATCTACCGATTTGTGCGAGAGGTTACAGAACCCCGTAGTGTACATAGGGATCGTCGTTGGATAGACCTAAGATATGATACAATATGAACACGCATACCTAGCCGACAATAATTAAATAGAAATTTTGTACATATTGTTAGAAATAAATAAGGCAGTACTTCCACTTAGATGTTTGTTGCTCCACAACTCGTATCAGAAATCCCCCAGTCTAGTACTTACATCCTATTTATAATATTCAAAGGTAACATTTTTAGGTGAGGGTAAGTTACAATATCATACAGAGGGCGCTAGTTTCCCTCATAAGAGTTTCCATAAAATTATAAAACACTGAACATTACGTAAAACATGCAGAAGCTCTCATTATAAATTATAAAACCAATTGTCAAGTATTTGGACATTTAAATTACTGTACAGAAACATTATTAACATTAATTTACACTGTTATAACAAATATACAGATGGCGCTAGTTTAACCATCATAAGAGTTTCCAATAAATATTAGAATATAAATATCGTTAAGCTTAGAATCATCAAGAATATCACAATTTAAATTATTTTAAATATTTATAACTAAAAATATATATTGACTTATTGAAGTGGTGATTGGATTTAAAACTATTTTGTTACTATAGATAAAATTCGATATTGTCTGAAAAATGAATTGTAAAATTAACCTGTTTGTACGATAGTGAACCGCCAAGTCGAGCAAAAATAAAAAAGCGGCATGGCCGTATTACACTTTTCTCAAATTATTTCGGGCCATTTTCGACCTATAAGTACATTTCGCATTAAACTTGACGCCTTTATTTCTGGTAAGCAAGAAAAAAGTAGCTCAAGCATTACAACTAGGCAAAGTTCTTAGTTTTGTTAAATTTTTTCATTCACTGACTGACCCATCATCCAAACTGTAAGGCGCTTCTAGTTTATATAGAAGCTTCAAAATTTTGAATACAAGTTGTGTTTAGTGAATAACTCAGGGAAAAACTAAAATATTTTGAATTTTCTGTCCACTTTGCCCTCGTTATGAATTTAACTTTGAAGTAAGAATAAATAATAGTGCGATGTCAATATTCGTAATTATCAAAGAGCCAGCTAGCAAGCCAGTCATACCAAACTTACACATACATAAAAGACAACCATCACACAAACAAGTAGACTATATTAAATATAGATAGATAGTTTCACTTCCACCCCTTGTGAAACATCACCTACGCGGTTGTATGTTCTCCTAGTAGGATGTTATGAGTTGGTGTTATGCAACCAATACAGCTTAGCTAGAGGAATTTTTCCCACATTTCTTCTCATACGTTAAACTGAGTTTATTAAAGTTATCATCATACAGTTAATTACAGTTATAATTAAGTTACACGCAAATTGAAAGCATTGAATAAAATTATTAATAAATCTAGCATTTATTAATAATTTTAATAAAAAAATATATGGAACTTAAAATTATACAAACCAACTAGAGCTTGAGATTAATGGGGAGAAAGATCACCTTAGTGATAATAAATAATAATAGTTAATAGTTTTATAATAATAATTAAAATTTTTATATACCCTGACTTTATAACCTTGTATTACAGATGAACATTAATTGAGGAATCATGTTTTGTATGCAATACTGAACGATGATCGTCCACTGCTCTACGAACTTGAAAATAATACAAATTATTTTATGAATTCAATTCACTTCCATAAAACGAGATTTCAGGAACACGCAAAAGAAACTTATATATGATAGGAACAAAAATATATTCATAAGAATAACAGGAAAAAATTAATAAATAAATAAGCTCTAATAAATGTAAATTGGGCTATGACACACGAACACAGACAAACAAATAAATATCAATAAATATCAATATATATTCAATATATGAAATATTTAAAACACACGTCTGTCCCAATATGTTCATATAGCATAAATTTCACTCTCAATTCATAGTGATACATCACCTTCATAGATTTATGTTTCCCTGGTAGGATGTTATGAGTTCCGTTGGAGCTACGAGACCAGTACAAAAAATTTAACTTTCGAAGCTGGCATTTCTTTTTCTATAAATGATAATGGCACTTAGTTTCGTCCCTCCACTTCGAATCAATTTTGACTAAAATTAACTGAAAGACAGACGAGACGAAACCTCTTAGCATTCAATGGATTCACCGTGCGGGTGCCGGGTCCATTGCGTTGCAGGGAGTGGAGCTTCAACAGTGCCTGGGACTTGCGACCCAGGTGTAGGTTTAAGGGGCCCCTAACTAACGCGCGTTAAACGCTCACCTCCACTGTCCAAGCTCCTCTCCCTACCTAACCATATTTGAAAAGAACCTACTAGGGCTGCCTTCGAAGTACGTTCCAAGAACGAATTGATGTGAGTTCTGGACAGGCCCAAGTCTTTTAGCAGGTTGTAGAGAGATTTAGCCGTTATACCTCTCGCTCCCACTTCTACCGCGTATAAATCCACGACGAACCTATTTCGAGTGAGTTCGTTTGTGAGCTCGTAATATTTGTTGACCTTGATGGTATGGTCTTTGGGGATGTTGGTTTCCCAAGGAACCGTAAGCTCTATCATCACAACGCGCTTTAAGATTCGCGAATACATAAATATGTCTGGTCTGGAGGCCGACGCACAAATATCCTCGGGGATTTTGTATTGTTTTTCATACGTATCCATCATTATAGTCCAATCCGTAGCCGCTTTAAGGATGGAGTAAGGCTTGACATTTGTTTTTATAGCCCTAGTGCCCTCTCTCACAAAACCTACTGATCGCTCGTTTGTGGTTATTTCCTTTTGCGCTCTGGCTACCGAAAGACTAACCGCTTCACGTATGATTTCTAGAACCCTATCGTGACGACGCGAGTATTGACCGCTATCGAGGAGTACCCTACATCCCACTAACAAGTGCCTAGCAGTTCCAACTGCCTTCCCACAGATATAGCAAGTCTTTTCGGTACCTTTACCCCATCTTACTAAATTACTCTGATCTGGGAGAGTCATCTGGAACGCATTGAGATAGAATTTTAGCAATGCTGGCGACCAATCATGGATTAAGGTGCGCCATTTTAGTGCTAATGGGATGCAAAAATCTCCTATGTCTAACCACTCGTTCTGCATTTCTAAACTTATTGCTTGGATCTTATATTTATCATTCTCGTCTTGTCGAATAAAAGACTTCAATATATCCGTATCTTGGACCTTCCTACTTGATCCTAACCCTACTCTGTTACTTTGCGATCCTATCATAAACTGCTTGTGGAATTGAAGCCTTGACTCTAGCTCTGGGGCATCTTTGTCTTTTGGGAGCGATGTAACGACGTCATCCTGGGATTTCCCCAAGATGTACCTCTTGGAAACTCTCAGGTGTTTATAGAGCTCCGATGGCCTTTTTAGACTCATCCCAAAACTATTGCGATCCCTAAATAAAGCCGATGAATCAGCCGTTAGCGCGAGCCCGAGCCACAACTTCAACATCTTTATGACGCCTGCATCTAACTTTGACAAAAGGGTTTTATTAAAATCATAAACGAGGAAAGGCCAATTTAAACGTGAAGTTAGATAATTATCGTAGATCCAAGCTTTTTTAACGTTACTGATCTGTTGGCTATCTACCTTGTTGAGATCGTTCAAAAAGCTATCTACTATACCTTCCAAAGATGGAGTACGACCTATATTATCAATCTTCCGACCGAGAAATTTAAATGGTGCATTTTCTGTAACCGTAGAAATGCATTGACCGCCTAACGATAATCCCGGATCGTATGAGGTGTATCTTGTACTCCGCCTACCGAGACACAGACAGTGACATTTACTTGGTTTTGTCCTCAATCCATCGGTCCACTCACAGAATCTATCCACTTCATCTAATAGTACTTGACAGTGTTTGGGGTTACGTGTCAGTATTGCGAGATCGTCAGCGAAGGCTAAAATGGATTCCGTGTATTTATTATTAAACTTGAACCGATACCCCCATTTTTTCTCGTTGCTGGTTAATTTATCTACTAAGATGTTAATTACAATATTAAATACAATTGGAGACAAACAGCAACCTTGAAATAGTCCTACATTGTAACTAAAAGTTTTTGAATGGCCTTCTTTAGTTGTTATAGAAAACTTTAATTTTGAGTAATACGACGCGATCATATCAGTAACTAGGGGCGGAAAATTGTACCATCTCAGCGCGAATAGCATCAATTCGTGCTGTATCGACCCGAACGCATTCTCTAAGTCTATCCAACAAACTGTAATTTGCCTCTCGCTTTTCCTAGCATCTTTTAAACTCTCCGACAGCAAAGTGTTGTGTTCTAGGCATCCAGAAATTCCGGGTAAAAACCCTTTCTGGTGATTTGGCCTAAAATACCTGTTGCTCAGCATGAATCGCGTCATTCTCGTTTGTAGAACTGAGAAAAAGATTTTGGATATAGTATTTGTTAAGGCTATCGGTCTAGTATCTTTTGGATCTGTGACTCGATCTTTTTTGGGAATGAGGACAAAAATTGCTTTCCCGAAGCACTCCGGGATTTGCTTCCTTGACCAGATTTTATCGTATATATATGTGAGATGTTTACGAACCGATGGACATTTTTTAAAGACTATATATGGGATACCATCGGGTCCCGGCGCAGATTTAGACGATTTTTTCTTTATCTGAATACTTATCTCATCTAGCGTTGGAGGGATGCCGTGGAAATCGAAACGAGGAATTCCAGGTTTTTGATCGTTGGGATCCGCATAGAGTCTTACACTTTTAGGCACTTCGTATGTGCTCTTAAAATGATCGTAAATTTGTTCATTGGTCAAGAGAAGCTGTCCGCGTTCTTTCTTAAAAATGGTTTTCGAATACTCAAAAGGGTTTTTATCAAAATCTACTTCAAAATAAAATTCTACGTCAAAATTATCGCGATTTTTTGCGGTTTGCGCCGATATTCCTTGAATTAATTTTAGAATTGATCTTAACGCCCTAGCTAGTTGATGACTAAGGTGATTGTCGCCTAGGGCTTTGGCTATACGTAGATTTTTTATTAATTCCCGTTTTTTCCTCCTCATTTTTATCTTGAAAGAATTGTCTTTATTTTTGCGAGCGTAATGATTTCGAGGTGGATATTGCTCGTTAAAGTAGTCGTAAATAGTATTTTGGAAAGTTTCTACTCGCGAGTTCAAATCCTGCTTCGAGCCCGGATGCTCTAACAGGTCCGCTAAATTGTCGTCGTGAACTTTCCAAGTCGATTGTTTCATGTTTGGAATGCTAAGACGTGTCCGGATGTCAATGGACTCCTGGTAGTTTCCAGTTAATGGTTCACCATGGGATACATGAGGGTCAACTCTATCCGCAGTGAAAGTTGAAGAACTTACCGACGATTGTCGTGCTTCAACACCATTATGTGTTTTTAGATGTTTAATGTACCAGGCTCGTCTCTTGTAATTTTTCCCGCACGTAGGGCATTTCAAATCCGTATTCGCGCCGTTTTCGCCGTTTACATCGACCGGTGGACAGATCTTTCGCCCCCCCTCTCGGACTGTCCTAGGGGTATTTTTCTTAATAGGACTTTTAGCTTCGTAAATCCCGGGCTGGGCTTGCTAGGCCGTTGCCCTCGGCTGTCTTTCCAGCAGTCATCTGTCTTTCCAGCGCCATCTGTCTTTCCAGCGTCAACTGTCTTTCCAGCGTCAGCCCGACTCTCCGGGCAGTCGTTTTAAATGAGACGAAACCTCTTAGCATATGTCGGTGTAATTCTTATTATTTGAAAAACTAATAATTGAGGGTAGTTGAAATTATCAGGTGTCAGCCGCATAACCACCTGCGTAGCCACTTGTGTAAGTGTAGTCACAACAATGTTGGTCTACAATCAAGAATAAAGTCATTGATGACGTCAGTTATGCTGGCGTCACACTTTTTAAAAACCACGGCCTGGACCCTACTCCGACATACGTGTATTTGAAAAACATCGATTAATTATAATCTAAATCAATTTATATTATATTAATTAATTGAATATTTTATTATTTATTTTCTGATTAGAAAACATGTATATGAATGATTTCATTTTCATCTCGTCTATCAATTGATCATGGTTGCAAAGGAACCAACCAGAACTTCGAAGATTGGTCACGTTTGTTTCATAGTACGGGAACCATGACTTCATAAGTCTGAAGGAGTAGTACAATATTTTTCAAGATTGCTGTGAAAAGTAAAACTTTATTGACTGTAGTAACAGTTACGTATAAATACATAGTAGGGGCTCACGTTTTTGATAGCGTTGCATACTAGGAGAACAAACTTAAGTATTCTGATTTGTATACAATACTGATACGACCACCCACTGCTCTTAGTTTTCAAGATATGTATGTAAGGCAGACTTTTAAGATTGAAAAAAAAATATTTTTTACATTAGCTTTCAGTAAGTCAGTAAGGAAACTTCACTTGTCTGTCTCGATGTTTTAGGCTAAATTAGTCTCGTGTATTTCACATACAGGAGACAGGAATTCATAATAGTCAAGTGCAATCTATGACGAGTTTACTGAGAACAGTGTATTAGACATAGGTATGCACATGCATACGTAATAAGTTGCAATAAATACGCGTCGTTAACAATTACACATTTTCAAACCCTATATAAACAAATAAAATAGAAACAATAAAATATTCTCTTGTTTTTTATGTTCCTATATTAAATTCAAAATGAACAGAAGCTCCAAACTTAATTACAATCCTAACAGTCTTCTTTCTGTTTAGTTGAAAGTTATGTGTATATTTTGATCAATTCACTTTTAATTTATATTTTTTAATTTCTTTTTCTTTTTATCATACATATTTTTTTTATGTAAAAGTGGTTTTTTGTTGATTTATTTTTGGAGTAAAAACTTCTTTTTCTTTTCTTTCTTTATTCATGAGAATACCTGGTACTTCATATTATGAAATATACATATGTGACCTCTACAAGTTCTTACTTAAAGTATAAAAAAAACATTACGAAGAACTTGTAGAGGTCACACGGATTTCATAAAATGAAGTTCCAGGTATTCTCATGAATAGCAGCATATGCTAAAGCAATATGCTGCGATCTGCTATGAGGATGCTACCAAAACAAACAGAGCTTTGAAAACACGATAAGTATAACATACATATAAGTATTTTTAGAGCTTTAGTAGTGGAAAAAATCATAAAATGATGATCAAACTGACACCAAGCTTGACACAATTGCCCTTTATGCAATCTGATTTTAGATATCTTGGTTTGATTTAATTTTGAATACGGGAATTCCTGTCTTCATGATAGCCGACACTAAAATATATTTTCGCGTTAGTTCGTGCATGCATGTTTGCCACAAGAAGGAATAACGCCAGTCGCGAATATCTCATTGGATGGGAAACAGGGAAATAGAAGTCTTCATCACATATTTCGTAGCAAAAGCGCATTTATAAGAACTACACAGTTTTATGTTCTCCTGATAAGATGTTTTGAGTTACGTAATAGTCTCTAGTCTAGAAAGAAGAACATAAATTAAGAGATTATAGTTTAGAAAAATGTTAAATCTAATCACATATCCCTTTGAAATGCATATTTGTATATTTATTCCACTTCTCTTATTTTGGTAGTATCCTCGTAGCAAATTGAATCGTAGTATTCTGTGGCTTTATGAACACCTGGTACTTCATATTACGAAATAAACTTGACTTGAAACTACGTTTCACATTTTGTTTTTAAATTTTAACTTGTTTTAAAAGGAACGTGCATCATCCAGCAAAAAGTAAATATGGATAAAGAAAGACAGGTGGTTTTATAAAGATAAAAAACCGAATCTTATTTAGGTGTTAAATATTTTCATACTTTATGTATGATTAAAAAAATTACAAATTAACAAATTTATCAACGTCGGACAAGTTTTGAGTTATATTTGGAAAGAGTAGTTTTTAAGCCGTGAATATTAATTGAGTGAAAGAATTTGGATTGAAGACTCGAAATACAATGCAAAATATAAATGATTAAATAGTTGATTTTATTTTGAAATTATTTTATTACAAAATTTTCTGCTACTGACATCATTAACTTGTTTGAAATGACTTTCAGAAACCAAAAACCAAAAACGCTTTCAAAACCATATCAAAATTTTACTAGATTAAATTATTTGAATTTATTTTTTTTTCTTTACAACATGGGGCCAATTACTCAATAAAGTAACTATAGAGTCTATACTAGGAAAAGCATTAAGTCGCTCTCGTGACGTCACGACGCTGTCATGGCAATCTCGAAGCCAATATTCACGTTTAGTTCATAATAAGACGTGTTTATCAGATCCATTTCGGAGATCTACAAAAATTTGCGAATACAACCTATAGCTAGTATTTTGAGACTGTTTAATATTTAGGAATTTAGTACAATATTTAGTATTACAATATATTATAATATTTATTATTATTTATTTATTACATTTATGTGCAATATGAACTAAAACACCTCCAGACATTCTGTGTTAACTGATACCGCGATGTAGAAACGTGACTTGTTTTACGATTACTTTAACAGACTACCTTTAGTAAGGAGCACCATGTAGTTTTATAAAGGTAAAGTACTATGGTATCAATTGATACGAGGACGCTTCGAAATCTAAGAATTCATAAGAATATGTACTCGTACAACTTCAATGTACACTTCATATCATTAAAATTTACACATTCTCAAACTCCTTAAACCGAAATAAAAGAAATAATAGAATATCCTTGTTCTGTTTATGTTCCGATAGTAAATTCAGTGGGAACTCAGAGTCACCAGACAGAATAACTATTGAAACAAGCTTCTTTCTGCTTTAGTTGAAAGTAATCTGTGTATGTATATTTCAAACAATTCACTTTTTCTACGTATAACCCTTTTGATTTATTTTTATTATTTATCATTCATATACATGTTTTGTTTTATATAAAGTATATTTATAGTTTTTAAATTTTAAAAATATATATTTTTTCTTTGTTTTATTCGTTTCATAAGAAAAAAAAACTACGAAGAAACAAACTTTATTTCATAAAATGAAGTTCTAGGTATTCATAATCTTAAGGCACAATGCTACGAGAGTGGTACGAGAATACTACGAAAACAAAGAGAACATATAAATAAGTATATTCACATATGTATTTTTCCAGTTGTGAAGAAATATAAAATTATGACCACACTGAAACCACCACGCTTGGTACAATTGCCCTTTATGCCATGTGATATCGCTTTTAAGAAGCTTTTCATGCGATTGCTTCAACGTATAAATGAATATAATTTTGTTGAAATAAAACAACCCCTATTCCCGCCACCGATTTCTAATACCACAAGTAATTCGAAACTTATAATAGCTGCAAATTGACAAGACTGCACATCCTTTTATTTGTCATTTGTTGGATTAAGATCTACTTAGAAAACTTTGTTAAACAATATTATAGTGAAAATATCCTTAAAATTTTTAAAGAATTATTTGGTAAGTCTTTACAGATTTAAAACGATCATTTTATTTATAGAAAGGAGCCAATGTGAAGTCTCGTGGTAAACAGAATTTTGGAGTTTGTCATTCGGTCTTATTAACCCTTTTTTTGAGTTAATTATACGGGAATACGGGAATTCCTTTTCTTCATGATACTTGAGACAATTTTTTTTTCGCAAGCCCTCATTTAAATGCAATGCCTGTGAGCAGATGATTTTCAAGGAGATAATATTTTCTCTTTAATTTATTATTTATTTAATATGGAAGTTGAGACGAAATTTGCCTTCTATTATGAAATAATCAAATATTCCACAGTATTATTTTAAAAAAAGTAAGTAGTTTAAATTTATAAAATAAAGTTACTCACAAAATTTCAAAACGGTTTATTTAACGTTTTAAACCAACTCCCCAGTCACCAAATAAAGAAGTAACTAATTATATAAGGTGGCAACCGGAGGGTCCAGGAAAACTACGAAACTTACTTATATGTATATTATAATAAAAATTACATATTAAAACTTATAACCTATACCTAAGACTACATGATTGCCCCGAAGTTAGGATAGCAATCCCATTCCATAGCTTGTTTGGTATCAGGAATCTTCTGGTTCACACGGCTTGGTGTTCGTTCCGCGGAGTCAGCGGCGTTACTTGTTATATGATATCTTATCCATACAACGATGTTGCCCCGGCGATGTTCATTTATTTTATAATATGTAGCGCGTACGTAACAAACTTCACGTAGTTTGTTGTGCAAACGAAACAAGCAAGCAAACAAACAAACAAACAAACAAACAAGCCACAGTCAGTCACGTTTATCTCAGCGGATGGGAAACCAGGAAATCATAAGACACGAGTATTTCGTAGCAAAAGCACACTATAGAACTAACTACACAGTTTTATGTTCTCCTGGTAAGATGTTTCGAGTTAGGTAACAGAACGTAACAGTCACGTTGTTCATAACACTGTCAACCAGGAGAACATAAATTGAGAGGCAATGGTTCAGAAAACTTTCTTTGAATTTTTTGTTTCTTTTTCTCGAAAATTTGAATTTTCTTGTTTGAATTTATTTTTTTATGAAATTACTATGCAATGGAGTATTTATTAAGTTTTATGACAAATACGATGTTAGACTGATACATAGTACAAGTAGAGATAATTGTAAATATTTGTTTTTTTTTTCTTTTAATTATGACCTCAATCTTCTAGGGGCAGATGGAGGCAGACATTCCATAGCAGTGAGAGTCAGCTGATTGTGACTAGCGTATCGCTGTGAATCACTACATTTTAAAAGCAATAGGATGAAAAATCGATAAAGCCAGTCAGCCCAAGCTCACAGAAACATAATAATGACCGACCCACAAACATAAGTTTAATGTGTAATAAATACATATGAATGAAAAGTTTCACTTTTATCTTCCCGTGAAACATCATCGGCTTGGTTTTATGTTCTCCTGGTAAGATGTTAGTGAGTTAGTTCGTGAGTTGTGGCGGTGTTATGAAATCAATCAATAAATCAAAATCAGCTTTGTGAAGGAGATCAATCGACTTTTCTTTTCTAGATTGATTAATTATTTTTATTGAGAATCATCTCTGCATTAAACAGACAGTTTGAAAATTACATTGAAATTTTTCTGGATTAATTCTTTTTGTAGAAAGTATGGTCCGATTGGTTATTTTTGTATAAAATTCCTTTCTGATCAAGGTTTACAAAATAAAAAAAAAATACCTTGAGAATATAAAAAAATTGCTCGTCGTGAATCGTCTATGAATGTGAATGCAAGATATTATTAGGTACTCACGTTTATTTTAGTAATAAGGGCACTAGTAAAGTCACTAAAGGAAAAGAGTACTACTACGCTTCAAATATTTTGTAGAGATACTATGTATAATATTAATATATAAGTGTATATGTATGTAAATGTGTACGTATTTATAATTTATATTTATAATCAGGCTTTTTTAGACAAAGCTGAAAAAATTCCCTCGGTGCTTTGGAATTCTGAGACTCTGAGATGACTCTAAATTAATTTTAATAATTTATGATCCGTTTTTTCTACAAAACTTGAAATCTTTCAAGGTATAAGATAAAGGAGTGCCTCTGTGGGGTCGATCGTCTAAATAACCTACCCTAATCTACAATCATGTAATAAAGTTATGAAATACATATTATATATATGCTTCTTATGTAAGCTTATTAAAAGTTTCTTTTGTTTTTTATGTTTTTAAAGAAAAATCATTTTGCTAAAAAAAAAATGCAACACTTAAAATTACCCAAAAAAATTTAACAACGGGCAAACATAAGCATGAGATTAAAGCGGAGAAAGATCACCTTGATAGTTTTATATACCCTGACCTTATAACCTTGTATTACAGGTGAACATTAATTCAGGAATCATGTTTTGTATGCAATTCTGAACGACGATCGTCCACTGCTCTACGAACTTGAAAATAATGCAAATTATTTTATGAAAGCAAAATTCACTTCCATAATGCAAGATTTCAGGAACACGCAAAAGAAACTTATATATCACAAGAACAAAATTATATTCATAAGAATAACGGGAAAAAATTAAGACAGAGACGAAACCTCTTAGCATTCAATGGATTCACCGTGCGGGTGCCGGGTCCATTGCGTTGCAGGGAGTGGAGCTTCAACAGTGCCTGGGACTTGCGACCCAGGTGTAGGTTTAAGGGGCCCCTAACTAACGCGCGTTAAACGCTCACCTCCACTGTCCAAGCTCCTCTCCCTACCTAACCATATTTGAAAAGAACCTACTAGGGCTGCCTTCGAAGTACGTTCCAAGAACGAATTGATGTGAGTTCTGGACAGGCCTAAGTCTTTTAGTAGGTTGTAGAGAGATTTAGCCGTTATACCTCTCGCTCCCACTTCTACCGCGTATAAATCCACGACGAACCTATTTCGAGTGAGTTCGTTTGTGAGCTCGTAATATTTGTTGACCTTGATGGTATGGTCTTTGGGGATGTTGGTTTCCCAAGGAACCGTAAGCTCTATCATCACAACGCGCTTTAAGATTCGCGAATACATGAATATGTCCGGTCTGGAGGCCGACGCACAAATATCCTCGGGGATTTTGTATTGTTTTTCACACGTATCCATCATTATAGTCCAATCCGTAGCCGCTTTAAGGATGGAATAAGGCTTGACATTTGTTTTTATAGTCCTAATGCCCTCTCTCACAAAACCTACTGATCGCTCGTTTGTGGTTATTCCTTTTTGCGCTCTGGCTACCGAAAGACTAACCGCTTCACGTATGATTTCCAGAACCCTATCGTGACGACGCGAGTATTGACCGCTATCGAGGAGTACCTTACATCCCACTAACAAGTGCCTAGCAGTTCCAACTGCCTTCCCACAGATATAGCAAGTCTTTTCGGTACCTTTACCCCATCTTACTAAATTACTCTGATCTGGGAGAGTCATCTGGAACGCATTGAGATAGAATTTTAGCAATGCTGGCGACCAATCATGGATTAAGGTGCGCCATTTTAGTGCTAATGGGATGCAAAAATCTCCTATGTCTAACCACTCGTTCTGCATTTCTAAACTTATTGCTTGGATCTTATATTTATCATTCTCGTCTTGTCGAATAAAAGACTTCAATATATCCGTATCTTGGACCTTCCTACTTGATCCTAACCCTACTCTGTTACTTTGCGATCCTATCATAAACTGCTTGTGGAATTGAAGCCTTGACTCTAGCTCTGGGGCATCTTTGTCTTTTGGGAGCGATGTAACGACGTCATCCTGGGATTTCCCCAAGATGTACCTCTTGGAAACTCTCAGGTGTTTATAGAGCTCCGATGGCCTTTTTAGACTCATCCCAAAACTATTGCGATCCCTAAATAAAGCCGATGAATCAGCCGTTAGCGCGAGCCCGAGCCACAACTTCAACATCTTTATGACGCCTGCATCTAACTTTGACAAAAGGGTTTTATTAAAATCATAAACGAGGAAAGGCCAATTTAAACGTGAAGTTAGATAATTATCGTAGATCCAAGCTTTTTTAACGTTACTGATCTGTTGGCTATCTACCTTGTTGAGATCGTTCAAAAAGCTATCTACTATACCTTCCAAAGATGGAGTACGACCTATATTATCAATCTTCCGACCGAGAAATTTAAATGGTGCATTTTCTGTAACCGTAGAAATGCATTGACCGCCTAACGATAATCCCGGATCGTATGAGGTGTATCTTGTACTCCGCCTACCGAGACACAGACAGTGACATTTACTTGGTTTTGTCCTCAATCCATCGGTCCACTCACAGAATCTATCCACTTCATCTAATAGTACTTGACAGTGTTTGGGGTTACGTGTCAGTATTGCGAGATCGTCAGCGAAGGCTAAAATGGATTCCGTGTATTTATTATTAAACTTGAACCGATACCCCCATTTTTTCTCGTTGCTGGTTAATTTATCTACTAAGATGTTAATTACAATATTAAATACAATTGGAGACAAACAGCAACCTTGAAATAGTCCTACATTGTAACTAAAAGTTTTTGAATGGCCTTCTTTAGTTGTTATAGAAAACTTTAATTTTGAGTAATACGACGCGATCATATCAGTAACTAGGGGCGGAAAATTGTACCATCTCAGCGCGAATAGCATCAATTCGTGCTGTATCGACCCGAACGCATTCTCTAAGTCTATCCAACAAACTGTAATTTGCCTCTCGCTTTTCCTAGCATCTTTTAAACTCTCCGACAGCAAAGTGTTGTGTTCTAGGCATCCAGAAATTCCGGGTAAAAACCCTTTCTGGTGATTTGGCCTAAAATACCTGTTGCTCAGCATGAATCGCGTCATTCTCGTTTGTAGAACTGAGAAAAAGATTTTGGATATAGTATTTGTTAAGGCTATCGGTCTAGTATCTTTTGGATCTGTGACTCGATCTTTTTTGGGAATGAGGACAAAAATTGCTTTCCCGAAGCACTCCGGGATTTGCTTCCTTGACCAGATTTTATCGTATATATATGTGAGATGTTTACGAACCGATGGACATTTTTTAAAGACTATATATGGGATACCATCGGGTCCCGGCGCAGATTTAGACGATTTTTTCTTTATCTGAATACTTATCTCATCTAGCGTTGGTGGAATGCCGTGGAAATCGAAACGAGGAATTCCAGGTTTTTGTTCGTTGGGATCCGCATAGAGTCTTACACTTTTAGGCATTTCGTATGTGCTCTTAAAATGATCGTAAATTTGTTCATTGGTCAAGAGAAGCTGTCCGCGTTCTTTCTTAAAAATGGTTTTCGAATACTCAAAAGGGTTTTTATCAAAATCTACTTCCTGTTTTGCCCGGTCAAAATTATCGCGATTTTCTGCGGTTTGCGCCGATATTCCTTGAATTAATTTTAGAATCGATCTTAACGCCCTAGCTAGTTGATGACTAAGGTGATTGTCGCCTAGGGCTTTGGCTATACGTAGATTTTTTATTAATACCCGTTTTTTCCTCCATAAATAAGGTCTTATTAATGTAAATTAGGCCATGACACACGAACACACACAAACAAATAAATATCAATATATATTGATATGAAATATTTAAAACACACGTCCGTCCCAATATGTTCATATAGCACAAATTTCACTCTCAATTCATAGTGAAACATCACCTTCATAGATTTATGTTTCCCTGGTACGATGTTATGAGTTGCGGAACGAGACCAGTAAAAAAAAATTTACTTTCGAAGCGGGCATTTCTTTTTCTATAAATGATAAGGCACTAAGTTCGTACAGCCACTTTCGTCTCTCTACTTCGAAATATACACTTAATCAATTTTGACTAAAATTTACTGAAAAAAAAAAACATATATAACGGCGTAGTTCTTATTATTCAAAAAACTAATAATTGTGGGTAGTTGAAATAATCAGGTGTTAGCCGCATAACCACCTGCGTAGCCACCTGTGTAAGTGTAGTCACAACAATGTTGGTCTACAATTAAGAATAAAGTCATTGATGACGTCAGTTATGCTGGCGTCACTCTTTTTAAAAACCACGGCCTGGACCGTACTTCGACATATATGTATTTTCTGATTAGAAAATATGTATATGATTTCATTTTCATCTCGTCTGTCAATTGATCATGGTTGCTTGCTACAAAGGAATCACCAGAACTTCGAAAATTGGTCACGTTTGTTTCATAGTGCGGGAACCAGGACTTCATAAGTCTGAAGGAATTGTACAATATGTTTCATGATTGCTGTGAAAAGTAAAACTTTATTGACCTGACTACAGTTACGTATAAATACATAATATGGGACTCACGTTTTTGATAACGTTGCATACTAGGAGAACAGACTTAAGTATTCTGATTTGTATACAATACTGATACGACTACCCACTGCTCTTAGTTTTCAAGATATGTATGTAAGGCAGACTTTTAAGATTGACAAAATACATTGTTACAAAATGTATGTCTAAGAAAATCTCAGAAGAAAAAAAACTGTTTTTTACATTAGTTTTCAGTAAGCCTGATACAATTGCCCTTTATGCTCTCTGATTTTAGATATCTTAGTTTGATTTAATTTTGAAAACGGGAATTCCTTTCTTCATGATAGCCGACACTAAAATATAGTTTCGCCTTAGTTCGTGCATGCATGTTTGTCACAACGTCTGCACTATTAACCCTTTGAAATGCATATTTGTATGTTTATCGTAGAACCAATTCTCTGGGTTTTCGTAGCATGCCCGTAGCAAATTGTGTAATAGTATTCTGTAGCTTTATGAACACCTGGTACTTCATAATACGCAATAAACGTGACTTGAAACTACGGTTCACAATTTGTTTTTAAATTTAAACTTATTTTTTAAAGGAACGTGCATTATCCAGTAAAAAGTAAATAAAAGTAAAGATAGACAGGTAGTTTTATAAAGTAAAGGCAGAGATAAAAAACCATCTCTTATTTACTCATTAAATATTTCATACTTCGTGTATGATTAACAAATAAAAAATAAAAAATTAAATCCATACTATATACTATATACTATTATACTATATACTATTTTACTATACACTAATATTTTATCATTATTATTATTGCTGTTATTATTATTATTATTATTATTATATTATAAATGCGATGGTAACTCTGTCTGTCTGTCTGTTACGCTTTCACGCCTAAACCAGTGAACCGATTTTGATGAAATTTGGTATTTATCGCAAAAAATGGGGGAATGGGTAAAAAGAGGGGATGACTGTTCGTATGGAAAATCGTCATTTTTGAAGATATAACAGTGAAACTTTGTATTTAGACACTTTATTAGGAATGAAAGAACATAGGCTACTTTTTATAGCGAAAATTGGGGTAAAAACAGGTGATGAATGTTCGTATGGAAAATTGTCATTTTTAGAAATATAACAGTGAAACTATGTATTTAGACACCGCTTGTGTCGCTCTTAGTCTGACCCCTCACCCCAGACCCGTCCGGTATGGTAGTACCTGCCGGTAAAGCCCTGGGGATCACTGGAGCACTCAAGCCCCCCACCACGACAAGTTGACAGCCCTCGGGGGATCGTCGAATTAACCTACCCTAATCTACAATCATGTAATAAAGTGATGAAATACACATGTATTTCATCACTTAATATTTTTCAACCCGACCCCAAAAAAAAAATATATAAATTTAATAAAACTCATCTGTCCCATATCGGTTTTTTTTCAATCTATAGTGTAAAATCACCCGCAAAGATCTATGTTCTCCTGGTAAGGTGATATGAGTAGCTTTGGAGCTACGAGAAATAAAAAAAATCTTTTTAACTTGCAAAGCTGGGAAATAACGATATTATTTTTAGACAAATGCCTTTAGTTTGTGAAGTCTATTTCGAGTCTCCACTTTCTTAACTACTAGATTTGGGAATAACTCCTTTTTGCTGATTCGCCTGAAACTAACCGAAAAAATCTATCGCTTTGATGAACATTAATTAATAAATAAATTATTATTATTTTTCTGATTTATTTATTTAGAATAACAATAAAATACATTTTTTTAATTCTGTTTTTCTGCATCTTATACATATAATTAATCATTATTGTTTTGGATTAATTTTCTCGTTCTTTTTAAAACAAAACAAAACATAGTTCAAGTCAGGTTTATTTCATAATATAATGTACCAGGTATTCATAAAGCTCCAGAGTACTGTGCTACGATTTGATACGAGATTTTTATGTAAAATAAAAAAAAAGTATATTGATCTCACTACAGATTAATGTATCATAGTATGGGAGTCACGTTCTTGATAGCGTTGCATACTAGAAGATCAAATTTAAGTATTCTGGTTTAATTATTCGGACGGCCCACTGTGGCTAATGTTCAATATAAATAAAGGAGGCTTTTAAGGTATACATAATATGTAGTTACAAAATGTATTCCTAAGAAGATTAAAAAACTTTTTTTTTTACATTTTCTTTCAATAATCGGAACAAGAAAAATGATTTAACTTATAGTCTTCTACACGGAATTATAATTGTAAGATATTGAAAATCTTCATAAAAGAAAATGATGTGTTAAAAGTTAAACATTTTTCTTCTTTTAATTTAAGGTTTTAGGAATTTTAATAGCGTACAAATAGTTTTAAAGAAACAAACTATAATTTAATGACATTAGCATTTGAAAGTGCTGAGAAATCCTAATGAACAAGAGGAAACAAACAAGTAAGTAAAAGTTAAATACAATGGAAGTAAGTAAGGAAGGAGTAATATATACATATAATATATAAAAAAATATATATAAATATTTCCATGTAAAGTTTCCTACAGAAACCTGGCTTATGGCCATGATTTCAAAATACTCATCTCAACAAGTCATCTCTAACAGTCCAGTCACAACTAACTAATTCTCAGTTAAGAACATTTGACTGTATAGAAAAACAGGTATTTATAAAAATCAAGTATTGTTTCTCACACTTTCGTAGCAAACAAATAAATAATATACATTTATAAAAAATTTGATAATGTAAAATAATTTAAAATGTCCTTCCGACGTAAACTGACTAAAAATAGACGTGTGGCACTCGGAGACTGCCGCGGTAAAGCTATTGCATAGCATTTTATCAACTTATGCAATTATAATTATATTTTTATTTTATATATGCAGTATTTTTTTTCTTTGTTCTTTTTTTCTTTGGAGATGCCGTCACTTGTGCTATCTATTTCAATAAAATCGTAATAAAATAATATAATGATACGTGTCAGTGACGAGTGCTCATTGCTCGGATGTGTATTCTTTAGTGTGATGCCACTACTGTATTTATATCACAAGCTTCTCGTCAGCAAGTCTAATAACACGTGATGTCACGTAATTATTCTTTATAATTTTAACACCATATATATACATATACATACACGATAAGGTCTAACTAGTTGCGGGCTTGAACTTACTCGTGGACGAAGACAAACAGCACCTAGCGTTGTGTGTGAAAGAGATAGAATCAGTCGTGAGCAGTTAGCAGCTAGTTAGCCCTCATAGTGTAGTCGCACGCACACATACACCGTGCCGAAGTTTGCCAAAACTAAAACGACGTTCGATGATAGGAGTTAGAAATTTTCGCTACGGAATTTCTGAATTCGGTCTCCGCGCTCAAGGCCCGCGATAGAAGCTATGCAATAAAAGGTTTAAAAGGTCTTGTACACTAGAATTTAAAAAAAGACCAGGAATTCTTAAGAGTTAAGTACAATCCATGACGAGATTGTTACAAAATTGCTAGGAAGAGTATATTTCCCCTTTTTTGATAAAAAAATATATTTCATTGTAACATAAAAATATAATGAAATCTTGAAAAACAATCAATTCGTTAGATAAATAAATTTTTGAAATAGGCATTCTACATAAATATTGGGTTACAAACCATATATACATACATACATTCTCATATAGTACTTTTAACTGTCAGTCCTTACATTGGTCTTACCATTATAATTTGATTTATTTCATTTGATATATACCCACACATAGACATAGGCATGAACAGAAATATATAATAAGTTGCAATAAATATGTATCATTAACAAGACATTGTCAGACCCCTTATAAAAAATTCAATTAAAAAAATAAAATGTAATATTCTTTTGTTGTTTTATGTTCCGATAATAAATTTAAAGCGAATTCCGAGTCTCCAGGCAGAATAAATATTTAAAAAATACTGCGAAACTGTAGAGATCTCGTGTATTGTATAATATGAAGTAGTATGAATTCAAGCAATATGCAACGATCTGCTACAAGAATGCTACGGAAACAAAGAGAACATTGGATAATGACCTTATGTTATACTGACAACGGTCAGTGAATGAAAAAAATTAACAAAACTAAGAACTTTGTCTAGTTGTAATGCTTGAGCTACTTTTTTCTTGCTTACCAGAAATATAGGCGTCAAGTTTAATGCGAAATGTACTTATAGGTCGAAAATGACCCGAAATAATTTGAGAAAAGTGTAATACGGCCATGCCGCTTTTTTATTTTTGCTTGACTTGGCGGTTCACTATCGTACCAACAGGTTAATTTCACAATTCATTTTTCAGACAATATTGACTTTTATCTATAGTAACAAAATTGTTTTAAATCCAATTACCACTTCAATAAGCAAATATATATGTACAAAATTTCTAATTAATTAATGTCGGTCAGGTATGCGTGTTCATATTGTATCATATCTCAAGTCTATCCTACGACGATCCCTATGTACACTACGGGGTTCTGAAACCTTCGCAGAAATCGGTAGATTTAAAATTCTATCTTTATATAAAAGAAATTTATGTAATGTATGATTAATTACATACCCACATACATACCCACATGATCACACAGTTTTTAGTCATTGACACAGCCACATAGTCGGATAGTATTATTAATGAAGCACACAGTTACATTTTCCATAACCATGACATTAGAAAATCATAAAGTCTTGGTCGTTGACACACTCTTACGCATCGGTGATATCTGTTGTTATTTTAATAAAACATAAGTGGATTTAATATGGTTACTATGACAACCGGCATAAAACCTAATTTTATGACGGTGACGTGTTAATAGAATGAAGATCCAAATCTACCGTACAATCGGATATGATATTAGTCGGTAATTTAATGGACCGAATGAGTCGTTGTGAATTCGCAATGCGAATGTAAGACACTCCGTCTCTGCTTAATACATCGGTGCCTATAACTACCGGAGTATTCAAAAACGTACCCGGTACTTATATTATTTGGTATTTCCGCGCCACCAAAACCACGCAACCGTGGAATGCACGCATGTAGTTTGCATGAAAAATGCTTAGCTAAATCAGAGCTAATTAACGAGATGTATGAACCGGTATCCATTAATACATCTGTCGGGATGCCACCTAGTACCGCCGTAATTACGTCACGATTATTAATGTCAGTTACGACTTCTCGACAAAAATTTACGTTACCCGAGTTCGATCGTCCTTAAGCAAAACAGTTCGGTTCACTATGACCGACTTTCTTACAGAAGTTACAAGCTACGGATTTAAATTGAAATGAATTAGTCCTTGAGGATTGAGGCAGAGGCAAGTTTCGTGGCTTAGTTTTATTAATGTCAGGTTTAGGCCGTTTATTACTGCATGATGCACTCATGTGTCCCCATTTATTATACTCACAGCATTTAATATTTATTTATTTATATATTTATATACCAAGAGAAGAAATAGTTACATAATTAATTATAAAAGACATGTGATGCACAAAGGATAACTTATCTCTTAAAAGAGACCTCTACGAGAAACCCTTTTCATAAAGGAAACTACATAAAGAAGCGTGGTGTACATAGGTACAATAAAAAGAGTGAAGGGAAAAAAAATATAGAGATTTATATATAAATAAGCAAACAAAAAAATATATAATAATAGAAAATTTTGATATTATACATACATATATATATACATAATTATACATATATACAAATAGTATATATAAATATATACAAATAGTATGAATAAATAAACATTACATATCAGAAGGTAAAAGTGACAGAAGATGTCACTTAAGTTAATGTTTAAATGCAGGTGCACTTGGTCTCTCTTTGTTAACAGAAGGTGGGAGTGAGTTCCAAAGCTATGGACCTTGGACAGAGAACGATTTACGGAAAAATTTTGTATTAAAGGAGGGGATATCGAGAGGCTCCACTATGCTATATTTTGCATATCATGTTATATATGCCTGAATCTCTTCTTCATCCTGGCAATTATCCCAGCATTAGCCAGGGTCTGCCTTCCTGCTTAAACTCCTCCACTTTGCACGATCTTTAGCATCCGCGGTGGTAAGTCCATTGGCTCTCATATCCTGTTTCACGGTGTCCAGCCATCGCTTTCTTGGGCGTCCTGGGGGTCTTGCTCCAGGGACCGACATATCAAGGCAAATTTTTCCGACGTAATTCTCAGGCCGGCGTGCAACGTGACCATACCATCTCAGGCGACTCTCTTGAAGCTTATCCGCTACGTCACGGACTCCAAGACTACCTCGGATAAATGTGTTACGTATACGGTCAGCTCGCGTTACGCCACACATCCACCTCAGCATCTTCATCTCCGTGACGTGAAGCTCCTGAGTGTGCCTGGACAGTGTTGGCCAACATTCGCTTCCATATAAGAGAACCGGTCGGATTATGCTCTTGTATATTATTCCCTTGAGCTTGGTAGGTATTCTGCGATCGCAGACCACACCTGTGACCTCACGCCATTTCGCCCAAGCAGCGCTGATCCGGGCTTGGACATCGTGATCGATGCCTCCGGACTCATGCAGAATAGATCCAAGGTACTTGAACTTTTCCGACTTAACGGCTGGTTCAGGACCTATATGGATAGTGCAAGAGTCCGGGCTTCCGCAAGCCATGTACTCGGTCTTCGTCACATTTAGTTTAAGACCACCGTTCTCAAGCGTACCCTTCCAGAGGTTCACTCTTCGCTCTAGCGTCAACCTGCTCTCATCAATGAGCGCTATGTCATCGGCATACATCATCAGCCATGGAGGCTGTTCCTGGATGTTAGCCGAGACAGTGTCCAGCACTACATTGAACAAGAAGGGGCTAAGAGCCGAGCCTTGGTGAACCCCTACTGAGATCGGAAAGGGTTTTGTATCGCCAACAGCAGTCCTAACCATTGAAACGGAATCGCGGTACATGTCTCTAATGATGTCAATATAGGCCTCAGGGATGCCTTTGAATCGCAATGCCCACCAGATACATTGACGAGGAACGCAGTCAAAGGCCTTCTGCAGATCTAGGAATGCGACATGCAGAGCTCTCCTTTTTTCCCTGTATGCCTCCATCAGAGTTCTGATGGCAAAGATGGCGTCCAAGGTGCCCGATCCTGGCTGAAATCCATATTGACATTCCGAGACAGTACACTCTCGGCGGAGCCTGTGGTTGATCATAAGCTCAAAGAGCTTCATGGTATGACTCATGATCTTAACGCCCCTATAACTACCACAATCTTGAACACTGCCCCTGCCTTTGTATATAGGGGTAATGTAACTATAACGCCACTGATGTGGCATAGTCCCAGTGTTCAAGACGCAGTTAAAAAGGTCCGTCAGTATGAGCACACCAAGAGAGCCCAATGATTTCCACGCTTCGATCGGAATATCGTCAGGTTCCACCCCTTTCCGATTCTTCATGCGTCGAAGACAATTCCGAGTTTCGTCAGGTGTTATTGGGGCAATAAGTCCAAGATTAGGAGGTATTTCGGTTGGAAGACTGCACGGGTGCTGAGTATTTAGCAACTCCTTGAAGTAGCATCTCCATCTCTCCTTCACAGAGGCATGATTACACAGCAACGTGCCTTGGGAATCTTTGACGCTCAGACATTTTGCGATATCTTGCGTCGCCTTATCCCGAGCTCGTGCCAATTTGTAAATGAGCTTCTGCCCCTCCGCAGTTTCAAGTGTATCATATAATGGTGATAACCTATCACTGCGAGCTCTGGCAACAGCCCTTTTACTGGCACGTTTCGCTGCTATGTACTCTAGTCTGTCTTCAGGAGAGTTTGATTGCTGCCACTTCTTAAAGGCAGTCTTCTTTTCACGAATCACCTCCTGCACTTCGTCATTCCACCACCATGTCTCCTTTTCAATGACCCGTCCTCCCTTAGAAAGGCCTAGAACTCGTTTACCTGCTGTGATAATTGCTGACTGGGCTCGATCCCAAACTTCCTGAGCAGTTTCGGTATTAGTCGACAGATTTTGACTCTCAACCTCTGCCCGAAAGCTGGTCTGCATCGTTCCATTCAGCAACCACCACCTGATGCGAGGCTTACGTTTTTCGGCCACTTTCTTTTTCGGGGTAACGACATAGTCCATGACAAGAAGTCGATGTTAGGCCGTCAGACTTTCACCAGGAATGACTTTACAGTTAGTCACCTTGCTGATATGACACCGTCTGGTCAGCAGATAATCTATTTGGGTTGAGTGGGACCCGCTCTTATATGTGATAAGGTGCTGTGGAGTCTTTTGGAAGAACGTGTTCACGACGGCTAAGTCAGACGCAATACAGGTTCTGAGAATATTTTCTCCCTCTGCATTGCGGCGACCATAACCAAAACCACCGTGTACACGGTCAAACGTTTCCGCAGCCCTACCTACGTGGCCATTTAAGTCCCCCCCAACTATGATTACTTCAGCAGCTGGTATAGCACGTAGAACCTCTTCAAATTGCTCCCAGAATGACTCTTTTTCGGACCCGCTACATCCAGCCTGAGGAGTATAAGCACTGATCAAGTTAGTGATCACTCCCTCGACCAGTACCCGCACCCGCATCAGGCGGTCGCAGCGACGATCAACTTCAAGAAGACCATTCCGAAGCTCCTCAGATAGCACTACCGCTACACCAGCTTTACCTGAAGGCGACCCAGTGTATATCAGCCGGTAACCCTGTCCGATGTTCCGAGACTTATTGCCCTTCCAGCGAGTTTCCTGGAGGAACGCACACTGGACCCGACGTCTCATGAGTACATCTGCGAGTTCTCTGCATCGTCCGGTTAGAGAGCCAATATTCCACGTTGCAAAGCGGAGTTTCCTTTGGGGTACTAACGTCTTTAGCCGTACCCGTACTTGACACGGTAGCCCTTGCCCACTTATCGCAGGTGTAGGGCGACGTGCCTGCGCGTCGTTTATCGGCGACGCCTTAGCCGTACCCAGTCCATAAACTTTTGCAACCATAAGAGTGGCGGGAGTGGTTTTAACGGAGCGACTGCCGTCTGACCTCCAAAACCCCGTTTTACGGGTAAAACCAGGAAATGAAAAGATAGAGAATGGGGGAAAGAGGTTAGGAAGGGGAATGAGGGGAGGTACAGGACACCACCTTCATGGACTGAGGATAGAGGTATGAAAGTGGGGGCTCGAGGATCCGGGGTCGCGTAACCGTATGCCCAAGGCTAAATATCGGAAAAATACTTAGTAGGACACCCTCTGGATAAATATATATGCCTGAATATAATGATGAAATTTAAGAATACTCCATGCCATATAGACATCTAATAATTAATTATAACTGGCTATTGGATAATAATAGTATGTAATTTTACCAGACAAACGTTTCGTTATATACTTTTGTTGTTTGACGAATACCTTAACGAATACCATATCCCTAAACATAACGATAATTTTTAAGAGTGTGCCCTCATATCTTAGAATTTACAAATTAAAAATGCCTATGTAACATATCCCTGAATGTTAAGTTACAATATATTTATTGCCTATTAATGTTTTTTAAGTCTGTGGATTTTTTCGATATTTAGAATATTTTCTACATAATTTGATAATTTTTTTAGAAAATATTCTAAAAAATATATCAAATTGTGTATTAGTTATCGTTTTATAATTAATTACAAAAACATTTTAGCTACGTCGAAAACTTCCTATATTAAATGAATCTTGATGGAAATAACATCGGGTTTTACCTAGTGTATTATATACTCCATTGAAGAGCATTTTATTTAACATATCTTTGATTTAATTTTGTTTTAATTTATATCATGTAGCGAGACATTTGAAAAATTTTCTAAATTTAAATATGGAAATTTAATGTTTAAATAAAATGAAACTAGTAAATTGTTGTTTGTGTTATGAAAAAGTATAATAATGTTGTTAATCTACTTCACATATTATATCATATTATTATCGTATGCTTTTGAAAAACTTCTATTAAAAAAAAAAAACAATACATTGACGATAAAAAATGTATATTATGGATATGGACATGGAGCTTATGAGCTTGTTGCATGTTAAGGTCCCTCAATAATTTTCACACAACTGGAAGCGTATCCCTAAGATGAACTAGAGACTTTCGAATCCCTAGTTTATCACTAGAAAGGAAACGGGACATAACAGAGTTAAATATAAATGAGAATATGACTGAAATCATACCGATATAGGTTAACCCGAAAGAAATCATGAAAAGAGATACATAGATTTATGGACGACAGATGTGTCAGTCGAGATAGAACCTCTGAAGTAATTCTTATTAGTTATGAATGATTTTTTGTTAAATCGCATTTAAGTTAGTTGTAATTTGATAATAATTACCTACAATTTTTTTATGACAAATATAATTCATTTCAATACACACGATGTAACTCACAAGCACTACATTTTTTAGTAATCAAGATTGCTTAATGCGCTCGGGAATTGCGAGTTGGCTGAGTTGCGAGACTTGGTTTGCTGATAAAAAATTTGGTTTTTCATGGCATTGCGTTTTCATGCTAATGCCAAGTCAATCTATTTATTTAAACATAAAATATTTTTAATTTTAATGTGGTCACTATGAGATATGGTTAGATAGTTAATAACGTTATAACTTAAGACAGAAGGCCCTTTAAGAGGGGACCGAAAAGATCAACCGACTTGGTATTACGTACATCATCCAAAATTTTACAATGAAAGAACAGTGTTGCGGGACTTGTTTTTTTTTAACTTTTGTTATCGATGGCATCTCATTTATTTTTGTGGAAAACCTCCTTTTTTTCTTTTTTTCCAGTATGATCTACTTCTCTAACACTCGTGCTATCAACGAATTTTCTGAGAGCCCACTCTCTGACTTATGATTCGAGCTACACGTGTATATTTATAGATTACCTTGAAAAGTGGACAGAAAATTTAAAATAGTTTAGTTTTTCCCTGAGTTATTCACTAAACACAAATTGTATTCAAAATTTTGAAGCTTCTATATAAACTAGAAGCGCCTTACAGTTTTGATGATGGGTCAGTCAGTGAATGAAAAAAATTTAACAAAACTAAGAACTTTGTCTAGTTGTAATGCTTGAGCTACTTTTTTCTTGCTTACCAGAAACATAGGCGTCAAGTTTAATGCAAAATGTACTTATAGGTCGAAAATGGCCCGAAATAATTTGAGAAAAGTGTAATACGGCCATGCCGCTTTTTTATTTTTGCTTGACTTGGCGGTTCACTATCGTACCAACAGGTTAATTTCACAATTCATTTTTCAGACAATATTGACTTTTATCTATAGTAACAAAATTGTTTTAAATCCAATTACCACTTCAATAAGCAAATATATATGTACAAAATTTCTAATTAATTAATGTCGGTCAGGTATGCGTGTTCATATTGTATCATATCTCAAGTCTATCCTACGACGATCCCTATGTACACTACGGGGTTCTGAAACCTTCGCACAAATCGGTAGATTTAAAATTCTCTCTTTATATAAAAGAAATTTATGTAATGTATGATTAATTACATACCCACATACATACCCACATGATCACACAGTTTTTAGTCATTGACACAGCCACATAGTCGGATAGTATTATTAATGAAGCACACAGTTACATTTTCCATAACCATGACATTAGAAAATCATAAAGTCTTGGTCGTTGACAGACTCTTACGCATCGGTGATATCTGTTGTTATTTTAATAAAACATAAGTGGATTTAATATGGTTACTATGACAACCGACATAAAAACTAATTTTATGACGGTGACGTGTTAATAGAATGAAGATCCAAATCTACCGTACAATCGGATATGATATTAGTCGGTAATTTAATGGACCGAATGAGTCGTTGTGAATTCGCAATGCGAATGTAAGACACTCCGTCTCTGCTTAATACATCGGTGCCTATAACTACCGGAGTATTCAAAAACGTACTCGGTACTTATATTATTTGGTATTTCCGCGCCACCAAAACCACGCAACAGTGGAATGCACGCATGTAGTTTGCATGAAAAATGCTTAGCTAAATCAGAGCTAATTAACGAGATGTATGAACCGGTATCCATTAATACATCTGTCGGGATGCCACCTAGTACCGCCGTAATTACGTCACGATTATTAATGTCAGTTACGACTTCTCGACAAAAATTTACGTTACCCGAGTTCGATCGTCCTTAAGCAAAACAGTTCGGTTCACTATGACCGACTTTCTTACAGAAGTTACAAGCTACGGATTTAAATTGAAACGAATTAGTCCTTGAGGATTGAGGCAGAGGCAAGTTTCGTGGCTTAGTTTTATTAATGTCAGGTTTAGGCCGTTTATTACTGCATGATGCACTCATGTGTCCCCATTTATTATACTCACAGCATTTAATATTTATTTATTTATATATTTATATACCAAGAGAAGAAATAGTTACATAATTAATTATAAAAGACATGTGATGCACAAAGGATAACTTATCTCTTAAAAGAGACCTCTACGAGAAACCCTTTTCATAAAGGAAACTACATAAAGAAGCGTGGTGTACATAGGTACAATAAAAAGAGTGAAGGGAAAAAAAATATAGAGATTTATATATATGTCGGCGTTAATGATAAATATGTAATAATTAAAATAATACTAATTATTACTCAATTGATTTGTTGGTTTCGTTAAATAACTTTTGATTGTAAATAATAATTTTAGTTTTATTTAGAAGTAAAACGACTCAGACTTCATCCACCAATCAGTGAATCAGGTGAGTTGTGAAGGGAGGGGACGGCTCCTATATAAGCAGGGCTAATCGTCGATGAGCCAGTAGTGGTTCGGCAGCCGTCCTGTTCACAACTCATAATTGTGGTCAAGGGATCCGCCTGAATCATCTACTTATTTTAATAAGTACTATAAATGGAGGATAATTCTCTCAACCGTGAGACTTCAGAGCCACCTAGCTCGCCCATACTCCAATCGCGAGCCGACATCAGAAGTGGGATGGATCCAGCAGGTCCATCGTCTCACGCAAAAGGAGGAAATGTGCCAAAGAACTCGGATACCCTTCTGGCACTGGCCAGCATTCTGGAAACATTATCTAAACAACAACAGGCCAGTGTGCAAGCAAATGAAGATTTCCTTGCAGGTTTACTTTTCAATTTGATTTCAACAACACAAAGGCCAAGGTTAAGTGACATCTATATCGCATCTTTTACCCCAGACGGGAACGTGCCTATAATGGACTGGTGCTCCATGTTGACCAAGCAAAAAATCACTGGAATATAAGTGACTCTGAAATTTGTACCAAAATAGCTAGATTGTTAGAAGGCTGAGCTAAAACCATTGGGGATACATGGCCTGTCAAGTCATCAGTGTGAAAAGACACGCGAGAAGCTTTAATATAAACATTTGAACCTGAAGCGAGATACTCTAATGACATATTAAAACTAATGATTTCAGGTTGGACACAGCGCATCCAGTTAAACCCATAAAAAAGGTGTGGCAGATCTGGAAACGTGTAATAAACAGCGATAAGGAGAAGGATGCTGTTGAAGCAGTAATTGGCTGTGTAGATAATGAATACTTGCGGCCTCGTCTTTTGTCAAGTGTGGAAAAGCTGGGCATATTCAGACAAACTGTAACATAATAACTGATATTGTGAGTGATTCTCAACCATTGTTGAGTTCTAGTTTCGACAGAGCGGAAGGATCCAAAACCACGTGCAATTACCGTGGCAAAATTGGGTATGTAGAATCTACATGTTTCGGAAAAGGTTAGTGAAGTTTTAAACAAGGTCGACTTATTGAGGGAACATAGCGGAATGTTGACTCCAATGAATATAAGCGTGGGCAACTTTAACTGCGTGGCATTCTACGACAGCGGTGCTTCCCGGTTTTTGGTAAGACGGTCGCTGGGCTCTTCCTTTCCACGAAAACGAGAGTAATGTCTATTGATGTTCAAGGGGTGGGCAGGGGGAGCGTTCCAATATTGTCGTGTCAACGGGTCAAGACTTTGTGCAATTGTTGAAGATCATGAAACTCTTTGTAACGTTTTAATTGGTGCAGATTTGGTTGTAGGAACAGGACTGACTGTGCTTATTACGGAGGAGGGTGCTGCTGTGGTAAGACATTCTACTATTGATACAGCGTTAACATTTGAAATACCCTTTCCAGATATTGACACCGATTTGGCCAACGAGGCGGAGATTAGGGAGTTGAAGGGTCTTTTGGCCAAATTCTGTGCTACATTTGCTACCGGAATACCAAAAGCCAAAGTGGGGACAGGAGGTTGACACATACAACTCAGGGACCCACTTGGAGTGGTTTCAAGACGACCTTATAGGATGGCACCAATGGAGCGAAGGAGGGTTGAAACTATTATTGTAGATTTAATTGCCAGTGGTGTGATCCGTGAAAGTGCTTCTAATTTCGCAAGTCCTGTGGTTCTCGTCAGGAAGGGGAGTGGCGAGGATAGGATGTGCACGGGTAACCGTGAACTTAATGTAAACACTATTTCTATCAAGCTTTCATTGCCCCGGATGGACTCTACGATTATACGGGAATGTCTTTTGGATTAACTGGCGCTCCGGAAGTGTTCCAACGAGCAGTCATGACTGCTCTGCGGTTGTTACTGGATAATATTTTGGTCTATATGGATGACGTCTTGATAAAATGTCAGAGGATTTGCAAGCTCTTGAAGGGGTTTTGGCTGCTTTGACAGAGGTTGGATTTTCAAAAAAAAAACGCGGGAAGGTGTTCCTTCTTTAGAACAGCAATTAATTGTCTCGGTGACCTGATATCAAATGGTGCTGTGCGCCCGGGTCCGAGAGGGGTCGAAGCGCTCTAGAGGTCTCCTGTGCCAGCCCGTGTTAGGTAAGTACGTCAATTTTTTGGATTAGCAGGTTACTTTATACGTTTTATACCATCATTTTCCGAACGTGTATTACCACTTTATAATTTGACTAAGAAGGATGATAAATTCGAAATGACAGCTGAAAATGGAAATACCAGACTTGACGTAGTTCGGCGTCTAACCTCGGCACCAATACTAACCATTTTTAAGGAAGATTGACTAAACGAACTATATACGGATGCAAGCAGTACAGGTCTTGGCGCTATCCTTATCCAAATAAACGAGGGTAAGCAACATCAAATAGCATATACGAGTATGAGAATAACGATTCTAGAAAGTCACTACCATGCTTATGAATTAGAAGCTCTTGCAATAGTACACGCCGTAAAACACTTCAGACAGTACCTTTATGGAAGATATTTTAGTATAGTCACTGACTGTAATGCCATAAAATCTTTATCTCATGAACTTTTACCAAGAATTCACAGGTGGTGGTTATTTTTAAAACATTACAATTTCAAAATTGAATATCGACAAGATTTTTCAGCAGAAATCGTATTATGTGTATTAACTTAATTCAAAACATAGATCCATGGCTTAAGGTCGAACAGCGACGTGATGCTGATCTTGCCGTGTTAATTAAAAAAATTTGGAAGTGGCGACACGATGACCGCTTAACGTCTTCATGACCTTGTTTTGGAGCGTAAATACCAGAATGAAGAACCAGGATCCAAAAAATGGAAGCAAGTAGTTCCCAAATAATATCAGTGGAGCATTATTAATTGCTATCATACTGCTCTGGAACACTTCGGGTAGGAGAAAACTCTTGCCAAAAATTCGTGAAATTTATTGGTTTCTTGAAATGTCCACAACCGTAAGGCGATTTATTGATAATTGTGCCATTTGCAAAACGAGCAAAAGATGATCAGGAGCCAAACAGATACAAATGTATCCTATTGAGAAGAAATCTATCCCATTTGATACGATTCACATAGATGCGACGGGGCGCCTCACTAAGAAACATGATAAAAATGAATATGTAATCGTAATAATCGATGCTTATACAAAATATGTAACCTTGACTTACGCAACTAATAAGACAGCAACCATGGCGCTTCGTGCACTGGAATACGTGGTTTCGTTATTTAGGACACCTAGACAAATAATTAGTGATCAAGATACAGCTTTTAAAGTCGAATTTGAATTTTGTAAATTTCATGGTATTTATCAACATTACATAGCTCCTGGCGTAAGTCGCAATAATGGACAAATTGAACGTGTAATGGCAGTAATCAAAAATGGGTTAACGATTATACGAAACTACGGAACTAAGGATTGGAAGAAAGGTTTGAATTCTCTCGAACTAGCAATTAATTTCTCTAAGCACAAAACTACGAATGTATGTCCTATAAAGTCTTTAACTGGAAGACAGTGCGCAGTACCTGTAGAACTACTTACGTTAATAAACGAAGATGAAAGGATAGTAAATTGAAGTCAACTCGATGATTACATTAAGAAGAAAATTAACGTTAGGAGAACTCAAGATAAATTAAGGTTGGACAAAGGAAAGGCTAAAGTAAAGGAAAGGTTAAAGTTATAAGATTGGAAAAGGGTGAAATTGGATTAGATCTTAAATACCCTGATGCATATGAAATCAAAAAATATATATATTGCCTAACGATCGATATCAAATTGAGATAGTTGGTTTAGAAAAAAAAGGGTTTCTCACGAACAACTACGGTTATCTCCAATACCAGATGAAAATGCTATAATTACAGGGTTCCGTGTCGGCGTTGGAAGGTTTGTCAGTTGTTGGATCAAGCTTAACTCGAGTAGAAGTTGCGTAGAAGTTGTTGATCAAAGTTTCACACAAAATACTAATTCTATCAATTCATCAAAAGATTAAATGTTTGCAGTTTTACGCTTTTAAATTTTGTTGAGAACAGGGGCCTCCAAAATAATGGGTTGTATAGATTTTGTTCAGGACAGGGGCCTGACAGGGGCCTCCAAAATCATGGGTTGTATAGATTTTGTTGAGGACAGGGGCCTCCAAAATAATGTTTTGTATAGATTTTGTTGAGGACAGGGGCCTCCAAAATCATGGGTTGTATAAATTTTGTTGAGGACAGGGGCCTCCAAAATCATGGGTTGTATAAATTTCGTTGAGGACAGGGGCCTCCAAAATTATGGGTTAAATAGATTTTTTTGAGGACAGGGACCTCCAACAATATGACTTAAATAAATTTTACTGAGGACAGCCGGTTTCAAGATTTTAGAAGCAAAGTTGAGCAGTTGAGCAGAGGAACCTCCAAATTTTGTTGAATAGATTTTTTAATAGGTCGAGGGCGACCTTTGTGCAGAATGGCCGTGTCGGCGTTAATGATAAATATGTAATAATTAAAATAATACTAATTATTACTCAATTGATTTGTTGGTTTCGTTAAATAACTTTTGATTGTAAATAATAATTTTAGTTTTATTTAGAAGTAAAACGACTCAGACTTCATCCACCAATCAGTGAATCAGGTGAGTTGTGAAGGGAGGGGACGGCTCCTATATAAGCAGGGCTAATCGTCGATGAGCCAGTGGTGGTTCGGCAGCCGTCCTGTTCACAACTCATAATTGTGGTCAAGGGATCCGCCTGAATCATCTACTTATTTTAATAAGTACTATAAATGGAGGATAATTCTCTCAACCGTGAGACTTCAGAGCCACCTAGCTCGCCCATACTCCAATCGCGAGCCGACATATAGATAAGCAAACAAAAAAAATATAATAATAGAAAATTTTGATATTATACATACATACATAGATTTATACATAAATATACACATAAATATATACAAATAGTATGAATAAATAAACATTACATATCAGAAGGTAAAAGTGACAGAAGATGTCACTTAAGTTAATGTTTAAATGCAGGTGCACTTGGTCTCTCTTTGTAAACAGAAGGTGGGAGTGAGTTCCAAAGCTGTGCACCTTGGACAGAGAACGATTTACGGAAAAATTTTGTATTAAAGGAGAGGATATCGAGAGGCTCCACTATGCTATATTTTGCATATCATGTTATATATGCCTGAATATAATGATGAAATTTAAGAATACTCCATGCCATATAGACATCTAATAATTAATTATAACTGGCTATTGGATAATAATAGTATGTAATTTTACCAGACAAACGTTTCGTTATATACTTTTGTTGTTTGACGAATACCTTAACGAATACCATATCCCTAAACATAACGATAATTTTTAAGAATGTGCCCTCATATCTTAGAATTTACAAATTAAAAATGCCTATGTAACATATCCCTGAATGTTAAGTTACAATATATTTATTGCCTATTAATGTTTTTTAAGTCTGTGGATTTTTTCGATATTTAGAATATTTTCTACATAATTTGATAATTTTTTTAGAAATATTCTAAAAAATATATCAAATTGTGTATTAGTTATCGTTTTATAATTAATTACAAAAACATTTTCGCTACGTCGAAAACTTCCTATATTAAATGAATCTTGATGGAAATAACATCGGGTTTTACCTAGTGTATTATATACTCCATTGAAGAGCATTTTATTTAACATATCTTTGATTTAATTTTGTTTTAATTTATATCATGTAGCGAGACATTTGAAAAATTTTCTAAATTTAAATATGGAAATTTAATGTTTAAATAAAATGAAACTAGTAAATTGTTGTTTGTGTTATGAAAAAGTATAATAATGTTGTTAATCTACTTCACATATTATATCATATTATTATCGTATGCTTTTGAAAAACTTCTATTAAAAAAAAAAAACAATACATTGACGATAAAAAATGTATATTATGGATATGGACATGGAGCTTATGAGCTTGTTGCATGTTAAGGTCCCTCAATAATTTTCACACAACTGGAAGCGTATCCCTAAGATGAACTAGAGACTTTCGAATCCCTAGTTTATCACTAGAAAGGAAACGGGACATAACAGAGTTAAATATAAATGAGAATATGACTGAAATCATACCGATATAGGTTAACCCGAAAGAAATCATGAAAAGAGATACATAGATTTATGGACGACAGATGTGTCAGTCGAGATAGAACCTCTGAAGTAATTCTTATTAGTTATGAATGATTTTTTGTTAAATCGCATTTAAGTTAGTTGTAATTTGATAATAAATTATAATTACCTACAATTTTTTTATGACAAATATAATTCATTTCAATACACACGATGTAACTCACAAGCACTACATTTTTTAGTAATCAAGATTGCTTAATGCGCTCGGGAATTGCGAGTTGGCTGAGTTGCGAGACTTGGTTTGCTGATAAAAAATTTGGTTTTTCATGGCATTGCGTTTTCATGCTAATGCCAAGTCAATCTATTTATTTAAACATAAAATATTTTTAATTTTAATGTGGTCACTATGAGATATGGTTAGATAGTTAATAACGTTATAACTTAAGACAGAAGGCCCTTTAAGAGGGGACCGAAAAGATCAACCGACTTGGTATTACGTACATCATCCAAAATTTTACAATGAAAGAACAGTGTTGCGGGACTTGTTTTTTTTTTAACTTTTGTTATCGATGGCATCTCATTTATTTTTGTGGAAAACCTCCTTTTCTTCTTTTTTTCCAGTATGATCTACTTCTCTAACACTCGTGCTATCAACGAATTTTCTGAGAGCCCACTCTCTGACTTATGATTCGAGCTACACGTGTATATTTATAGATTACCTTGAAAAGTGGACAGAAAATTTAAAATAGTTTAGTTTTTCCCTGAGTTATTCACTAAACACAAATTGTATTCAAAATTTTGAAGCTTCTATATAAACTAGAAGCGCCTTACAGTTTTGATGATGGGTCAGCCAGTGAATGAAAAAAATTTAACAAAACTAAGAACTTTGTCTAGTTGTAATGCTTGAGCTACTTTTTTCTTGCTTACCAGAAACATAGGCGTCAAGTTTAATGCGAAATGTACTTATAGGTCGAAAATGGCCCGAAATAATTTGAGAAAAGTGTAATACGGCCATGCCGCTTTTTTATTTTTGCTTGACTTGGCGGTTCACTATCGTACCAACAGGTTAATTTCACAATTCATTTTTCAGACGATATCGACTTTTATCTATAGTAACAAAATAGTTTCAAATCCAATTACCACTTCAATAAGCAAATATATATGTACAAAATTTCTAATTAATTAATGTCGGTTAGGTATGCGTGTTCATATTGTATCATATCGGTTTCGGTTTAAAGCCATTTATTTCTCATAAAGAACACAAAAGTTCACTTATAATAAGAAATCACAATAATTTTGCTTGAGGGTACATTTAAAAGTCTGCCTTATGAATTATATACAGTAAAATGAAATGTTGCGGGTAGTTATATTAGACAAACATGTTTAGGTAGGGGTTACATTAACTTATAAATTATTTTGCACATAGTCCATTACACGTTTTTTGAATATAGGAAAACTCTTGCTATTAATGATTAAGTCTGATAATTTACTATAAATTTGAACTCCTTCAAATAAAATGTTTTTCTTTCCATAGTTGGTTCTGGTTTTTGGAAGTTCTAGTTTATTACGTTTTCTAGTGTGGTATGTATGTGTTTTTTTATGAAAGTGTAAGTGTAAATGTGTTTTATTTGTTATTATTTTTCTAATCAACATGCAGGTTTTTAAAGTGTATAATTGATTTATATTAAGGAATTTTGTTTTTTTTGTATAATTCAACGAATGGCGTCATATAATCATATTTATAAAGAACTTTAATAATTTTATTTTGTAAAGTTTGTAATGACTTTATGTTACACTTCGCAGCAGTTCCCCATATTTCAATAAGATATTCGATATGAGGTTTTACTAAAGAATTATAAATAATAGGACGAATTGTATTAGGTATACATAACGAAATTCTACGTAGTGCTCCTATCAAAGGGGATATTTTATTTTTAAGATGATCAATATGATATTGCCAGGTTAACTTGCTATCCATTATAAGACCTAAATATTTTTCATGATCAGTTTTATTTATTGGCTCGTTAAAAATTGTTAGTTGGTCATGATTTGGTATATTTTTATTTTTAGGCGCGAAGATCATATATGATGTCTTTTTGGTATTAATAGTTAATAAATACCTCAAGTCTATCCTACGACGATCCCTATATACACTACGGGGTTCTGAAACCTTCGCACAAATCGGTAGATTTAAAATTCTCTCTTTATATAAAAGAAATGTATGTAATGTATGATTAATTACATACCCACATACATACCCACATGATCACACAGTTTTTAGTCATTGACACAGCCACATCGTCGGATAGTATTATTAATGAAGCACACAGTTACATTTTCCATAACCATGACATTAGAAAATCATAAAGTCTTGGTCGTTGACAGACTCTTACGCATCGGTGATATCTGTTGTTATTTTAATAAAACATAAGTGGATTTAATATGGTTACTATGAAAACCGACATAAAACCTTTTTTTTTTTTTTGGGGAGAAATCCTCTTACAGACTGCTCACTGCCCTGGCTCGTGAGTGAGTTTTGTGTGGGGGTCGCCCAGCGCCTGATGGTATTGGCACTGGGAATACCCACTAAAACTCCCCGGCTTCCCTTCCTGCCCGTATTTAGGGTGATTTGGGACCTGCTGTAGCAATTCACCAATTCACCCCCGGGCCGCCCGGCTACTGTGCCGGACTACTGCTCCGATGGGGGACTACCCTGGAAAGGCGAGATAATCCCCAAACGTGGTGACCAGGTGCAATGCCTGCGTCAGTGCCATTTGACGCAGGCTGGTCCAACTTCCAGGTCGTCAAAGAAAGGCGTTTACGGGTTACGGTAGATATAGAGCGAGAACGAAGAGCTCTCGCTACGAAATGTAATATGTTGGCCCGCAGGTTTTCTCGATGTAGTAAGAAAGTTAAAATAACGCTTTTCAAAGCCTACTGTCAAACTTTCTACACGGGAGGCTTGTGGGTTAACTATACGCAGAAAGCTATGGACACATTAAGGGTTCAATATAATAACGGGTTTAGGGTGCTGTTGGGCTTGCCGCGGTTCTGTTCGGCGTCAACTATGTTTGCACAAGAGCGTACAGATGATTTTTTTGCTATTGTAAGAAAAAAGACCTCATCTCTTCTAACAAGACTGCGGTCAAGCACCAATAGTATACTAAAAGTACTCACAAGCAAATTTGGGGGCATGGATGGGGGCAGATTTAGTTCGTCAACACGCCTCTCCTGACAAGGCAGCGTCCTCGCGGCTACCCTGCTCAGCTGTAGTTTGTTCTTCGTAGGAATCGGATTCACAGCTCTCAAAGAATGCTGCGCAAGCGTCGGGAGTCCACTCACCATTCCAAGGTACTACGTACTCGGCAGCCGCTTGTGTTACCTTGCCATAAGAGTTTGAGAGTAAGGTAAGCTCATAGCGGTTGTTTGCTAGCGCTTTGGTGACGCGGTATGGACCCCTCATGCCACTGTCCAACTTTCCTGCTCTGTGAGATTGTTTTATAACATAAACTAAATCATTAACCTTATATCTCCTAGGCGTATTGCGGTATTTATTTACGTAGGCGTCCTGAAGTTCTCGATTTTTATTCAAATTTGTTTCAGCCGTTTGTCTTCTTAATTCACGCCATGCTTCGCGATTAGGCGTGGATCCCTCTATCGTTACATCCTTAATAAGGGAATTGATTAACGGTGTAGTCGCCTCCGTGCCAATGAGTAAGTTTAATGCTGAATACGAAGTAGAGGCTTGTTTAGTTATATTCAAAGTTAATTGAACCTTCCATAGAACTTGTGACCAATGTGCAGACTTCAGTTTTATTTCTACTCTAATCATATTTAATACGGTGCGGCAGTACCTCTCAACCTGGCCATTAGACTGGCGCATTTCGGGAGTAGTTAAGTGCATCTCAATGCCATATTCTATTAGAAAGGTATTAAAATCCGCGCTGTCGAACATTCGACCCCTATCACAAACGAGTAACCGTGGTGTACCGAAGATACCTATTGCGTTAGTTATAATTCGTTTTAAGTCGGATGAATCTTGTTTACGCATTGGGAACATTAAACAAAATTTGGTAAAAGCGTCTATTAAAATTAAAACGTAATTATAACCGTCGGATTCCGGCAGCGGTCCTAAAGAATCGACATGTATCGTGTCAAATGGGATTGAAGGTTTTTCCCACGATGTAATTGGCTGGAGTCGCGCACGTGGTACCTTTTTATATGTTAAACAATTTACACAATGTAAAATATACTATTTAGTAAAACTATGCAATCCGGGGAACCAAAAATGCGTCAAAATTAAATTTACTGTCTTTTCATAACTAAGATGCTGGTGTTCGTCGTGAAAAACACGTAGTAGGCTAAGCCTGTAAGCTTTGGGTACATAATATAAAAGTCGCGACTGCTCACCTTTGACATCATATTTGTAATACAACATGTCATTTTTCTTTTTGTATCGGGTATCGTCCAATTGACCATCATTAAGCTTTTCTAATAAGACTGCTATCTCGTTGTCAGCGGATTGTGCAATTTGCGCCCACGTTTTAGGTTTAACCGGAGTACATAGATTAACAGGATTCCTACTGAGGTAGTCAGCATCAGACATCATTGTACCCTTTCTATATTCTAAAGTGAAGTCATAATCTTGAAGATATATCCACCATCTGGCTACTCTGGGTTGTAAGTCCTTTTTGTTTTGCGTTAACTTAAGTGCATTGCAATCGGTAACTATTTTAAAATGCTTACCAATCAAGTATTGTCGGAATTGCTGTAGTGCTCTTACTACTGCAAGGGTTTCCAGCTCATAAGAGTGGTTCTTTGGTTCTGCTCCTACTGCGACTCTGCTGTAATAAGCAATGACGCGTTTACACATCTCGAGATCCACCTGTAGTAGAACCGCTCCATAGCCTTGAGAACTAGCGTCTGTATGAAGTTCAGTTTCTAACTGCGGATCGAAAATTTTTAAAATCGGTTCACTCGTTAAAATTTTAATTATTTCCTGCCTTGCTTTTTCTTGTTGAATTCCCCAATTAAATTTAGTATTCTTGCGAGTTAGTGCAGCAATGCAGGCTGTTTTATAAGAGTAACCACATATATATCGACGGAAATAGCCCGCTAAGCCTAAAAATTGTCTAAGCTGTTTGACGTTCTGTGGCTGTGGTGATTGAACCAACGCTTTTATTTTATTCTCGCTTGGCCTTACCTGACCATTGCCAATGATTCTACCAAGATATTCAACTTCTGGAGTTAAAAATGTATACTTTCGAATATTCACCGAAAAGCCAGCATCGGTGAGCGTCTTTAGAACGGAATCGAGTAATTTTAAACCTTCATTGATGTCATAATGCTTCAAAATTACGTCATCAATGTACACCAGTACCAATCCGGACTCTATGTATGTTTTTAGGGTTTCCGTCATTATACGTTGATATACAACTGGCGCATTCGCCAAGCCATACGGCATTTTCAGGTATTCGTAGTGGCCTTCCGGCGTCACAAAGGCTGTCTTCTCTATAGATTTCTTATGGAGTTTTATTTGATGGAATCCGGTTGTCATATCGCAGACAGTGAACAACTTGCCGTCTCCAAGTCGGTCTACGTGATCGTTGATCAGCGGGAGTGGAAACCGTTCCTTAATCGTCAACTTGTTCAACGCTCTGTAGTCAACCACCATCCGATCCGATCCATCTTTCTTTTTAACTAATAACACCGGACTAGCATAATCCGAATGAGATTTTTGAATAATTTTTTTGTCTAATAGATCTTTAATAATATTTCGAACTCGTAATTTTTCGTTATATGACATTTTATATGGTCGGTAACAAACAGGTATGTCACTGTTTAATCGTATGTGCATTCCCCCGGTCTTAACTGTCGTTGTCGCTGTTCCACTTAAAAGATATTGTTTGTATTTATTAATAACGTTAAGTAACAAAATTTTATCATTTTCACGCAGTGACGTGTTAACAGAATGAATATCCAAATCTACCTTACAATCGAATATAATATTAATCGGTATGTCAGTGGATCGAATAATTCTTTGTGAATTCGAAGTGCGAAAGTATGAGACTCCATCTCTGTTTAACACATCGGTGCCTATAATTACCGGAGTATTCAAAAACGTACTCGGTACAATATAAAAATCAACCTCCAATGTTATATCGCGGAATTCTATGTGTAGGGTAATAAAGGTAGTGGATTTTATTTCCGCGCCACCAAAACCACGTAACAGTTGGATGCAGGGATGTAGTTTGCCTGAAAAATGTTAAACTAAATCGGAGCTTATCAACAAGATATATGAGTCAGTGTCTATCAATACATCTGTCGGGATGCCACTTAGTACCGCCGTAGTAACGTCACGATTTTTAATATCAGCTACGACTTCTCGGCAAAAATTTACGTTACCCGAGTTCGATCGTTCTTTAGCAAAACAGTTTGATTCATTATGACCGATTTTCTTACAAAAATCACAAACTACGGATTTTAATTGAAATGAATTTGTCCTTGAGGGTTGAGACAAGTGTTGTTGTTTAGTTTTATTAAAGTCAGTTTTAGCCCTTTTATTACGGCATAATGCACTCACGTGTCCCCTTCTATTACACTCATAGCATCTAATAACATTTGAGGACCGCTTTTTAACATTGTTATTTCGTTGAAACGGTTTTTTAAACGGGTTATCTGATTTTATATAAACCGATAAAAAATCTACTAGCTTAGATGGTTGTAATTTCGAATTAATGGCTGTGGCACGAATTTGGGGATCCTTAATTCCACGCAACACTATTGCAACTAGTAATTCATCACTTAAACCTCTCACTTTCTTTAACTGCAATAGTGCCCTTAGTGAGTACTCCGCATAAGTTGGATAATCATCACTATTAGTACACATGACTTCAAATAAAATATAAGCTACGTCTATATGTTTCGGGCATAACGATATTAGTTCTTCCTTGAAATTTAACCAGGATCTATCGCTGCTGGGCCATTCAGAGAGTAAAACATGGGCATCACCCTTAGGACAGTTGGCTTCACGCGCTAAATATTCTACGTCGTCCCACTTATAACGTAAACGAGCCTGTTCCATTTCGTCACACCACGATAACACGTCATGCACATTAGGGTCAAAATTAGAGACATAGTACTGGGTTGGTCTCACCGTGGTTAAGGAGGTTATCGCTTCTAAAAACTTCTCAGCAACCTCTGTGGCCGCCGTGGAACCCGGAGACAGTAGTGGTCTCTCGGTAGGTGCGGGTACCTCGCGCAAATCGCGCCGCACGTCCCCCGTCTCAAAGCTCGTCTCCAGTGTTGAAGCACGCAGCGACATTGGCCCGTGCTCCACAGATGTCAATTGTTGCTCCAATGCCGTCAGACGATTCAGAATTGTTTCCAACTGTTGGCTTATAACGTTTGACTGAGGAGGGCTTTCAGCCCTACGCCGTTGTTGTCCTCCATTCGGTTTTGCCGACATATTTATTCTTTTAAGTGGGTGTGTATTTTTTTTTTTTATCGGCCAGGAGGGTAGATTACGCCTTCGAATCCCACTTCTGATTTTAACGAACTAATAATTCTTTTAACAAAATAATTGTTTTATCACTTTATATCACTTTAAATATTGATTTAGTAATTTAACACTTTTTCACTTATACCATTTTACAAAGTTTCGTTGCACCTCTTGATCCAACTGATGACAACTGATGTAATGAGGTCTCGTCACTTTGCAGCCATTATTATAGTCTCGATTGTCTATGGTGGGAGAAATCGGTGGCGGGGGATGGGGGTAGATTTAGTTCGTCAACAATATATTAATTTTAATATTTACGTATATATTTATAATTATGTGTATATTTATGTATATATCTATGTATGTATAATATCAAAATTTTCTATTAAAATACCTTTTTTTTGTATACTTATCTATGTATAAATTTCTATATTTTTATTTCCTTCCCTCTTTTTATTGTACCTATGCACACCACCTTTTTTTATGTAGTTTCCTTTATGAAAAGGGTTTCTCGTAGAGGTCTCTTTTAACAGATAAGTTATCCTTCGTGCATCACATTTCTTTTATAATTAATTATGTAACTATTTCTTCTCTTGGTATATAAATATATAAATAAATAAATATTAAATGCTGTGAGTATAATAAATGGGGACACATGAGTGCATCATGCAGTAATAAACGGCTTAAACCTGACATTAATAAAATTAAGTCACGAAACTTGCCTCAACCCTCAAGGACAAATTCGTTTCAATTTAAATCCGTAGCTTGTCATTTCTGTAAAAAAGTCGGTCATAGTGAACCGAACTGTTTTGCTTAAGGACGATCGAACTCGGGTAACGTAAATTTTTGTCGAGAAGTCGTAACTGACATTAATAATCGTGACGTAATTACGGCGGTACTAGGTGGCATCCCGACAGATGTATTAATGGATATCGGTTCATACATCTCGTTAATTAGCTCTGATTTAGCTAAGCATTTTTCATGCAAACTACATGCGTGCATTCCACTGTTGCGTGATTTTGAATAATATTTTGAATACTCAGTTTTTGAATACTCCGGTAGTTATAGGCACCGATGTATTAAGCAGAGACGGAGTGTCTTACATTCGCATTGCAAATTCACAACGAATCATTCGGTCCATTAAATTACCGAATAATATCATATCCGATTGTACGGTAGATTTGGATCTTCATTCTATTAACACGTCACCGTCATAAAATTAGGTTTTATGTCGGTTGTCATAGTAACCATATTAAATCCACTTATGTTTTATTAAAATAACAACAGATATCACCGATGCGTAAGAGTCTGTCAACGACCAAGACTTTATGATTTTCTAATGTCATGGTTATGGAAAATGTAACTGTGTGCTTCATTAATAATACTATCCGACTATGTGGCTGTGTCAATGACTAAAAACTGTGTGATCATGTGGGTATGTATGTGGGTATGTAATTAATCATACATTACATAAATTTCTTTTATATAAAGAGAGAATTTTAAATCTACCGATTTGTGCGAAGGTTTCAGAACCCCGTAGTGTACATAGGGATCGTCGTAGGATAGACTTGAGATATGATACAATATGAACACGCATACCTGACCGACATTAATTAATTAGAAATTTTGTACATATATATTTGCTTATTGAAGTGGTAATTGGATTTAAAACAATTTTGTTACTATAGATAAAAGTCAATATTGTCTGAAAAATGAATTGTGAAATTAACCTGTTGGTACGATAGTGAACCGCCAAGTCAAGCAAAAATAAAAAAGCGGCATGGCCGTATTACACTTTTCTCAAATTATTTCGGGCCATTTTCGACCTATAAGTACATTTCGCATTAAACTTGACGCCTATGTTTCTGGTAAGCAAGAAAAAAGTAGCTCAAGCATTACAACTAGACAAAGTTCTTAGTTTTGTTAAATTTTTTCATTCACTGGCTGACCCATCATCAAAACTGTAAGGCGCTTCTAGTTTATATAGAAGCTTCAAAATTTTGAATACAATTTGTGTTTAGTGAATAACTCAGGGAAAAACTAAACTATTTTAAATTTTCTGTCCACTTTTCAAGGTAATCTATAAATATACACGTGTAGCTCGAATCATAAGTCAGAGAGTGGGCTCTCAGAAAATTCGTTGATAGCACGAGTGTTAGAGAAGTAGATCATACTGGAAAAAAAGAAGAAAAGGAGGTTTTCCACAAAAATAAATGAGATGCCATCGATAACAAAAGTTAAAAAAAAAACAAGTCCCGCAACACTGTTCTTTCATTGTAAAATTTTGGATGATGTACGTAATACCAAGTCGGTTGATCTTTTCGGTCCCCTCTTAAAGGGCCTTCTGTCTTAAGTTATAACGTTATTAACTATCTAACCATATCTCATAGTGACCACATTAAAATTAAAAATATTTTATGTTTAAATAAATAGATTGACTTGGCATTAGCATGAAAACGCAATGCCATGAAAAACCAAATTTTTTATCAGCAAACCAAGTCTCGCAACTCAGCCAACTCGCAATTCCCGAGCGCATTAAGCAATCTTGATTACTAAAAAATGTAGTGCTTGTGAGTTACATCGTGTGTATTGATATGAATTATATTTGTCATAAAAAAATTGTAGGTAATTATTAATTATTATCAAATTACAACTAACTTAAATGCGATTAAACAAAAAATCATTCATAACTAATAAGAATTACTTCAGAGGTTCTACCTCAACTGACACATCTGTCGTCCATAAGTCTATGTATCTCTTTTCATGATTTCTTTCGGGTTAACCTATATCGGTATGATTTCAGTCATATTCTCATTTATATTTAACTCTGTTATGTCCCGTTTCCTTTCTAGTGATAAACTAGGGATTCGAAATTCTCTAGTTCATCTTAGGGATACGCTTCCAGTTGTGAGAAAATTATTGACGGACCTTAACATGCAACAAGCTCATAAGCTCCATGTCCATATCCATAATATACATTTTTTATCGTCAATGGATTGTTTTTTTTTTAAATAGAAGTTTTTCAAAAGCATACGATAATAATATGATATAATATGTGAAGTAGATTAACAACATTATTATACCTTTTCGTAACACAAACAACAATTTACTAGTTTCATTTTATTTAAACATTAAATTTCCATATTTAAATTAAGAAAATTTTTCAAATGTCTCGCTACATGATATAAATTAAAACATAATTAAACCAAAGATATGTTAAATAAAATGCTCTTCAATGGAGTATATAATACACTAGGTAAAACACAATGTTATTTCCATCAAGATTCATTTAATATAGGAAGTTTTCGACGTAGCGAAAACTTTAGAATATTTTCTAAAAACATTATCAAATTATGTAGAAAATATTCTTTCTAAATATCGAAAAAATCCACAGACTTAAAAAACATTAATAGGCAATAAATATATTGTAACTTAACATTCAGGGATATGTTACATAGGCATTTTTAATTTGTAAATTCTAAGATATGAGGGCACATTCTTAAAAATTATCGTTATGTTTAGGGATATGGTATTCGTTAAGGTATTCGTCAAACAACAAAAGTATATAATGAAACGTTTGTCTGGTAAAATTAAATATTATTATTATCCAATAGCCAGTTATAATTTGTAACAAAAAATAAGAGGAGCTGTATTGACTAAGAGGCGAGTTGGCGGCGGGCGAGGTGTGGAGTGGTGTGATGTATCGAGGAGGGGAGAGGTGTGGTGAGGAGAGGTGAGGAGAGGTGTGGTGAGGAGAGGAGAGGAGAGGGGAGGAGAGATTATATAAAGAGCCTTTTTGGATGTAATTGGGCATTACTTTGTGAAGTTGGAAATAAACAAGTGATTTACCAAGAAGTCTTCATTAACTAAGTTAAAAGTACTATATGAGAATGTATGTATGTATATATGGTTTGTAACCCAATATTTATGTAGAATGCCTATTTCAAAAATTTATTTATCTAACGAATTGATTGTTTTTTAAGATTTCATTATATTTTTATGTTACAATGAAATATATTTTTTTATCAAAAAAGGGGAAATATACTCTTCCTAGCAATTTTGTAACAATCTCTTCATGGATTGTACTTAACTCTTAAGAATTCCTGGTCTTTTTTTAAATTCTAGTGTACAAGACCTTTTAAACCTTTTATTGCATAGCTTCTATCGCGGGCCTTGAGCGCGGAGACCGAATTCAGAAATTCCGTAGCGAAAATTTCTAACTCCTAACATCGAACGTCGTTTCAGTTTGGCAATCTTCGGCACGGTGTATGTGTGCGTGCGACTACACTATGAGGGCTAACTAGCTGCTAACTGCTCACGACTGATTCTATCTCTTTCACACACAACGCTAGGTGCTTTTTGTCTTCGTCCACGAGTAAGTTCAAGCCCGCAACTAGTTAGACCTTATCGTGTATGTATATGTACATATATGTCGAAGAGCCATGTCCAAGTTGATTATTAGGAGCTGTGACGTCAGCGATGTTATCGTCACATAACACTATTTCCACCTATCAGGTTATCCATTTTCACCAATAAAGCACTCTCACTTACTCACACCACTTTATTTTCAACTTTAACTAACACTTAGTAATTTCTCCTGGATAGCTCTCACACCACTGTGTCCTCGCCACAGATGTCTCCGAATATAAATGGTTTTCGTGGAGTCATTACATTTACTCTTAATTTTAAATAATAACTTACAAAGATTATTCGTAGTAATTCAAATAAACAGTAATCATTACAAAAGTTTTCGTAATCAATTATTAAACCAACTAAACTTTATATTGCCATTTAAAATTTAAAGAAATCATAATTGAATAACATTGATTACAAAATGGTTACTGTTTAAGTTTGTGTTTTACTAAAACTCACAAAATAACTTATCTTTACATATTACAAATCACGATACGAATTGCCATTTACTTTCCTTCAATACAAATAGTACGACGATCTATCAAACAAATAATTTTGTTAAAGTTATTACTAACGCCTTGACATTGTTTATGTCACATCTACCCTCTAAAGTGAAATACATATGAAACAACTATACATATGAAACAACTACCCTTTATAATGTTTTTTTAAATGTCGTTGCGCCGACACGGCCATTCTGCGGCCTGGTGCGTGCCCTGCACCAGTTTTACTTTGTTGTGATATATCAACGTATCAACATACGCTGTATTAAAGAGATCACTTGGATTCTCTGAACATGTGTTTGTGTTTTTTTTTTTTTTTTTTTTTTTTTTTAATGCAAAATGCTCCACGCATCTTTGCTTACTTTTATTGAAGTGGGTTTGTTGCTGTGGTCTGGGCGGTCTTGTACGCCGTGGTCCACAGGGGCTCTAAGGGATTGAGGTAGGTCGATGCTGTGGTCTGGGCGGTCTCGTACGCCGTGGTCCACAGAGGATATTGATTTTATGATGTTGCTGTGGTCTGGGCGGTCTCGTACGCCGTGGTCCACAGGGGCTCTAAGGGATTGAGGTAGGTCGATGCTGTGGTCTGGGCGGTCTCGTACGCCGTGGTCCACAGAGGATATTGATTTTATGATGTTGCTGTGGTCTGGGACTTTTGTCCGTGGTCCACAGAGGATATTGATTTTATGATGTTGCTGTGGTCTGGGCGGTCTCGTACGCCGTGGTCCACAGGGGCTCTAAGGGATTGAGGTAGGTCGATGCTGTGGTCTGGGCGGTCTCGTACGCCGTGGTCCACAGAGGATATTGATTTTATGATGTTGCTGTGGTCTGGGCGGTCTTGTACGCCGTGGTCCACAGGGGCTCTAAGGGATTGAGGTAGGTCGATGCTGTGGTCTGGGACTTTTGTCCGTGGTCCACAGAGGATATTGATTTTATGATGTTGCTGTGGTCTGGGCGGTCTCGTACGCCGTGGTCCACAGGGGCTCTAAGGGATTGAGGTAGGTCGATGCTGTGGTCTAGGACTTTTGTCCGTGGTCCACAGAGGCTCTAAAAGATTTGAAGAAAGGTAATATTTTAGTACAGGTTCTAAAATTTTTTTTTTTTTTTTTTTTTTATTGACCTCATGTCAAGTTCCTCAACTTGAGAGATCTTTTGATAAAGACAATTGTCAATAAATTGATACTTTACTAAGCAATGAATGTTGGACCAAGTTTATTGATCGTTCATTGGATTCAACTTCTAAATTTTCAGAAGCTTCAACATTTAATGGACTGTCGTAATGTGGAGGATCATCAATCTGATCCGCCGACACGGTTCCTGCTGCTGCTGGATTTGGTGCTGGACGTAATTGATCATGAGCTAACTTACGCGGCCGGTCTCTACCGGTTACACGTTTTAGCATGTAACCATCATGTTCCAATATTTTGTATATTTCGTATGGTTCAGTATTTTTCAGATCCAAAGAAGTTTGTTTACAAGGATTAGTTTTGATTAGTGCATAGTCAACTCTTTTAAATGAACGTAGCTTACCCTTACTTTTTTCAAAACTCTGTTTATCATATTCCGCCGAAGCCAACATTTTCTGTTGCACATATTCCTCCAATACATCAAAATTTATAAATTCATTCTCAAAATCAATTAACCTTAATAGTTCCGATGGCACACAAAGCTGCCGACGAGTGAGAAGAGTTAGAGGTGCAACTCCAGTAACTCTATGAGGCGTGCAATTAAACGAGAGTTGCAATGCTTCAAGAGCAGTCTGCCAGTTTTCGGTAGTGTAATTTTTATAATAGTTAGGGCATTTTTTAAAGTGCTCATGATACTTTCAAGCTGTCCTTTAGCTCGGCTTATTCCTGGTGCGATTGAATGTATGTTGCTCCCAAAGCGGTTACAATAAACTTTGAATTCACCCAGAAACTCTCGACCTCCATCAACCATGATCTGAACTGGTGTTTCAAAAAGATGTACTAATCGTTTCAAGGCTGCAAGACTGATCCTTCACTACTCCTAGTTCCTAATTTCCAGGTAATGTCCATATGTACTACTTGAAATGCTGCCGTGGGTTTCTGGATTGGATGAAGTCGTACTTGTTGCTACCTGACGAGTTTTTGATGTTCTGCAAATTATAAAATTTTCAACAAATCTTCTGATTAAAGTACTCATTTTATCAAAAACATATGTCTTAATTTTTGAAGAGTTCTCTCCCATCCTGGGTGATGTAATGCGGTGTGAAATGAATTTATTAAATCTCGTCTGCCCGTGATCACGGTTGCTGAAAAGTAACCGAAACGTCGGGAGCCTGTAATTTTAACAAAAATAAAGCACGCGTATATCCGAAAAATATTAGTTTCATTTAAATGAATTTACTATACTCCCCTGAAATGATGATAGGAACGACAATGACTTCATGTTGGCCAAGCACAGAATCTGTTAAAATTTTCTTTAGGACACCTTCTCTTAGTGTATAGTTTGCGGCTGCGTGGTCGCTGCTCATGCTATCTTATTAAAGGACGAAGTAAATCATCGAGTCTTTGTTCTATTTGTAACCATTCCATGTCTTTGCCTATTATATTGACAGATATTTCATTAGATGGGTTTCTACATCTATGAATTCACGGAAGTAAATCCTTTTTATGTTTGGATGCTTTCAAAGCATTACAATTTTAAACTTTCGACCGTATAAATAGTGTCGAAAATGTTTTGTTGCCCGTACTACTGCCAGAGTCTCGAGCTCATAAGAGTGGTACCGGCTCTCCGCGTCAGTAGTTATTTTTTTTTGACTGATATATACTACTGGATGACGGCGCCCATTAACGATCTGAGCTAGAACTGCTCCGTATCCAATGCTACTATCATCTGTATACAGCTCTGTTGGTGCTGTTTCTTTCTCGAATAATTTTATGTTCAAGTAATTCCTTAATAATTGAACGAACTGTTTCCCTCCTTACAGGACTTAATCGATATGGTCTACGTTCTACATATCTATCGTTATCTTTTAAGCATATTTGTAGTACTTCGGTGATTTTCATATTTGTTGAGCAGAATTATTAATCTATTTATTAGATCTTGTTCAGTTAGGTCGCAATTTAAATTATTAAATTTATCACTCCTAGACATCACATGACGTATAGCAGGTTGGTGAAGAAAAATTGCACCATGCGAGTTTATTATCACACTAAAATTCGTGTTTTCAATCAAATTCATTCCACTTAAAACATCTGAACATATTTAACAGTCAGGTACAATATGAAACTGAATCTCTATTCGAAGATCATTTATAACGCATACTGTTGTTAATGTTGATAGCGACACTACTGTAAATCGTCTCAGACCTTTCAAATATCGTACTAAATTTGTTCGTTTTATAGTTCCTTGTAATGTAATCAATGTATTAGGGTGAGACCGTTTCACGTATCGTATCGGCGATGCCACAGAAATCAATTCGGGTATTGATGACGCTCTAACATTTAGTAATTCGATTCGCAGTCGTTCATCCCCTATACAACAATCACTGCCTTTCTTATACGTCGCCATAGAACCCACGCTTGTGACAAAAATTGCGTAATATCCTTAGTATTATCATAGTTATGTTCTTTAAAACGAACGATGTCCCGCGAGTATCCAGTCTCTGGTTCGATGTGAAAAAGTCGTAATCAAAACATCCCGCAATTCCGATCACGTTGTTGTAAATATTAACCAATTGTCAACCCATAACTTTGTGCGTCCTCTGAGTAGACTCCGGACCTTCATTCTGATTTCGTAATCAGTAAAGTTATAGGTTTCCATTGCAGTTGTAATATGTTGACACCATTCTCTGATTCCAACATTCATGTCCCGGTCATATGATGGCAGGTATCAGTAATTTTAATTTTGGCTTCTGGTTGACCAGGAATACGATCGACATACGCTTTATCACTTTTAGCATTTGTGAAAAAAAAATAATAATAATTCGGTATTTACCACTGCAACAGAGCCTCCAGTATTGTCAGATGGACGAGTAGAAGTAGGTTATCCCACTTCTGATGTCGAAGAGCCATGTCCAAGTTGATTATTAGGAGCTGTGACGTCAGCGATGTTATCGTCACATAACACTATTTCCACCTATCAGGTTATCCATTTTCACCAATAAAGCACTCTCACTTACTCACACCACTTTATTTTCAACTTTAACTAACACTTAGTAATTTCTCCTGGATAGCTCTCACACCACTGTGTCCTCGCCACAGATGTCTCCGAATATAAATGGTTTTCGTGGAGTCATTACATTTACTCTTAATTTTAAATAATAACTTACAAAGATTATTCGTAGTAATTCAAATAAACAGTAATCATTACAAAAGTTTTCGTAATCAATTATTAAACCAACTAAACTTTATATTGCCATTTAAAATTTAAAGAAATCATAATTGAATAACATTGATTACAAAATGGTTACTGTTTAAGTTTGTGTTTTACTAAAACTCACAAAATAACTTATCTTTACATATTACAAATCACGATACGAATTGCCATTTACTTTCCTTCAATACAAATAGTACGACGATCTATCAAACAAATAATTTTGTTAAAGTTATTACTAACGCCTTGACATTGTTTATGTCACATCTACCCTCTAAAGTGAAATACATATGAAACAACTATACATATGAAACAACTACCCTTTATAATGTTTTTTTAAATGTCGTTGCGCCGACATATATATATGGTGTTAAAATTATAAAAAAATAATTACGTGACATCACGTGTTATTAGACTTGCTGACGAGAAGCTTGTGATATAAATACAGTAGTGGCATCACACTAAAGAATACACATCCGAGCAATGAGCACTCGTCACTGACACGTATCATTATATTATTTTATTACGATTTTATTGAAATAGATAGCACAAGTGACGGCATCTCCAAATAAAAAAAGAACAAAGAAAAAAATACTGCATATATAAAATAAAAATATAATTATAATTGCATAAGTTGATAAAATGCTATGCAATAGCTTTACCGCGGCAGTCTCCGAGTGCCACACGTCTATTTTTAGTCAGTTTACGTCGGAAGGACATTTTAAATTATTTTACATTATCAAATTTTTTATAAATGTATATTATTTATTTGTTTGCTACGAAAGTGTGAGAAACAATACTTGATTTTTATAAATACCTGTTTTTCTATACAGTCAAATGTTCTTAACTGAGAATTAGTTAGTTGTGACTGGACTGTTAGAGATGACTTGTTGAGATGAGTATTTTGAAATCATGGCCATAAGCCAGGTTTCTGTAGGAAACTTTACATGGAATTATTTATATATATTTTTTTTATATATTATATGTATATATTACTCCTTCCTTACTTACTTCCATTGTATTTAACTTTTACTTACTTGTTTGTTTCCTCTTGTTCATTAGGATTTCTCAGCACTTTCAAATGCTAATGTCATTAAATTATAGTTTGTTTCTTTAAAACTATTTGTACGCTATTAAAATTCCTAAAACCTTAAATTACAAGAAGAAAAATGTTTAACTTTAAACACATCATTTTCTTTTATGAAGATTTTCAATATCTTACAATTATAATTCCGTGTAGAAGACTATAAGTTAAATCATTTTTCTTGTTCCGATTATTGAAAGAAAATGTAAAAAAAAAAGTTTTTTAATCTTCTTAGGAATACATTTTGTAACCACATATTATGTATACCTTAAAAGCCTCCTTTATTTATATTGAACATTAGCCACAGTGGGCCGTCCTAATAATTAAACCAGAATACTTAAATTTGATCTTCTAGTATGCAACGCTATCAAGAACGTGACTCCCATACTATGATACATTAATCTGTAGTGAGATCAATATACTTTTTTTTATTTTACATAAAAATCTCGTATCAAATCGTAGCACAGTACTCTGGAGCTTTATGAATACCTGGTACATTATATTATGAAATAAACCTGACTTGAGCTATGTTTTGTTTTGTTTTAAAAAGAACGAGAAAATTAATCCAAAACAATAATGATTAATTAAATGTATAAGAGACAGAAAAACAGAATTAAAAAAATATATTTTATTGTTATTCTAAATAAATAAATCAGAAAAATAATAATAATTTATTTATTAATTAATGTTCATCAAAGCGATAGATTTTTTCGGTTAGTTTCAGGCGAATCAGCAAAAAGGAGTTATTCCCAAATCTAGTAGTTAAGAAAGTGGAGACTCGAAATAGACTTCACAAACTAAAGGCATTTGTCTAAAAATAATATCGTTATTTCCCAGCTTTGCAAGTTAAAAAGATTTTTTTTTATTTCTCGTAGCTCCAACGCTACTCATATCACCTGACCAGGAGAACATAGATCTTTGCGGGTGATTTTACACTATAGATTGAAAAAAAACCGATATGGGACAGATGAGTTTTATTAAATTTATATATTTTTTTTTTGGGGTCGGGTTGAAAAATATTAAGTGATGAAATACATGTGTATTTCATCACTTTATTACATGATTGTAGATTAGGGTAGGTTAATTCGACGATCCCCCGGGGGCTGTCAACTTGTCGTGGTGGGGGGCTTGAGTGCTCCAGTGATCCCCAGGGCTTTACCGGCAGGTACTACCATACCGGACGGGTCTGGGGTGAGGGGATAGACTAAGAGTGACACAAGCGGTGTCTAAATACATAGTTTCACTGTTATATTTCTAAAAATGACAATTTTCCATACGAACATTCATCACCTGTTTTTACCCCAATTTTCGCTATAAAAAGTAGTCTATGTTCTTTCATTCCTAATAAAGTGTCTAAATACAAAGTTTCACTGTTATATCTTCAAAAATGACGATTTTCCATACGAACAGTCATCCCCTCTTTTTACCCATTCCCCCATTTTTTGCGATAAATACCAAATTTCATCAAAATCGGTTCACTGGTTTAGGCGTGAAAGCGTAACAGACAGACAGACAGAGTTACATTTATAATATAATAATAATAATAATAATAATAATAATAATAACAACAGCAATAATAATAATGATAAAATATTAGTATATAGTAAAATAGTATATAGTATAATAGTATATAGTATATAGTATGGATTTAATTTTTATTTTTATTTGTTAATCATACACGAAGTATGAAATATTTAATGAGTAAATAAGAGATGGTTTTTTATCTCTGCCTTTACTTTATAAAACTACCTGTCTATCTTTACTTTTATTTACTTTTTACTGGATAATGCACGTTCCTTTAAAAAATAAGTTTAAATTTAAAAACAAATTGTGAACCGTAGTTTCAAGTCACGTTTATTGCGTATTATGAAGTACCAGGTGTTCATAAAGCTACAGAATACTATTACACAATTTGCTACGGGGATGCTACGAAAACCCAGAGAATTGGTTCTACGATAAACATACAAATATGCATTTCAAAGGGTTAATAGTGCAGCCGTTGTGACAAACATGCATGCACGAACTAAGGCGAAACTATATTTTAGTGTCGGCTATCATGAAGAAAGGAATTCCCGTTTTCAAAATTAAATCAAACTAAGATATCTAAAATCAGAGAGCATAAAGGGCAATTGTATCAGGCTTACTGAAAACTAATGTAAAAAACAGTTTTTTTTCTTCTGAGATTTTCTTAGACATACATTTTGTAACAATGTATTTTGTCAATCTTAAAAGTCTGCCTTACATACATATCTTGAAAACTAAGAGCAGTGGGTAGTCGTATCAGTATTGTATACAAATCAGAATACTTAAGTCTGTTCTCCTAGTATGCAACGTTATCAAAATCGTGAGTCCCATATTATGTATTTATACGTAACTGTAGTCAGGTCAATAAAGTTTTACTTTTCACAGCAATCATGAAACATATTGTACAACTCCTTCAGACTTATGAAGTCCTGGTTCCCGCACTATGAAACAAACTTGACCAATTTTCGAAGTTCTGGTGATTCCTTTGTAGCAAGCAACCATGATCAATTGACAGACGAGATGAAAATGAAATCATATACATGTTTTCTAATCAAAAAATACATAAGAGTATATGTCGAAGTACGGTCCAGGCCGTGGTTTTTAAAAAGAGTGACGCCAGCATAACTGACGTCATCAATGACTTTATTCTTAATTGTAGACCAACATTGTTGTGTCTACACTTACACAGGTGGCTACGCAGGTGGTTATGCGGCTAACACCTGATTATTTCAACTACCGACAATTATTAGTTTTTTGAATAATAAGAACTACGCCGTTATATATGTTTTTTTTTCAGTAAATTTTAGTCAAAATTGATTAAGTGTATATTTCGAAGTAGAGAGACGAAGAAAGTGCCTGTACGAACTTAGTGCCTTATCATTTATAGAAAAAGAAATGCCCGCTTCGAAAGTAATTTTTTTTTACTGGTCTCGTACCGCAACTCATAACATCGTACCAGGGAAACATAAATCTATGAAGGTGATGTTTCACTATGAATTGAGAGTGAAATTTGTGCTATATGAACATATTGGGACGGACGTGTGTTTTAAATATTTCATATCAATATATATTGATATTTATTTGTTTGTGTGTGTTCGTGTGTCATGGCCTAATTTACATTAATAAGAGCTTATTTATTTATTTATTTTTTCCCGTTATTCTTATGAATATAATTTTGTTCTTGTGATATATAAGTTTCTTTTGCGTGTTCCTGAAATCTTGCATTATGGAAGTGAATTTTGCTTTCATAAAATAATTTGCATTATTTTCAAGTTCGTAGAGCAGTGGACGATCGTCGTTCAGTATTGCATACAAAACATGATTCCTGAATTAATGTTCATCTGTAATACAAGGTTATAAGGTCAGGGTATATAAAACTATCAAGGTGATCTTTCTCCGCTTTAATCTCATGCTTATGTTTGCCCGTTGTTTAATTTTTTTGGGTAATTTTAAGTGTTGCATTTTTTTTTTAGCAAAATGATTTTTCTTTAAAAACATAAAAAACAAAAGAAACTTTTAATAAGCTAACATAAGAAGCATATATATAATATGTATTTCATAACTTTATTACATGATTGTAGATTAGGGTAGGTTATTTAGACGATCGACCCCACAGAGGCACTCCTTTATCTTATACCTTGAAAGATTTCAAGTTTTGTAGAAAAAAAGGATAGGAGATCATAAATTCTTAAAATTAATTTAGAGTCATCTCAGAGTCTCAGAATTCCAAAGCACCGAGAGAATTTTTTCAGCTTTGTCTAAAAAAGCCTGATTATAAATATAAATTATAAATACGTACACATTTACATACATATATACTTATATATTAATATTATACATGACGGCGTATCAAGAAAATATCATATAACTACCTCATTTTAAGAAAATTATTTGATTATATTTCTTTTGTTTATATTTAAATGTGTTCGTTTATTTATGTGATATTTAGCTGATAAAAATCATGAACCTGAATTTAAAAAGAAAGAAGACGCTCAATTAATTTTTATCGACACATTTACAATATGTCGTTCAACCACCTTATTTTAAGAAAATTATTTGTTCCTCTGATTCTATTTATTTTAAGTCTATATTTAAGTGTATTCCTTTTTTTTATGTTTCTGTTTATTTTTAGTTGACAAATATTATAAATGTAATTTTAAAAAGAAACTCAATTTATTTTGCAAAGAGCCGACGCTAACGTCAGTTAGGTTGTCGAGTGGGGTTGCGAGTGGCGCCAACGTCGTAGCAGTCACCAAGGTATATAAATGGGAGCAGTCACATTGTAAGGGCAGTGTTCACTTGGACACGGTGTTGGACGCACACTCGCCAATCCACGTGGCTCAAATTCGTAATTGCTAATCTATAACAGTAAATTACTTTCGTGGTGTTAATCAAATAGTGACAAGTGAAATAAAGTTATTACAAAGTGTATTGAAGTTTTAGTCATTGGATTGCAATATGAGTGGTTCACAAGACCCTAATGGGCTCGGCGATCCGACATACCTAATATCTCTACAAAATATTTGAAGCGTAGTAGTACTCTTTTCCTTTAGTGACTTTACTAGTGCCCTTATTACTAAAATAAACGTGAGTACCTAATAATATCTTGCATTCACATTCATAGACGATTCACGACGAGCATTTTTTTTTTCTCAAGGTATTTTTTTTTTATTTTGTAAACCTTGATCAGAAAGGAATTTTATACAAAAATAACCAATCGGACCATACTGTCTACAAAAAGAATTAATCCAGAAAAATTTCAATGTAATTTTCAAACTGTCTGTTTAATGCAGAGATGATTCTCAATAAAAATAATTAATCAATCTAGAAAAGAAAAGTCGATGGATCTCCTTCACAAAGCTGATTTTGATTTATTGATTAATTTCATAACACTGCCGCAACTCACTAACTAACTCACTAACTTTTCATTCATATGTATTTATTACACATTAAACTTATGTTTGTGGGTCGGTCATTATTATGTTTCTGTGAGCTTGTGCTGACTGGCTTTATCGATTTTTCATCCTATTGCTTTTAAAATGTAGTGATTCACAGCGATACGCTAGTCACAATCAGCTGACTCTCACTGCTATGGAATGTCTGCCTCCATCTGCCCCTAGAAGATTGAGGTCATAATTAAAAGAAAAAAAAACAAATATTTACAATTATCTCTACTTGTACTATGTATCAGTCTAACATCGTATTTGTCATAAAACTTAATAAATACTCCATTGCATAGTAATTTCATAAAAAAAATAAATTCAAACAAGAAAATTCAAATTTTCGAGAAAAAGAAACAAAAAATTCAAAGAAAGTTTTCTGAACCATTGCCTCTCAATTTATGTTCTCCTGGTTGACAGTGTTATGAACAACGTGACTGTTACGTTCTGTTACCTAACTCGAAACATCTTACCAGGAGAACATAAAACTGTGTAGTTAGTTCTATAGTGTGCTTTTGCTACGAAATACTCGTGTCTTATGATTTCCTGGTTTCCCATCCGCTGAGATAAACGTGACTGACTGTGGCTTGTTTGTTTGTTTGCTTGCTTGTTTCGTTTGCACAACAAACTACGTGAAGTTTGTTACGTACGCGCTACATATTATAAAATAAATGAACATCGCCGGGGCAACATCGTTGTATGGATAAGATATCATGTAACAAGTAACGCCGCTGACTCCGCGGAACGAACACCAAGCCGTGTGAACCAGAAGATTCCTGATACCAAACAAGCTATGGAATGGGATTGCTATCCTAACATCGGGGCAATCATGTAGTCTTAGGTATAGGTTATAAGTTTTAATATGTAATTTTTATTATAATATACATATAAGTAAGTTTCGTAGTTTTCCTGGAACCTCCGGTTGCCACCTTATATAATTAGTTACTTCTTTATTTGGTGACTGGGGAGTTGGTTTAAAACGTTAAATAAACCGTTTACCACGAGACTTCACATTGGCTTCTTTCTATAAATAAAATGATCGTTTTAAATCTTTAAATACTTACTAAATAATTCTTTAAAAATTTTAAGGATATTTTCACTATAATATTGTTTAACAAAGTTTTCTAAGTAGATCTTAATCCAACAAATGACAACTAAAAGGATGTGCAGTCTTGTCAATTTGCAGCTATTATAAGTTTCGAATTACTTGTGGTATTAGAAATCGGTGGCGGGAAGAGGGGTTGTTTTATTTCAACAAAATTATATTCATTTATACGTTGAAGCAATCGCATGAAAAGCTTCTTAAAAGCGATATCACATGGCATAAAGGGCAATTGTACCAAGCGTGGTGGTTTCAGTGTGGTCATAATTTTATATTTCTTCACAACTGGAAAAATACATATGTGAATATACTTATATATATGTTCTCTTTGTTTTCGTAGTATTCTCGTACCACTCTCGTAGCATTGTGCCTTAAGATTATGAATACCTAGAACTTCATTTTATGAAATAAAGTTTGTTTCTTCGTAGTTTTTTTTTCTTATGAAACGAATAAAACAAAGAAAAAATATATATTTTTAAAATTTTAAAAACTATAAATATACTTTTATATATAACAAAACATGTATATGAATGATAAATAATAAAAATAAATCAAAAGGGTTATACGTAGAAAAAGTGAATTGTTTGAAATATACATACACAGATTACTTTCAACTAAAGCAGAAAGAAGCTTGTTTCAATAGTTATTCTGTCTGGTGACTCTGAGTTCCCACTGAATTTACTATCGGAACATAAACAGAACAAGGATATTCTATTATTTCTTTTATTTCGGTTTAAGGAGTTTGACAATGTGTAAATTTTAATGATATGAAGTGTACATTGAAGTTGTACGAGTACATATTCTTATGAATTCTTAGATTTCGAAGCGTCCTCGTATCAATTGATACCATAGTACTTTACCTTTATAAAACTACATGGTGCTCCTTACTAAAGGTAGTCTGTTAAAGTAATCGTAAAACAAGTCACGTTTCTACATCGCGGTATCAGTTAACACAGAATGTCTGGAGGTGTTTTAGTTCATATTGCACATAAATGTAATAAATAAATAATAATAAATATTATAATACTAAATATAAATATTACAATATATTGTAATACTAAATATTGTACTAAATTCCTAAATATTAAACAGTCTCAAAATACTAGCTATAGGTTGTATTCGCAAATTTTTGTAGATCTCCGAAATGGATCTGATAAACACGTCTTATTATGAACTAAACGTGAATATTGGCTTCGAGATTGCCATGACAGCGTCGTGACGCCACGAGAGCGACTTAATGCTTTTCCTAGTATAGACTCTATAATTACTTTATTGAGTAATTGGCCCCATGTTGTAAAGAAAAAAAAAAAAATTCAAATAATTTAATATATTAAAATTTTGATATGGTTTTGAAAGCGTTTTTGGTTTTTGGTTTCTGAAAGTCATTTCAAACAAGTTAATGATGTCAGTAGCAGAAAATTTTGTAATAAAATAATTTCAAAATAAAATCAACTATTTAATCATTTATATTTTGCATTGTATTTCGAGTCTTCAATCCAAATTCTTTCACTCAATTAATATTCACGGCTTAAAAACTACTCTTTCCAAATATAACTCAAAACTTGTCCGACGTTGATAAATTTGTTAATTTGTAATTTTTTTAATCATACATAAAGTATGAAAATATTTAACACCTAAATAGGATTCGGTTTTTATCTTTATAAAACCACCTGTCTTTCTTTATCCATATTTACTTTTTGCTGGATGATGCACGTTCCTTTTAAAACAAGTTAAAATTTAAAAACAAAATGTGAAACGTAGTTTCAAGTCACGTTTATTTCGTAATATGAAGTACCAGGTGTTCATAAAGCCACAGAATACTACGATACAATTTGCTACGAGGATACTACCAAAATAAGAGAAGTGGAATAAATATACAAATATGCATTTCAAAGGGATATGTGATTAGATTTAACATTTTTCTAAACTATAATCTCTTAATTTATGTTCTTCTTTCTAGACTAGAGACTATTACGTAACTCAAAACATCTTATCAGGAGAACATAAAACTGTGTAGTTCTTATAAATGCGCTTTTGCTACGAAATATGTGATGAAGACTTCTATTTCCCTGTTTCCCATCCAATGAGATAATCGCGACTGGCGTTATTCCTTCTTGTGGCAAACATGCATGCACGAACTAACGCGAAAATATATTTTAGTGTCGGCTATCATGAAGACAGGAATTCCCGTATTCAAAATTAAATCAAACCAAGATATCTAAAATCAGATTGCATAAAGGGCAATTGTGTCAAGCTTGGTGTCAGTTTGATCATCATTTTATGATTTTTTCCACTACTAAAGCTCTGAAAATACTTATATGTACATATGTTATACTTATCGTGTTTTCAAAGCTCTGTTTGTTTTGGTAGCATCCTCATAGCAGATCGTAGCATATTGCTTTAGCATATGCTGCTATTCATGAGAATACCTGGAACTTCATTTTATGAAATCCATGTGACCTCTACAAGTTCTTCGTGATGTTTTTTTATACTTTAAGTAAGAACTTGTAGAGGTCACATATATTTCATAATATGAAGTACCAGGTATTCTCATGAATAAAGAAAGAAAAGAAAAAGAAGTTTTTACTCCAAAAATAAATCAACAAAAAACCACTTTTACATAAAAAAAATATGTATGATAAAAAGAAAAAGAAATAAAAAAATAAAAATTAAAAGTGAATTGATCAAAATATACACATAACTTTCAACTAAACAGAAAGAAGACTGTTAGGATTGTAATTAAGTTTGGAGCTTCTGTTCATTTTGAATTTAATATAGGAACATAAAAAACAAGAGAATATTTTATTGTTTCTATTTTATTTGTTTATATGGGGTTTGAAAATGTGTAATTGTTAACGACGCTTATTTATTGCAACTTATTACGTATGCATGTGCATACCTATGTCTAATACACTGTTCTCAGTAAACTCGTCATAGATTGCACTTGACTATTATGAATTCCTGTCTCCTGTATGTGAAATACACGAGACTAATTTAGCCTAAAACATCGAGACAGACAAGTGAAGTTTCCTTACTGACTTACTGAAAGCTAATGTAAAAATTTTTTTTTTTTCAATCTTAAAAGTCTGCCTTACATACATATCTTGAAAACTAAGAGCAGTGGGTGGTCGTATCAGTATTGTATACAAATCAGAATACTTAAGTTTGTTCTCCTAGTATGCAACGCTATCAAACACGTGAGCCCCTACTATGTATTTATACGTAACTGTAGTAAGGTCAATAAAGTTTTACTTTTCACAGCAATCTTGAAAAATATTGTACTACTCCTTCAGACTTATGAAGTCATGGTTCCCGTACTATGAAACAAACGTGACCAATCTTCGAAGTTCTGGTTGGTTCCTTTGCAACCATGATCAATTGATAGACGAGATGAAAATGAAATCATTCATATACATGTTTTCTAATCAGAAAATAAATAATAAAATATTTAATTAATTAATATAATATAAATTGATTTAGATTATAATTAATCAATGTTTTTCAAATACACGTATGTCGGAGTAGGGTCCAGGCCGTGCGGCTGGCCGAGGTCGGTACTGATCTCGTGGTCAGCCGCATAGAGAGGTTGGGGCTTCGGGTCAGAATCGACAAGACCGAAGCCCTCCTCTTCCGCGGGACTGGGCGGAAAGGACCCTCGCCGGGTGCCACCCTTCTCATAGGAGGAGGGAGGGTCAGGGTGAGCCCGACCATGAAATATCTGGGGCTCACCCTTGACGGAGGGTGGACCTTCGTGCCCCATTTCAGGGAGTTGGGGCCGAAGGTCATGAGGACGGCAGGTGCGCTGGGGAAATTCCTCCCGAACCTCGGAGGACCCAGCGCAGCTTGCAGGCGGCTATACTCTGGGGTCTGTCGGAGTATAGCCACGTACGGTGCTCCCGTTTGGGCTGATCGACCGATGAGCCGCGGGGTCAAGGCCTTACTGCGCTCGGCGCAAAGGGCACCCGCGGTGAGGGTGATTAGGGGGTACAGTACGGTCTCCTGGGCCGCAGCGACGGCTCTTGCTGGCGATCCGCCCTGGGATCTTGTGGCGTCGGTTCTCGCCGAGGTGTTCTCTTACGTCTCGGGTAGGAGGGCTCTCGAAAAGAACCATTCGTCAGAGGAGATCCGGGCGGTTCGCCGCCAGGGGGAATCGCGCCTTATGCGGGAGTGGGGGGAGGACCTGGCGGGCCAGCCGTACGGTAAACGTTCAACGGCTGCGCTCCGTCCGGTCCTAGAGCGTTGGATGAGGCGGAAACGCAAACCCCTTACTTTCCGTCTGACGCAGGTTTTCACCGGGCACGGCTGTTTCGGTGACTACTTGTGTCGGGTGGCCAGGAGAGAGCCGGGAGGAGGCTGCCATGAGTGCGGCGCTGCGGTGGACTCAGCCCAGCACACCCTCGAGGTGTGCCCGAGATGGGCTGCGCAGCGCCAAGACCTTGTGGCGGCGCTCGGCGGAGTGGGCTTGTCGCTTTCGAGTGTCGCGGAGAAGATGCTTGAGAGTGACAGGTCCTGGATGGCAGTGTCCTCCTTCTGTAAGACGGTTATGTCCACGAAGGAGGCATCTGAGCGGGAACGGGAGGTTGCGGCTGATGCACCCTCCCTCCGCAGACGACGGACGGGGGCGCGCCGGGGGCGATATCAACGCCTCCTCCAATAACGCCCCTGCACTCCGGGCTGGGGTCGGGCTGGTAACCCGGCTCCTGTGAAAGCCCGGCGTCGTCGGGGCGGTCCTAATTGCCGGGATCATCCCCTTTCTCCGAGGGAGTAAGTCCGGTCTTTGCCAGGACTGGCCAGTCGCTGGTGTGCCCTGTCGCTGACAGATCCGGGGTGCACCAACATAGCGGCCGATGGCTTTCGCAGTGGTTTTAGTGAGTAGGGACCTGCCCAGGTCGAGTCTCACACATCCTCTCCGGCCCCACCAAGGCCGGTGAGACGGCTCGTAAAAAGAGTTTCCCTGCCTCATCAAAAAAAAAAAAAAAAGGGTCCAGGCCGTGGTTTTTAAAAAGTGTGACGCCAGCATAACTGACGTCATCAATGACTTTATTCTTGATTGTAGACCAACATTGTTGTGACTACACTTACACAAGTGGCTACGCAGATGGTTATGCGGCTGACACCTGATAATTTCAACTACCCTCAATTATTAGTTTTTCAAATAATAAGAATTACACCGACATATGTTTTTTTTCAGTTAATTTTAGTCAAAATTGATTCGAAGTGGAGGGACGAAACTAAGTGCCATTATCATTTATAGAAAAAGAAATGCCAGCTTCGAAAGTTAAATTTTTTGTACTGGTCTCGTAGCTCCAACGGAACTCATAACATCCTACCAGGGAAACATAAATCTATGAAGGTGATGTATCACTATGAATTGAGAGTGAAATTTATGCTATATGAACATATTGGGACAGACGTGTGTTTTAAATATTTCATATATTGAATATATATTGATATTTATTGATATTTATTTGTTTGTCTGTGTTCGTGTGTCATAGCCCAATTTACATTTATTAGAGCTTATTTATTTATTAATTTTTTCCTGTTATTCTTATGAATATATTTTTGTTCCTATCATATATAAGTTTCTTTTGCGTGTTCCTGAAATCTCGTTTTATGGAAGTGAATTGAATTCATAAAATAATTTGTATTATTTTCAAGTTCGTAGAGCAGTGGACGATCATCGTTCAGTATTGCATACAAAACATGATTCCTCAATTAATGTTCATCTGTAATACAAGGTTATAAAGTCAGGGTATATAAAAATTTTAATTATTATTATAAAACTATTAACTATTATTATTTATTATCACTAAGGTGATCTTTCTCCCCATTAATCTCAAGCTCTAGTTGGTTTGTATAATTTTAAGTTCCATATATTTTTTTATTAAAATTATTAATAAATGCTAGATTTATTAATAATTTTATTCAATGCTTTCAATTTGCGTGTAACTTAATTATAACTGTAATTAACTGTATGATGATAACTTTAATAAACTCAGTTTAACGTATGAGAAGAAATGTGGGAAAAATTCCTCTAGCTAAGCTGTATTGGTTGCATAACACCAACTCATAACATTCTACTAGGAGAACATACAACCGCGTAGGTGATGTTTCACAAGGGGGTGGAAGTGAAACTATCTATCTATATTTAATATAGTCTACTTGTTTGTGTGATGATTGTCTTTTATGTATGTGTAAGTTTGGTATGACTGGCTTGCTAGCTGGCTCTTTGATAATTACGAATATTGACATCGCACTATTATTTATTCTTACTTCAAAGTTAAATTCATAACGAGGGCAAAGTGGACAGAAAATTCAAAATATTTTAGTTTTTCCCTGAGTTATTCACTAAACACAACTTGTATTCAAAATTTTGAAGCTTCTATATAAACAAGAAGCGCCTTACAGTTTGGATGATGGGTCAGTCAGTGAATGAAAAAATTTAACAAAACTAAGAACTTTGCCTAGTTGTAATGCTTGAGCTACTTTTTTCTTGCTTACCAGAAATATAGGCGTCAATTTTAATGCGAAATGTACTTATAGGTCGAAAATGGCCCGAAATAATTTGAGAAAAGTGTAATACGGCCATGCCGCTTTTTTATTTTTCCTCGACTTGGCGGTTCACTATCGTACAAACAGGTAAATTTTACAATTCATTTTTCAGATAATATCGAATTTTATCTATAGTAACAAAATAGTTTTAAATCCAATCACCACTTCAATAAGTCAATATATATTTTTAGTTATAATTATTTAAAATAATTTAAATTGTGATATTCTTGATGATTCTAAGCTTAACGATATTTATATTCTAATATTTATTGGAAACTCTTATGATGGTTAAACTAGCGCCATCTGTATATTTGTTATAATAGTGTAAATTAATGTTAATAATGTTTCTGTACAGTAATTTAAATGTCCAAATACTTGACCATTGGTTTTATAATTTATAATGAGAGCTTCTGCATGTTTTACGTAATGTTCAGTGTTTTATAATTTTATGGAAACTCTTATGAGGGAAACTAGCGCCCTCTGTATGATATTGTAACTTACCCTCACCTAAAAATGTTACCTTTGAATATTATAAATAGGATGTAAGTACTAGACTGGGGGATTTCTGGTACGAGTTGTGGAGCAATAGACATCTAAGTGGAAGTACTGCCTTATTTATTTTTAACAAGTCAGAAGTGCTCGTTCTCTTTGCCGTGCCTATACGGATCGTTCGCGAGATATCCTGTCAACTGGAAATAATGAAGATTAACCGCTATAAAGATTAACCACATGTCACAAAGAAGCCTGAAGAAAAAAGAATCAAGAAAACCTCTCCGATCTACAGATACCTGAACGTTTAGACCACCTGGAGAAAATGATTGAAGTTACTAGCCAGTGTGAGATGGCAACGCAATTACAACCTGGACCCTATACAAATAACAAGGAGATGCTGAAGCTCAAGTAAGAAGCTTAAATATGATGATAAAAAAAGAGCTTTAATATACAACGTGACAAGCAACTTGGAAGGAAACTCTCTGCTACGGTTTGAACACTAATAAAACATCGATGTGACCTGGAGCGAGTGGAAAAGACTTTTCCTGCTAAGCGCAGATTCGCTGCGAAACTACACGACATGGTTGCAACTAACAAACGTCAGGATGCACAGGTGATACTTTTATTTTTCAAAAAGCCAGCTCTTGGAGAGTCATGGGAGTTAAGTGAGCATATAATCTGCCACGTAATTTGAAAGCTGGAACCCGAGGCACAGGTTCTAAAGCCACCGGTTCTTAAGATACTTAATTATTTAACGGATACTATAGTTGAACCCTCAAAATTAACAAATAATTTAACTTTTGATAAAGATTCAGGGCCTAAATGTTTTTCATGTGGACTCACATCGTCCCAATGTATATCATCCCAATGTAGGGAAAACGTCCGATGTAATAATTATAATAAAATTGTTCATAAAACGGAATATTGCAGATTTAAAAAGTCCGATCACTGTGGTAAAGTAGGTTATGAAGAGAAAGACTGTTATTTTAAAAATCTATCGGCTCCAAATAGTTCTTATGTCAAACCTGACAATAAATTCGATGAAAAGAAATCTAAATTGTTAGCCCGATTGATGTGGATCGCCAAAATTTCGTACAATTATTAGTGCTTACGGTTTTAAATTGACTGCATATATTGATTTTAATAATACTATAACAGTATCAGCGGCTCTAAAAATCAATTTAAAATATAATATATGTCAAACAAGCATAAAAGGTTATGGGCGTCAAATTATAACACCAGAAGGTGAAGCTCTATAGTAGCTTTTGAATTTTGAATTTGAACATAGATGGCTTCGGGGCTAGCACATCGGTTTTGATAGTCTTGTGATAACCTACAAGACACCGACATGATAATAGGGCGGGCCTTTAGTGAATTACCGGGAATATGTGTTACGAAAGCGACGGATACTTTAACATTTTCCTACAATAATAGCACTGTTAATATGGAACTACCATTTTCAAATCATAATGACGTCCATCTATCAAAAATAGAATTAAGGGTACCTCATGACCTGAAAATTGTTAATGGATTAATCAAAATTTTAGTTTATACGGACCAATTTGTCGACAATATGTCGATGGTGTTCTGTGAAACTTGAACGGTCTGAACATAGGTGCCTTGGTAAAGAAATTGATATTCCAGAACAAATAACTGAAATAAATGGTAACCGGGGGTATATCGACGTAAACGACTTAATATATTAACCGATAACATTATTTGCTACACTTTGCATTGCTCGAGGTTCTGAATATAAATCGGGTAATATTAAAATCGATACAGACGTGTCAAGATCGGACCTAGACAATCTTCAAAATCTTAAATAAATTTGATCATTGTTTTGATGATCATGCAGGGGTAAGAGATTTGATATAGAAATAAAAATTGAACTAACCACTTAAGTTCCCTTTTATCATCACCCGTATCGTATGTCAATAAAAGAGTGATGAATTTTATGCTGAATAAGTATAGATTTGAATTCGCTTCCTCATTATCAACGATATTTTATTATTTTCAAAACTATCCCGCAGGCGTTGGAAAATTGAGAACTAATTTTGATTTTATTGAGCAAATATGGTGTAATATTGCGTCGGGACAAATGTTCATTCTTAAAAACAAGTATCGATTACTTAGGTCACATCATATCTTGTGGAGAGATCCGACCATAGCCAAATAAATTAAAAGCACTAAATGAATTTAGAGAACCAAATAATATTCACGATTTAAGAAGATTTATTGGGTGTAAGCTGGTTACTTCCGTAAATTCATTAAATCTTTCGAGAATAGAATTCGTCCGCTATGTATTTTACTACGAAATACCAATTGTGGAAATGGGGGGAAGAAGAACAAAATTCGTTTATTGGTATAAACGAGCTTTAAAATCTGAACCAGTACTGGCTGTATATAATTCCGAACTTGAAACACAGTTAAACATATATGCATCAAGTCATGGAGTTGGTGGTATTTTATTTTAAAAACAGTTGAAAGGTGAATAAAAACCTATAGCATATTTCAGTAAACAAAATATTTAATAAAAATACAAAATATTTAATACAAATAATTAAATACAAATGTCATAATTCTGTATAGTGAATCTAATGATGATGATATTTGACTAAGAAAGAAAATGTTTCAGCTATCTAATGTAATTGATATTTTTCTTTTCATCAAAGGTTAAATCCAAAGTTAATCACTTACAATATGGAGAGTAAGTGATATATATTTACGCTATATAAAGTGAAAATTCAATGTGTAATCATAATAATGATGTTAAAACATAATTGAATATGTTGAGTCGCATACCATGCAAGAGTAAAAATTATGAAATACTAATACTTGGCAAAAATTTGTTATTACCAAGCTGGTGTGTCCCATGGAAATAAGAGTTCTAACTGGTTTGTCCAGTGTTAAAAGCATCCAGGGGTGTCCGGTGCTAAGAAAAAGAGAATCCATGTAGGTGTGTCCAATGGAAATAAAATTAATTAATCCATATTGGCCCTATCGTGCTTTCCGCTACTGGAGTCATTCCTAAACACTCACACCAAAGTCAAAAATTCTGGATTTACCACCACTCGCATACATCACCATGCAAAAAGCTGCTATTTTGAATACCTGTCGAATAGTACGTGAATTTTTGGAATCTGTTAATGAGTTGACTGACATTTTCACTTCCCAGAAACACTTGGCCACTGACCCGTGTGACTGGAATATTTGCCCCATTATTAGGGAGATTAATATTTTAAAATAAAAATAGTTTAAATAAATAAAATTGAAGAGTATCATGGTGTATTCAGTGCTAAATAAAATGAATAGCCATGATGGTGGGTCCCATGGTATTGAGATCAAATTGTTTTGTCCAGTGAATAAAGTTCTAAAAAAAAAGGGCTTTATGGTGTGTCCATTATGATAAATCCAGTGCCAAGTTAAACAAGAAAAATAGCCATGTTGATGTGTCCCATGGAAATATAATCACTCTTGTTTTGGTTTTATAAGCAGCCTGGTGTGTCCGATGCTAAGAAAAAAAAAGAGTCCATGTAGGTGTCCCATGGAAATATTATCGAATTGGTTTGTTCATTGATCTAGTTTCAAAAGCATCTTGGTGTGTCCGGTGCATAAAACAGAAATAGATAAATAAGGTTTATTGAGAACTTTGTACTACTGTATTGTTATAATTCTATTACGAGGACGTAATATGCTGTCAATATGGCCGATCGTTTAATTAATTTTTTGGGGAATCTTCTGTAAAGTAGCACATTAATATTATGAAGTTTGTACTATACATGCAGTAAAATATTTTTGAAAAATAAGTTGTTATTTACAGTTATAAAATTTCTTCAATATAAACAACCTCAATTTTTGATTCTAGGACTTTTACAAACCTGGAAATTTATATTTTAAATTGTAAGATAGTTCACAATACCATTACGAGGTCGTAAATTTGAGAATCAGGAAAGGCCGAGTGTTAGTTATAATTATTTAAAATAATTTAAATTGTGATATACTTGATGATTCTAAGCTTAACGATATTTATATTCTAATATTTATTGGAAACTCTTATGATGGTTAAACTAGCGCCATCTGTATATTTGTTATAATAGTGTAAATTAATGTTAATAATGTTTCTGTACAGTAATTTAAATGTCCAAATACTTGACCATTGGTTTTATAATTTATAATGAGAGCTTCTGCATGTTTTACGTAATGTTCAGTGTTTTACAATTTTATGGAAACTCTTATGATTGAAACTAGCGCCCTCTGTATGATATTGTAACTTACCCTCACCTAAAAATGTTACCTTTGAATATTATAAATAGGATGTAAGTACTAGACTGGGGGATTTCTGGTACGAGTTGTGGAGCAATAAACATCTAAGTGGAAGTACTGCCTTATTTATTTCTAACAATATGTACAAAATTTCTATTTAATTATTGTCGGCTAGGTATGCGTGTTCATATTGTATCATATCTTAGGTCTATCCAACGACGATCCCTATGTACACTACGGGGTTCTGTAACCTCTCGCACAAATCGGTAGATTTAAAATTCTCTCTTTAGATAAACGAAATGTATGTAATGAAACTAGTATTTTTCGGATAAACTACGCGTGATTTATTTTTGTAAAAAACTACATACTCCCGACGTTTCGGTTACTTTTCAGCAACCGTGATCACGGGCAGACGAGATGTCAGATGTGATCACGGTTGCTGCATAGAAACCGAAACGTCGGGATTATGTAGTTTTTAAATAATAAAATCCGCGTAGTAAATCCGAATAACACTAGTTTCATTTAATTTTAAGAATTTATGATCTCTTATCCTTTTTTTCTACAAAACTTGAAATCTTTCAAGGTATAAGATAAAGGAGTGCCTCTGTGGGGTCGATCGTCTAAATAACCTACCCTAATCTACAATCATGTAATAAAGTTATGAAATACATATTATATATATGCTTCTTATGTTAGCTTATTAAAAGTTTCTTTTGTTTTTTATGTTTTTAAAGAAAAATCATTTTGCTAAAAAAAAAATGCAACACTTAAAATTACCCAAAAAAATTAAACAACGGGCAAACATAAGCATGAGATTAAAGCGGAGAAAGATCACCTTGATAGTTTTATATACCCTGAACTTATAACCTTGTATTACAGATGAACATTAATTCAGGAATCATGTTTTGTATGCAATACTGAACGACGATCGTCCACTGCTCTACGAACTTGAAAATAATGCAAATTTTATGAAAGCAAAATTCACTTCCATAATGCAAGATTTCAGGAACACGCAAAAGAAACTTATATATCACAAGAACAAAATTATATTCATAAGAATAACGGGAAAAAAATAATAAATAAATAAGCTCTAATAAATGTAAATTGGGCTATGACACACGAACACAGACAAACAAATAAATATCAATAAATATCAATATATATTCAATATATGAAATATTTAAAACACACGTCTGTCCCAATATGTTCATATAGCATAAATTTCACTCTCAATTCATAGTGATACATCACCTTCATAGATTTATGTTTCCCTGGTAGGATGTTATGAGTTCCGTTGGAGCTACGAGACCAGTACAAAAAATTTAACTTTCGAAGCTGGCATTTCTTTTTCCATAAATGATAATGGCACTTAGTTTCGTCCCTCCACTTCGAATCAATTTTGACTAAAATTAACTGAAAAAAAACATATGTCGGGTTAATTCTTATTATTTGAAAAACTAATAATTGAGGGTAGTTGAAATTATCAGGTGTCAGCCGCATAACCACCTGCGTAGCCACCTGTGTAAGTGTAGTCACAACAATGTTGGTCTACAATTAAGAATAAAGTCATTGATGACGTCAGTTATGCTGGCGTCACTCTTTTTAAAAACCACGGCCTGGACCGTACTTCGACATATACTCGTATGTATTTTTTGATTAGAAAACATGTATATGATTTCATTTTCATCTCGTCTGTCAATTGATCATGGTTGCTTGCTACAAAGGAATCACCAGAACTTCGAAAATTGGTCAAGTTTGTTTCATAGTGCGGGAACCAGGACTTCATAAGTCTGAAGGAGTTGTACAATATGTTTCATGATTGCTGTGAAAAGTAAAACTTTATTGACCTGACTACAGTTACGTATAAATACATAATATGGGACTCACGATTTTGATAACGTTGCATACTAGGAGAACAGACTTAAGTATTCTGATTTGTATACAATACTGATACGACTACCCACTGCTCTTAGTTTTCAAGATATGTATGTAAGGCAGACTTTTAAGATTGACAAAATACATTGTTACAAAATGTATGTCTAAGAAAATCTCAGAAGAAAAAAAACTGTTTTTTACATTAGTTTTCAGTAAGCCTGATACAATTGCCCTTTATGCTCTCTGATTTTAGATATCTTAGTTTGATTTTATTTTGAAAACGGGAATTCCTTTCTTCATGATAGCCGACACTAAAATATAGTTTCGCCTTAGTTCGTGCATGCATGTTTGTCACAACGGCTGCACTATTAACCCTTTGAAATGCATATTTGTATGTTTATCGTAGAACCAATTCTCTGGGTTTTCGTAGCATCCCCGTAGCAAATTGTGTAATAGTATTCTGTAGCTTTATGAACACCTGGTACTTCATAATACGCAATAAACGTGACTTGAAACTACGGTTCACAATTTGTTTTTAAATTTAAACTTATTTTTTAAAGGAACGTGCATTATCCAGTAAAAAGTAAATAAAAGTAAAGATAGACAGGTAGTTTTATAAAGTAAAGGCAGAGATAAAAAACCATCTCTTATTTACTCATTAAATATTTCATACTTCATGTATGATTAAAAAATAAAAAATAAAAAATTAAATCCATACTATATACTATATACTATTTTACTATACACTAATATTTTATCATTATTATTATTGCTGTTATTATTATTATTATTATTATATTACAAATGCGATAGTAACTCTGTCTGTCTGTCTGTTACGCTTTCACGCCTAAACCAGTGAACCGATTTTGATGAAATTTGGTATTTATCGTAAAAAATGGGGGAATGGGTAAAAAGAGGGGATGACTGTTCGTATGGAAAATCGTCATTTTTGAAGATATAACAGTGAAACTTTGTATTTAGACACTTATTAGGAATGAAAGAACATAGGCTACTTTTTATAGCGAAAATTGGGGTAAAAACAGGTGATGAATGTTCGTATGGAAAATTGTCATTTTTAGAAATATAACAGTGAAACTATGTATTTAGACACCGCTTGTGTCGCTCTTAGTCTATCCCCTCACCCTAGACCCGTCCGGTATGGTAGTACCTGCCGGTAAAGCCCTGGGGATCACTGGAGCACTCAAGCCCCCCACCACGACAAGTTGACAGCCCCCGGGGGATCGTCGAATTAACCTACCCTAATCTACAATCATGTAATAAAGTGATGAAATACACATGTATTTCATCACTTAATATTTTCCAACCCGACCCCAAAAAAAAAAAAAAGATATCAATTTAATAAAACTCATCTGTCCCATATCGGTTTTTTTTCAATCTATAGTGTAAAATCACCCGCAAAGATCTATGTTCTCCTGGTCAGGTGATATGAGTAGCGTTGGAGCTACGAGAAATAAAAAAAAATCTTTTTAACTTGCAAAGCTGGGAAATAACGATATTATTTTTAGACAAATGCCTTTAGTTTGTGAAGTCTATTTCGAGTCTCCACTTTCTTAACTACTAGATTTGGGAATAACTCCTTTTTGCTGATTCGCCTGAAACTAACCGAAAAAATCTATCGCTTTGATGAACATTAATTAATAAATAAATTATTATTATTTTTCTGATTTATTTATTTAGAATAACAATAAAATATTTTTTTTTAATTCTGTTTTTCTGCCTCTTATACATTTAATTAATCATTATTGTTTTGGATTAATTTTCTCGTTCTTTTTAAAACAAAACAAAACATAGCTCAAGTCAGGTTTATTTCATAATATAATGTACCAGGTATTCATAAAGCTCCAGAGTACTGTGCTACGATTTGATACGAGATTTTTATGTAAAATAAAAAAAAAGTATATTGATCTCACTACAGATTAATGTATCATAGTATGGGAGTCACGTTCTTGATAGCGTTGCATACTAGAAGATCAAATTTAAGTATTCTGGTTTAATTATTAGGACGGCCCACTGTGGCTAATGTTCAATATAAATAAAGGAGGCTTTTAAGGTATACATAATATGTGGTTACAAAATGTATTCCTAAGAAGATTAAAAAACTTTTTTTTTTACATTTTCTTTCAATAATCGGAACAAGAAAAATGATTTAACTTATAGTCTTCTACACGGAATTATAATTGTAAGATATTGAAAATCTTCATAAAAGAAAATGATGTGTTTAAAGTTAAACATTTTTCTTCTTGTAATTTAAGGTTTTAGGAATTTTAATAGCGTACAAATAGTTTTAAAGAAACAAACTATAATTTAATGACATTAGCATTTGAAAGTGCTGAGAAATCCTAATGAACAAGAGGAAACAAACAAGTAAGTAAAAGTTAAATACAATGGAAGTAAGTAAGGAAGGAGTAATATATACATATAATATATAAAAAAAATATATATAAATAATTCCATGTAAAGTTTCCTACAGAAACCTGGCTTATGGCCATGATTTCAAAATACTCATCTCAACAAGTCATCTCTAACAGTCCAGTCACAACTAACTAATTCTCAGTTAAGAACATTTGACTGTATAGAAAAACAGGTATTTATAAAAATCAAGTATTGTTTCTCACACTTTCGTAGCAAACAAATAAATAATATACATTTATAAAAAATTTGATAATGTAAAATAATTTAAAATGTCCTTCCGACGTAAACTGACTAAAAATAGACGTGTGGCACTCGGAGACTGCCGCGGTAAAGCTATTGCATAGCATTTTATCAACTTATGCAATTATAATTATATTTTTATTTTATATATGCAGTATTTTTTTTCTTTGTTCTTTTTTTCTTTCTAGATGCCGTCACTTGTGCTATCTATTTCAATAAAATCGTAATAAAATAATATAATGATACGTGTCAGTGACGAGTGCTCATTGCTCGGATGTGTATTCTTTAGTGTGATGCCACTACTGTATTTATATCACAAGCTTCTCGTCAGCAAGTCTAATAACACGTGATGTCACGTAATTATTTTTTTATAATTTTAACACCATATATATATGTCGGCGCAACGACATTTAAAAAAACATTATAAAGGGTAGTTGTTTCATATGTATAGTTGTTTCATATGTATTTCACTTTAGAGGGTAGATGTGACATAAACAATGTCAAGGCGTTAGTAATAACTTTAACAAAATTATTTGTTTGATAGATCGTCGTACTATTTGTATTGAAGGAAAGTAAATGGCAATTCGTATCGTGATTTGTAATATGTAAAGATAAGTTATTTTGTGAGTTTTAGTAAAACACAAACTTAAACAGTAACCATTTTGTAATCAATGTTATTCAATTATGATTTCTTTAAATTTTAAATGGCAATATAAAGTTTAGTTGGTTTAATAATTGATTACGAAAACTTTTGTAATGATTACTGTTTATTTGAATTACTACGAATAATCTTTGTAAGTTATTATTTAAAATTAAGAGTAAATGTAATGACTCCACGAAAACCATTTATATTCGGAGACATCTGTGGCGAGGACACAGTGGTGTGAGAGCTATCCAGGAGAAATTACTAAGTGTTAGTTAAAGTTGAAAATAAAGTGGTGTGAGTAAGTGAGAGTGCTTTATTGGTGAAAATGGATAACCTGATAGGTGGAAATAGTGTTATGTGACGATAACATCGCTGACGTCACAGCTCCTAATAATCAACTTGGACATGGCTCTTCGACATCAGAAGTGGGATAACCTACTTCTACTCGTCCATCTGACAATACTGGAGGCTCTGTTGCAGTGGTAAATACCGAATTATTATTATTTTTTTTTCACAAATGCTAAAAGTGATAAAGCGTATGTCGATCGTATTCCTGGTCAACCAGAAGCCAAAATTAAAATTACTGATACCTGCCATCATATGACCGGGACATGAATGTTGGAATCAGAGAATGGTGTCAACATATTACAACTGCAATGGAAACCTATAACTTTACTGATTACGAAATCAGAATGAAGGTCCGGAGTCTACTCAGAGGACGCACAAAGTTATGGGTTGACAATTGGTTAATATTTACAACAACGTGATCGGAATTGCGGGATGTTTTGATTACGACTTTTTCACATCGAACCAGAGACTGGATACTCGCGGGACATCGTTCGTTTTAAAGAACATAACTATGATAATACTAAGGATATTACGCAATTTTTGTCACAAGCGTGGGTTCTATGGCGACGTATAAGAAAGGCAGTGATTGTTGTATAGGGGATGAACGACTGCGAATCGAATTACTAAATGTTAGAGCGTCATCAATACCCGAATTGATTTCTGTGGCATCGCCGATACGATACGTGAAACGGTCTCACCCTAATACATTGATTACATTACAAGGAACTATAAAACGAACAAATTTAGTACGATATTTGAAAGGTCTGAGACGATTTACAGTAGTGTCGCTATCAACATTAACAACAGTATGCGTTATAAATGATCTTCGAATAGAGATTCAGTTTCATATTGTACCTGACTGTTAAATATGTTCAGATGTTTTAAGTGGAATGAATTTGATTGAAAACACGAATTTTAGTGTGATAATAAACTCGCATGGTGCAATTTTTCTTCACCAACCTGCTATACGTCATGTGATGTCTAGGAGTGATAAATTTAATAATTTAAATTGCGACCTAACTGAACAAGATCTAATAAATAGATTAATAATTCTGCTCAACAAATATGAAAATCACCGAAGTACTACAAATATGCTTAAAAGATAACGATAGATATGTAGAACGTAGACCATATCGATTAAGTCCTGTAAGGAGGGAAACAGTTCGTTCAATTATTAAGGAATTACTTGAACATAAAATTATTCGAGAAAGAAACAGCACCAACAGAGCTGTATACAGATGATAGTAGCATTGGATACGGAGCAGTTCTAGCTCAGATCGTTAATGGGCGCCGTCATCCAGTAGTATATATCAGTCAAAAAAAAATAACTACTGACGCGGAGAGCCGGTACCACTCTTATGAGCTCGAGACTCTGGCAGTAGTACGGGCAACAAAACATTTTCGACACTATTTATACGGACTAATAAATGACTGGTTTGCGCCTGTGTCTATTAACAATTTAAGTGGAGGTTCTGAAATTTGAATATAACCTAATTGCCTCTGTATGTGGAAATTGAGCTCTATTTTGGCTTTTCTGGTTTTAAGGCATCCTGAAAATTTTCATGTTTACTATTCTTACAGGTGGAAATGGGTTCCTCTACGTTATATACTGCAGAGGGTTCTTCGGAGGTATAATATGGCTCATAATGTTCATTATATTGATCATAATCATAGTAATACTGATCATAATCGGAATAATATTCATACTCATTATAGTTATAATCATCGTCAAATTCATTGAAATTTAACTCACGGGTTTTGAAATAATTACTAGGAGGTGGATTGCCAAATTTACGCCAGTCATGCCCTGTAGGGGGTAAATTCCTAGGTATAAAGTGACTCACACCACTCATCGGACGTGGTTTAAATGGTTGTTGGGGTTGCTGAGGACTATTAGGCAATCTAAAAAGATTACTTTGCGGATTATAATTCTGAGGCAGAGCGCGCATTACTTGTTGAGTTCGAGAGGGGCCACGGGGTGGTTGCATCTGTTGTGGTTGGCTCGGACGCCATCCTTGGTTATTTGGTGATGCGAATGACCTTGATGGACAAGACATGTTCTGGTGCCTGAAGGGCATATTATATGGTACGAAATTATTAGGCGGTAAATGGATTGCATTAGATTTCAAATGAGTTTGATGAAGATCTTTCCTAGAACCACCTTCATTTCTTTGTTGTAAATACAGAGTATTAAGTTCGTCTCGAACAAATTGAAGAGCCTTTTCAATAGACTCCGGTCGCATACAGCGGATCCTACAACCTAAGGGGTCTTTTAAACCTCGCAAGTATGCTTGAAGAGTAAGCTTTTTATATAAGTCTCGTTTAGCTTCTATGGTAGTTGGGACAGATTCATGTAAAGAGATATATGTCATAATGGTACTATATAAATTCTGGCACCTCTCATAAAATTCCTGAGGTGTGCTATTACCCTGTGTTTGTAATGAAAGATCACTATAAAGAGCGGTTTCGTCACGGTGATCTGCAAAATTGTTCACTAACGTACTCCTGATACCTAGCCAGTTTTCTGGAATCCCATTGGAATTAATTAGCCTAGCCGCGGGTCCAGAAATTTTATTTAAGATTCCGTTTATTAAAGCCAAATTAGAAAACTCGTTTCCAGGACCCGGTTGGAAATATTGCAATACTAATTGATCGCATAAATTAATGAAACGGGTTAAAACATGAGTGGTCCCGTCGAAATCGGGTAGCAACCTTAGTGATTCGTAGATATTGTCAATGTCAGCCATTTTTACGTTTAAATCTCTATTTTCGTCTATTATATTAAACTTATTATTTTTATCTAACCTATTCTTTAATCTAGAGTTGCGATATTCGAGTGGATGAAAAATCTTGGTTGCTTAAAATAACACACACAATTTAAAATAATACACAATTAAAATTCAAAAAGTAAGTTTAAACAATCGAAAGAAACGAACATAAAATATAATAAAAATCACACTAATTGATTTGAAAGTCAGGTGAAAATGTAAGTTTATTCAAAACTATATTCTTTATGAAATAAATCGATTTTATTAAATAAAGAATAGAAAAAAAAATAAAATTGATTAACTACGTCTATAAAAGAAATTAATTAATTTTTTACTGAACCCTAATAAGGTATATGTGAGTAATTAATTAATAAAATAGTTATAGTCTTAAATTAAGGATATGAACTAGGAAAGTAAGGACTGAGATAGATTCAAAGTACTTACAGCATATCTGGATTTTGGTATCAATTGTGGAATCAATTTTCAGATCTCCCCCGAACCGTTCGAACCAAATAGGTTTCGGATACTCGAAAACGGTGCTTAGCCACCCGGGTAGCTCGCGAACACGGTATCAAAGTTGGATATTATCACGAACTATCCGCGAGTATCCTACCGACTGCGCCAATTATGATTTCGACGGTCGGTGGATGCAATGAAACCAAAATTTAAATGACTTAATTTAATTTTAAATTTAAATTACAATTAATTGGTTCGACTATATTGTACGAAGGGTGAACAAATAGTGACACAATATTCTAAAATATTCGAAAAAGAAATATAAAACTAAAAAGTCTGTTCACACGGAACTGCTGAGTCAGACCCGTGTAGAATGAACAAGTTTACTTAGAAGCTTAGCGCGGCCTGCAATTACACCGTAATTCTTTTAATATCTAATTTAACTATCACTGTGACACCGTCACGTAACATGGGGTTTGAAAATGTGTAATTGTTAACGATGCGTATTTATTGCAACTTATTACGTATGCATATGCATACCTATATCTAATACACTGTTCTCAGTAAACTCGTCATAGATTGCACTTGACTATTATGAATTCCTGTCTCCTGTATGTGAAATACACGAGACTAATTTAGCCTAAAACATCGAGACAGACAAGTGAAGTTTCCTTACTGACTTACTGAAAGCTAATGTAAAAAATATTTTTTTTTTCAATCTCAAAAGTCTGCCTTACATACATATCTTGAAAACTAAGAGCAGTGGGTGGTCGTATCAGTATTGTATACAAATCAGAATACTTAAGTTTGTTCTCCTAGTATGCAACGCTATCAAAAACGTGAGCCCCTACTATGTATTTATACGTAACTGTAGTAAGGTCAATAAAGTTTTACTTTTCACAGCAATCTTGAAAAATATTGTACTACTCCTTCAGACTTATGAAGTCATGGTTCCCGTACTATGAAACAAACAAACAAACGTGACCAATTTTCGAAGTTCTGGTTGGTTCCTTTGCAACCATGATCAATTGATAGGCGAGATGAAAATGAAATCATTCATATACATGTTTTCTAATCAGAAAATAAATAATAAAATATTTAATTAATTAATATAATATTAATTGATTTAGATTATAATTAATCAATGTTTTTCAAATACACGTATGTCGGAGTAGGGTCCAGGCCGTGGTTTTTAAAAAGTGTGACGCCAGCATAACTGACGTCACCAATGACTTTATTCTTAATTGTAGACCAACATTGTTGTGACTACACTTACACAGGTGGCTACGCAGGTGGTTATGCGGCTGACACCTGATAATTTCAACTACCCTCAATTATTAGTTTTTCAAATAATAAGAATTACACCGACATATGTTTTTTTCAGTTAATTTTAGTCAAAATTGATTCGAAGTGGAGGGACGAAACTAAGTGCCATTATCATTTATAGAAAAAGAAATGCCAGCTTCGAAAGTTAAATTTTTTGTACTGGTCTCGTAGCTCCAACGGAACTCATAACATCCTACCAGGGAAACATAAATCTATGAAGGTGATGTATCACTATGAATTGAGAGTGAAATTTATGCTATATGAACATATTGGGACAGACGTGTGTTTTAAATATTTCATATATTGAATATATATTGATATTTATTGATATTTATTTGTTTGTCTGTGTTCGTGTGTCATAGCCCAATTTACATTTATTAGAGCTTATTTATTTATTAATTTTTTCCTGTTATTCTTATGAATATATTTTTGTTCCTATCATATATAAGTTTCTTTTGCGTGTTCCTGAAATCTCGTTTTATGGAAGTGAATTGAATTCATAAAATAATTTGTATTATTTTCAAGTTCGTAGAGCAGTGGACGATCATCGTATCGTATCAATATGGTTAGGTAGGGAGAGGAGCTTGGACAGTGGAGGTGAGCGTTTAACGCGCGTTAGTTAGGGGCCCCTTAAACCTACACCTGGGTCGCAAGTCCCAGGCACTGTTGAAGCTCCACTCCCTGCAACGCAATGGACCCGGCACCCGCACGGTGAATCCATTGAATGCTAAGAGGTTTCGTCTCATTTAAAACGACTGCCCGGAGAGTCGGGCTGACGCTGGAAAGACAGTTGACGCTGGAAAGACAGATGGCGCTGGAAAGACAGATGACTGCTGGAAAGACAGCCGAGGGCAACGGCCTAGCAAGCCCAGCCCGGGATTTACGAAGCTAAAAGTCCTATTAAGAAAAATACCCCTAGGACAGTCCGAGAGGGGGGGCGAAAGATCTGTCCACCGGTCGATGTAAACGGCGAAAACGGCGCGAATACGGATTTGAAATGCCCTACGTGCGGGAAAAATTACAAGAGACGAGCCTGGTACATTAAACATCTAAAAACACATAATGGTGTTGAAGCACGACAATCGTCGGTAAGTTCTTCAACTTTCACTGCGGATAGAGTTGACCCTCATGTATCCCATGGTGAACCATTAACTGGAAACTACCAGGAGTCCATTGACATCCGGACACGTCTTAGCATTCCAAACATGAAACAATCGACTTGGAAAGTTCACGACGACAATTTAGCGGACCTGTTAGAGCATCCGGGCTCGAAGCAGGATTTGAACTCGCGAGTAGAAACTTTCCAAAATACTATTTACGACTACTTTAACGAGCAATATCCACCTAGAAATCATTACGCTCGCAAAAATAAAGACAATTCTTTCAAGATAAAAATGAGGAGGAAAAAACGGGAATTAATAAAAAATCTACGTATAGCCAAAGCCCTAGGCGATAATCACCTTAGTCATCAACTATAGGGTTTTCCATTAAGGGCGCTTGATCTTTGAAATGCAAAAAAAAATACATGTAGGAAAGATATTTGCGAAATTTTTTTTTATTTGGAAGGTCTATCGACCCCATTATGTATGGAATATGACATCATTCAAATGACCGCCACGGCTTCGGTTGGTGGCGCGCACACGAAAGGTCCAATTTTCGATGACTCTGGCGCACAAATCGGGCTGTATTTGATCGATGGCGTGGCGTATGTTGACTTTGAGGGCATCGGTGGTTTGCGGCTTGTTGGCATAGACCTGCGACTTAAGAAAACCCCACAAGAAAAAGTCCAGCGAGGTCAAATCGCACGATCTCGGTGGCCAGTTCACGTCGCCTCCGCGCGAGATGACCATGTCCAGAAATTGCTCGTGCAGAACTTCCATCGTAGCGTGTGCTGTGTGGCACGTAGCGCCGTCCTGTTGAAACCACATGTTGTCCAGATCCATATTCTCGATTTCAGGCCAAAAGAAGTTGGTTATCATCGACCGGTATCGCTCACCATTGACGGTGACGGCCACACCATTATCGTTTTCGAAAAAATACGGACCAATCACGCCTCCGGCCCAAAATCCGCACCAAACAGTCACTTTCTGCGGGTGCATTGCCACTTGGTGAACCTCGTGTGGAGTGGTCTCGTCCCAAATACGGCAATTTTGCTTGTTGACATAGCCATTCATCCAAAAATGCGCCTCGTCGCTGAAGATGATTTTTTTGCCAAAATCGGCGTCAACTTCCAACTGCTCTAATGCCCAGTCAGCGAACACACGGCGCTGTCTATGGTCATTAACCTTGAGCTCTTGGGTCAGCTGGATCTTGTACGGGTGCAGGCTCAAGTCACAACGCAAAATTCGCCAAGTTGTCGTCTGCGAAAGGCCGAGTTCCTGTGCGCGACGCGGAATTGACTGCCGCGGGTTTTCGAGGACACTGTCGCGCACAGCGGCGATATTCTCGGCAGATCTCGCGTTACGTTGACGCACGGGAACCGGCTGATTGTTAACTGACCCGGTTGACTCGAATTTGTCCACCAATCGACGGATAGTCGACTCGGCAGGACGATCATCGCGACCGTAAAACGGGCGAAGTGCGCGGAACGTTGCTCGAACTGAAGACCCATTTTCATAAAACAATTTTATGATTTGCACGTGCTGCTCAACACTGTAACCTGCCATGGTGGTTTGGGAGGACGGAATGAATATAACACACTGCATTTGACAGCTGTCACTTAAACAACATGGCCGCAATCAGCTGTCAAAGTTCAAGCGTCCCTATTGGAAAACCCCATAGCTAGGGCGTTAAGATCAATTCTAAAATTAATTCAAGGAATATCGGCGCAAACCGCAAAAAATCGCGATAATTTTGACCGGGCAAAACAGGAAGTAGATTTTGATAAAAACCCTTTTGAGTATTCGAAAACCATTTTTAAGAAAGAACGCGGACAGCTTCTCTTGACCAATGAAAAAATTTACGATCATTTTAAGAGCACATACGAAGTGCCTAAAAGTGTAAGACTCTATGCGGATCCCAACGATCAAAAACCTGGAATTCCTCGTTTCGATTTCCACGGCATCCCTCCAACGCTAGATGAGATAAGTATTCAGATAAAGAAAAAATCGTCTAAATCTGCACCGGGACCCGATGGTATCCCATATATAGTCTTTAAAAAATGTCCATCGGTTCGTAAACATCTCACATATATATACGATAAAATCTGGTCAAGGAAGCAAATCCCGGAGTGCTTCGGGAAAGCAATTTTTGTCCTCATTCCCAAAAAAGATCGAGTCACAGATCCGAAAGATACTAGACCGATAGCCTTAACAAATACTATATCCAAAACCTTTTTCTCAGTTCTACAAACGAGAATGACGCGATTCATGCTCAGCAACAGGTATTTTAGGCCAAATCACCAGAAAGGGTTTTTACCCGGAATTTCTGGCTGCCTAGAACACAACACTTTGCTGTCGGAGAGTTTAAAAGATGCTAGGAAAAGCGAGAGGCAAATTACAGTTTGTTGAATAGACTTAGAGAACGCGTTCGGGTCGATACAACACGAATTGATGCTATTCGCGCTAAGATGGTACAACTTTCCGCCCCTAGTTACCGATATGATCGCGTCGTACTACTCAAAATTAAAGTTTTCTATAACAACTAAAGAAGGCCATTCAAAAACTTTTAGTTACAATGTAGGACTATTTCAAGGTTGCTGTTTGTCTCCAATTGTATTTAATATTGTAATTAACATCTTAGTAGATAAATTAACCAGCAACGAGAAAAAATGGGGGGGTATCGGTTCAAGTTTAATAATAAATACACGGAATCCATTTTAGCCTTCGCTGACGATCTCGCAATACTGACACGTAACCCCAAACACTGTCAAGTACTATTAGATGAAGTGGATAGATTCTGTGAGTGGACCGATGGATTGAGGACAAAACCAAGTAAATGTCACTGTCTGTGTCTCGGTAGGCGGAGTACAAGATACACCTCATACAATCCGGGATTATCGTTAGGCGGTCAATGCATTTCTACGGTTACAGAAAATGCACCATTTAAATTTCTCGGTCGGAAGATTGATAATATAGGTCGTACTCCATCTTTAGAAGGTATAGTAGATAGCTTTTTAAACGATCTCAACAAGGTAGATAGCCAACAGATCAGTAACGTTAAAAAAGCTTGGATCTACGATAATTATCTAACTTCACGTTTAAATTGGCCTTTCCTCGTTTATGATTTCAATAAAACCCTTTTGTCAAAGTTAGATGCAGGCGTCATAAAGATGTTGAAGTTGTGGCTCGGGCTCGCGCTAACGGCTGATTCATCGGCTTTATTTAGGGATCGCAATAGTTTTGGGATGAGTCTAAAAAGGCCATCGGAGCTCTACAAACACCTGAGAGTTTCCAAGAGATATATCCTGGGGAAATCCCAGGATGACGTCGTTACATCGCTCCCAAAAGACAAAGATGCCCCAGAGCTAGAGTCAAGGCTTCAATTCCACAAGCAGTTTATGATAGGAGCGCAAAGTAACAGAGTAGGGTTAGGATCAAGTAGGAAGGTCCAAGATACGGATATATTGAAGTCTTTTATTCGGCAAGACGAGAATGATAAATATAAGATCCATGCAATAAGTTTAGAAATGCAGAACGAGTGGTTAGACATAGGAGATTTTTGCATCCCATTAGCACTAAAATGGCGTACCTTAATCCATGATTGGTCCCCAGCATTGCTAAAATTCTATCTCAATGCGTTCCAGATGACTCTCCCAGATCAGAGTAATTTAGTAAGATGGGGTAAAGGTACCGAAAAGACTTGCTATATCTGTGGGAAGGCAGTTGGAACTGCTAGGCACTTGTTAGTGGGATGTAAGGTACTCCTCGATAGCGGTCAATACTCGCGTCGTCACGATAGGGTTCTGGAAATCATACGTGAAGCGGTTAGTCTTTCGGTAGCCAGAGCGCAAAAGGAAATAACCACAAACGAGCGATCAGTAGGTTTTGTGAGAGAGGGCACTAGGGCTATAAAAACAAATGTTAAGCCTTACTCCATCCTTAAAGCGGCTACGGATTGGACTATAATAATGGATACGTGTGAAAAACAAAACAAAATCCCCGAGAATATTTGTGCATCGGCCTCCAGACCAGACATATTTATGTACTCGCGAATCTTAAAGCGCGTTGTGATGATAGAGCTTACGGTTCCTTGGGAAACCAACATCCCCAAAGACCATACCATCAAGGTCAACAAATATTACGAGCTCACAAACGAACTCACTCGAAATAGGTTCGTCGTGGATTTATACGCGGTAGAAGTGGGAGCGAGAGGTATAACGGCTAAATCTCTCTACAACCTGCTAAAAGACTTGGGCCTGCCCAGAACTCACATCAATTCGTTCTTGGAACGTACTTCGAAGGCAGCCCTAGTAGGTTCTTTTCAAATATGGTTAGGTAGGGAGAGGAGCTTGGACAGTGGAGGTGAGCGTTTAACGCGCGTTAGTTAGGGGCCCCTTAAACCTACACCTGGGTCGCAAGTCCCAGGCACTGTTGAAGCTCCACTCCCTGCAACGCAATGGACCCGGCACCCGCACGGTGAATCCATTGAATGCTAAGAGGTTTCGTCTCAGTATTGCATACAAAACATGATTCCTCAATTAATGTTCATCTGTAATACAAGGTTATAAAGTCAGGGTATATAAAAATTTAATTATTATTATAAAACTATTAACTATTATTATTTATTATCGCTAAGGTGATCTTTCTCCCCATTAATCTCAAGCTCTAGTTGGTTTGTATAATTTTAAGTTCCATATATTTTTTTATTAAAATTATTAATAAATGTTAGATTTATTAATAATTTTATTCAATGCTTTCAATTTGCGTGTAACTTAATTATAACTGTAATTAACTGTATGATGATAACTTTAATAAACTCAGTTTAACGTATGAGAAGAAATGTGGGAAAAATTCCTCTAGCTAAGCTGTATTGGTTGCATAACACCAACTCATAACATCCTACTAGGAGAACATACAACCGCGTAGGTGATGTTTCACAAGGGGGTGGAAGTGAAACTATCTATCTATATTTAATATAGTCTACTTGTTTGTGTGATGGTTGTCTTTTATGTATGTGTAAGTTTGGTATGACTGGCTTGCTAGCTGGCTCTTTGATAATTACGAATATTGACATCGCACTATTATTTATTCTTACTTCAAAGTTAAATTCATAACGAGGGCAAAGTGGACAGAAAATTCAAAATATTTTAGTTTTTCCCTGAGTTATTCACTTAACACAACTTGTATTCAAAATTTTGAAGCTTCTATATAAACTAGAAGCGCCTTACAGTTTGGATGATGGGTCAGTCAGTGAATGAAAAAATTTAACAAAACTAAGAACTTTGCCTAGTTGTAATGCTTGAGCTACTTTTTTCTTGCTTACCAGAAATATAGGCGTCAAGTTTAATGCTAAATGTACTTATAGGTCGAAAATGTCCCGAAATAATTTGAGAAAAGTGTAATACGGCCATGCCGCTTTTTTATTTTTGCTCGACTTGGCGGTTCACTATCGTACAAACAGGTAAATTTTACAATTCATTTTTCAGACAATATCGAATTTTATCTATAGTAACAAAATAGTTTTAAATCCAATCACCGCTTCAATAAGTCAATATATATTGTTAGTTATAATTATTTAAAATAATTTAAATTGTGATATTCTTGATGATTCTAAGCTTAACGATATTTATATTCTCATCTAAAAATGTTACCTTTGAATATTATAAATAGGATGTAAGTACCAGACAGGGGGATTTCTGGTACGAGTTGTGGAGCAATAAACATCTAAGTGGAAGTACTGCCTTATTTATTTCTAACAATATGTACAAAATTTCTATTTAATTATTGTCGGCTAGGTATGCGTGTTCATATTGTATCATATCTTAGGTCTATCCAACGACGATCCCTATGTACACTACGGGGTTCTGTAACCTCTCGCACAAATCGGTAGATTTAAAATTCTCTCTTTAGATAAACGAAATGTATGTAATGAAACTAGTATTTTTCGGATAAACTAGGCGTGATTTATTTTTGTAAAAAACTACATACTCCCGACACATCTGACATCTCGTCTGCCCGTGATCACGGTTGCTGAAAAGTAACCGAAACGTCGGGAGTATGTAGTTTTTTTACAAAAATAAATCACCAAAGTTTATCCGAAAAATACTAGTTTCATTTAAATGAATCAAACTCGCGAAAATCTTAGATCTCATTATGTATGTAATGTATGACTAATTATACATACCCACATGATCACACAGTTTTTAGTCATCGACACAGCCACATAGTCGGATAGTATTATTAATGAAGCACACAGTTACATTTTCCATAACCATGACATTAGAAAATCATAAAGTCTTGGTCGTTGACAGACTCTTACGCATCGGTGATATCTGTTGTTATTTTAATAAAACATAAGTGGATTTAATATGGTTACTATGACAACCGACATAAAACCTAATTTTATGACGGTGACGTGTTAATAGAATGAAGATCCAAATCTACCGTACAATCGGGTATGATATTAATCGGTAATTTAATGGACCGAATGATTCGTTGTGAATTCGCAATGCGAATGTAAGACACTCCGTCTCTGCTTAATACGAGTACATCGGTGCCTATAACTACCGGAGTATTCAAAAACGTACTCGGTACTTATATTATTTGGTATTTCCGCGCCACCAAAACCACGCAACAGTGGAATGCACGCATGTAGTTTGCATGAAAAATGCTTAGCTAAATCAGAGCTTATTAACGAGATGTATGAACCGGTATCCATTAATACATCTGTCGGGATGCCACCTAGTACCGCCGTAATAACGTCACGATTATTAATGTCAGTTACGACTTCTCGACAAAAATTTACGTTACCCGAGTTCGATCGTCCTTAAGCAAAACAGTTCGGTTCACTATGACCGACTTTCTTACAGACGTTACAAGCTACGGATTTAAATTGAAACGAATTAGTCCTTGAGGATTGAGGCAGAGGCAAGTTTCGTGGCTTAGTTTTATTAATGTCAGGTTTAGGCCGTTTATTACTGCATGATGCACTCATGTGTCCCCATTTATTATACTCACAGCATTTAATATTTATTTATTTATATATTTATATACCAAGAGAAGAAATAGTTACATAATTAATTATAAAAGACATGTGATGCACAAAGGATAACTTATCTCTTAAAAGAGACCTCTACGAGAAACCCTTTTCATAAAGGAAACTACATAAAGAAGCGTGGTGTACATAGGTACAATAAAAAGAGTGAAGGGAAAAAAAATATAGAGATTTATATATAGATAAGCAAACAAAAAAAAATATAATAATAGAAAATTTTGATATTATACATACATAGATATATACATAAATATACACATAAATATATACAAATAGTATGAATAAATAAACATTACATATCAGAAGGTAAAAGTGACAGAAGATGTCACTTAAGTTAATGTTTAAATGCAGGTGCACTTGGTCTCTCTTTGTAAAAAGAAGGTGGGAGTGAGTTCCAAAGCTGTGCACCTTGGACGGAGAACGATTTACGGAAAAATTTTGTATTAAAGGAGGGGATATCGAGAGGCTCCACTATGCTATATTTTGCATATCATGTTATATATGCCTGAATATAATGATGAAATTTAAGAATACTCCTTGCCATATAGACATCTAATAATTAATTATAACTGGCTATTGGATAATAATAGTATGTAATTTTACCAGACAAACGTTTCATTATATACTTTTGTTGTTTGACGAATACCTTAACGAATACCATATCCCTAAACATAACGATAATTTTTAAGAATGTGCCCTCATATCTTAGAATTTACAAATTAAAAATGCCTATGTATTATATCCCTGAATTTTAAGTTACAATATATTTATTGCCTATTAATGTTTTTTAAGTCTGTGGATTTTTTCGATATTTAGAATATTTTCTACATAATTTGATAATTTTTTTAGAAAGTATTCTAAAAAAAATATCAAATTGTGTATTAGTTATCGTTTTATAATTAATTACAAAAACATTTTCGCTACGTAATAATTTTCACACAACTGGAAGCGTATCCCTAAGGTGAACTAGAGACTTTCGAATCCCTAGTTTATCACTAGAAAGGAAACGGGACATAACAGAGTTAAACATAAATGAGAATATGACTGAAATCATACCGATATAGGTTAACCCGAAAGAAATCATGAAAAGAGATACATAGATTTATGGACGACAGATGTGTCAGTCGAGATAGAACCTCTGAAGTAATTCTTATTAGTTATGAATGATTTTTTGTTAAATCGCATTTAAGTTAGTTGTAATTTGATAATAATTAATAATTACCTACAATTTTTTATGACAAATATAATTCATATCAATACACACGATGTAACTCACAAGCACTACATATTTTAGTAATCAAGATTGCTTAATGCGCTCGGGAATTGCGAGTTGGCTGAGTTGCGAGACTTGGTTTGCTGATAAAAAATTTGGTTTTTCATGGCATTGCGTTTTCATGCGAATGCCAAGTCAATCTATTTATTTAAACATAAAATATTTTAATTTTAATGTGGTCACTATGAGATGTGGTTAGATAGTTAATAACGTTGTAACTTAAGACAGAAGGCCCCTTAAGAGGGGACCGAAAAGATCAACCGACTTGGTATTACGTACATCATCCAAAATTTTACAATGAAAGAACAGTGTTGCGGGACTTTTTTTTTTAACTTTTGTTATCGATGGCATCTCATTTATTTTTGTGAAAAACCTCCTTTTTCTCTTTTTTTCTAGTATGATCTACTTCTCTAACACTCGTGCTATCAGCGAATTTTTTGAGAGCCCACTCTCTGACTTATGATACGAGCTACACGTGTATATTTATAGATTACCTTGAAAAGTGGACAGAAAATTCAAAATAGTTTAGTTTTTCCCTGAGTTATTCACTAAACACACATTGTTTTCAAAATTTTGAACCTTCTTTATAAACTAGTAGCGCCTTACAGTTTTGATGATGGGTCAGTCAGTGAATGAAAAAATTTAACAAAACTAAGAACTTTGTCTAGTTGTAATGCTTGAGCTACTTTTTTCTTGCTTACCAGAAATATAGGCGTCAAGTTTAATGCGAAATGTACTTATAGGTCGAAAATGGCTCGAAATAATTTGAGAAAAGTGTAATACGGCCATGCCGCTTTTTTATTTTTGCTTGACTGTCCTGGTCCTGCGGTGTGGTTTCGGACATGGGATTTTATATTTTTAAGAACGGGGTCCCAGGTCTTTGATAGATTCCAGCCATCTTCTCTATTGAAATTGGGATGTTTTTTAATTTCAATAACCTCGCGAATTAATCTCGGTATATACTTGTCTTCCCGAGCGAGGATTTGAGGTTTATCAAAACGAATGTAGTGGCCTGGTTTGTCCATTGTGTGTTCACACACTGCTGACTTCGACGCGCGCCTGTTTTTGATGTCTGAGATGTGTTCTTTAACCCTTGTACCGATGCTCCTCTTCGTCTGTCCAATGTATGACAAGCCACAGTCACAGTCGAGTTTGTATACACCCGCTTGTTGTAAAGGAATGTTACTCTTGATTGGTCTCAAGAATTGGCTCACTTTCTTATGTGGTTTGTAAATAGTTTTAATGGAAACCTTCTTCAAGATGTTGCCTATTCTGTCAGTAACTCCCTTCACATATGGTAGTATCGCAGGTTGTCGTTCAACTGTGGGTGGCTTCAGGTGGTTCTTGCGATGCTGGCGAGGCACGGGCAGGTTGTTGATGGTGAGAGCATGTTTTACATGCTGCAGCTCGGCCTCTAGGTGGTCAGCATCACAAAGGTGTTGGGCTCTCTGTAACAAAGATTTGCCAACGGTAGCTAACTGTATAGGGTGGTGGTGCGAGTTACCGTTGAGGTACCTGTCCGTGTGTGTGGGTTTCCTATAAACAGTGTGTCCCAAAGTATTGTCAGGATTCCTAACGACATGATATACTTGACTCCTTGATATACTTGTTACAGAGAGCCCAACACTTTTGTGATGCTGACCACCTAGAGGCCGAGCTGCAGCATGTAAAACATGCTCTCACCATCAACAACCTGCCCGTGCCTCGCCAGCATCGCAAGAACCACCTGAAGCCACCCACAGTTGAGCGACAACCTGCGATACTACCATATGTGAAGGGAGTTACTGACAGAATAGGCAACATCTTGAAGAAGGTTTCCATTAAAACTATTTACAAACCACATAAGAAAGTGAGCCAATTCTTGAGACCAATCAAGAGTAACATTCCTTTACAACAAGCGGGTGTATACAAACTCGACTGTGACTGTGGCTTGACATACATTGGACAGACGAAGAGGAGCATCGGTACAAGGGTTAAAGAACACATCTCAGACATCAAAAACAGGCGCGCGTCGAAGTCAGCAGTGTGTGAACGCACAATGGACAAACCAGGCCACTACATTCGTTTTGATAAACCTCAAATCCTCGCTCGGGAAGACAAGTATATACCGAGATTAATTCGCAAGGCTATTGAAATTAAAAAACATCCCAATTTCAATAGAGAAGATGGCTGGAATCTATCAAACACCTGGGACCCCGTTCTTAAAAATATAAAATCCCATGTCCGAAACCACACCGCAGGACCTCAAGACACCGTGAGCGCATTCTGCCGGCATCCAGAGCGGTACGCCAGAAAATTAAGAAATCGATGGCGGTAGATGATAAATAACAAGGACCAACTGACAGACATTCACACCTCGTCTGCCCGTGATCACGGTTGCTGCAAAGTAACCGAAACGTCGGGATTATGTAGTTTTTAAATAATAAAATCCGCGTAGTAAATCCGAATAATACTAATTTCATTTAAATGAATACTCGCGAAAATCTTAGATCTCATTATATGTAAATGTGTACGTACATATTTATAATTTATATTTATAATCAGGCTTTTTTAGACAAAGCTGAAAAAATTCTCTCGGTGCTTTGGAATTCTGAGACTCTGAGATGACTCTAAATTAATTTTAAGAATTTATGATCTCTTCTCCTTTTTTTCTACAAAACTTGAAATCTTTCAAGGTATAAGATAAAGGAGTGCCTCTGTGGGGTCGATCGTCTAAATAACCTACCCTAATCTACAACCATGTCATAAAGTTATGAAATACACATTATATATATGCTTCTTATGTAAGCTTATTAAAAGTTTCTTTTGTTTTTTATGTTTTGTAAGAAAAATCATTTTGCTAAAAAAAAAATGCAACACTTAAAATTACCCAAAAATATTAAACAACGTGCAAACATAAGCATGAGATTAAAGCGGAGAAAGATCACCTTGATAGTTTTATATACCCTGACCTTATAACCTTGTATTACAGGTGAACATTAATTCAGGAATCATGTTTTGTATGCAATTCTGAACGACGATCGTCCACTGCTCTACGAACTTGAAAATAATGCAAATTATTTTATGAAAGCAAAATTCACTTCCATAATGCAAGATTTCAGGAACACGCAAAAGAAACTTATATATCACAAGAACAAAATTATATTCATAAGAGTAACGGGAAAAAATTAATAAATAAATAAGCTCTTATTAATGTAAATTAGGCCATGATACACGAACACACACAAACAAATAAATATCAATATATATTGATATGAAATATTTAAAACACACGTCCGTCCCAATATGTTCATATAGCACAAATTTCACTCTCAATTCATAGTGAAACATGACCTTCATAGATTTATGTTTCCCTGGTACGATGTTATGAGTTGCGGTACGAGACCAGTAAAAAAAAATTACTTTCGAAGCGGGCATTTCTTTTTCTATAAATGATAAGGCACTAAGTTCGTACAGGCACTTTCGTCCCTCCACTTCGAATCAATTTTGACTAAAATTTACTGAAAAAAAAACATATATAACGGCGTAGTTCTTATTATTCAAAAAACTAATAATTGTGGGTAGTTGAAATAATCAGGTGTTAGCCGCATAACCACCTGCGTAGCCACCTGTGTAAGTGTAGTCACAACAATGTTGGTCTACAATTAAGAATAAAGTCATTGATGACGTCAGTTATGCTGGCGTCACTCTTTTTAAAAACCACGGCCTGGACCGTACTTCGACATATACTCGTATGTATTTTTTGATTAGAAAACATGTATATGATTTCATTTTCATCTCGTCTGTCAATTGATCATGGTTGCTTGCTACAAAGGAATCACCAGAACTTCGAAAATTGGTCACGTTTGTTTTATAGTGCGGGAACCAGGACTTCATAAGTCTGAAGGAGTTGTACAATATGTTTCATGATTGCTGTGAAAAGTAAAACTTTATTGACCTGACTACAGTTACGTATAAATACATAATATGGGACTCACGTTTTTGATAACGTTGCATACTAGGAGAACAGACTTAAGTATTCTGATTTGTATACAATACTGATTCGACTACCCACTGCTCTTAGTTTTCAAGATATGTATGTAAGGCAGACTTTTAAGATTGACAAAATACATTGTTACAAAATGTATGTCTAAGAAAATCTCAGAAGAAAAAAAACTGTTTTTTACATTAGTTTTCAGTAAGCCTGATACAATTGCCCTTTATGCTCTCTGATTTTAAATATCTTAGTTTGATTTAATTTTGAAAACGGGAATTCCTTTCTTCATGATAGCCGACACTAAAATATAGTTTCGCCTTAGTTCGTGCATGCATGTTTGTCACAACGTCTGCACTATTAACCCTTTGAAATGCATATTTGTATGTTTATCGTAGAACCAATTCTCTGGGTTTTCGTAGCATCCCCGTAGCAAATTGTGTAATAGTATTCTGTAGCTTTATGAACACCTGGTACTTCATAATACGCAATAAACGTGACTTGAAACTACGGTTCACAATTTGTTTTTAAATTTAAACTTATTTTTTAAAGGAACGTGCATTATCCAGTAAAAAGTAAATAAAAGTAAAGATAGACAGGTAGTTTTATAAAGTAAAGGCAGAAATAAAAAACCATCTCTTATTTACTCATTAAATATTTCATACTTCATGTATGATTCAAAAATAAAAAATAAAAAATTAAATCCATACTATATACTATTATACTATTTTACTATATACTAATATTTTATCATTATTATTATTGCTGTTATTATTAATATTATTATTATATTATAAATGCCATAGTAACTCTGTCTGTCTGTCTGTTACGCTTTCACGCCTAAACCAGTGAACCGATTTTGATGAAATTTGGTATTTATCGCAAAAAATGGGGGAATGGGTAAAAAGGAGGGGATGACTGTTAGTATGGAAAATCGTCATTTTTGAAGATATTACAGTGAAACTTTGTATTTAGACACTTTATTGGGAATGAAAGAACATAGGCTACTTTTTATAGCGAAAATTGGGGTAAAAACAGGTGATGAATGTTCGTATGGAAAATTGTCATTTTTAGAAATATAACAGTGAAACTATGTATTTAGACACCGCTTGTGTCGCTCTTAGTCTGACCCCTCACCCCAGACCCGTCCGGTATGGTAGTACCTGCCGGTAAAGCCCTGGGGATCACTGGAGCACTCAAGCCCCCCACCATGACAAGTTGACAGCCCCCGGGGATCGTCGAATTAACCTACCCTAATCTACAATCATGTAATAAAGTGATGAAATACACATGTATTTCATCACTTAATATTTTCCAACCCGACCCCAAAAAAAAAAAAAAAAAAAGATATAAATTTAATAAAACTCATCTGTCCCATATCGGTTTTTTTTCAATCTATAGTGTAAAATCACCCGCAAAGATCTATGTTCTCCTGGTCAGGTGATATGAGTAGCGTTGGAGCTACGAGAAATAAAAAAAATCTTTTTAACTTGCAAAGCTGGGAAATAACGATATTATTTTTAGACAAATGCCTTTAGTTTGTGAAGTCTATTTCGAGTCTCCACTTTCTTAACTACTAGATTTGGGAATAACTCCTTTTTGCTGATTCGCCTGAAACTAACCGAAAAAATCTATCACTTTGATGAACATTAATTAATAAATAAATTATTATTCTTTTTCTGATTTATTTATTTAGAATAACAATAAAATATTTTTTTTTAATTCTGTTTTTCTGCCTCTTATACATTTAATTAATCATTATTGTTTTGGATTAATTTTCTCGTTCTTTTTAAAACAAAACAAAACATAGCTCAAGTCAGGTTTATTTCATAATATAATGTACCAGGTATTCATAAAGCTCCAGAGTACTGTGCTACGATTTGATACGAGATTTTTATGTAAAATAAAAAAAAAGTATATTGATCTCACTACAGATTAATGTATCATAGTATGGGAGTCACGTTCTTGATAGCGTTGCATACTAGAAGATCAAATTTAAGTATTCTGGTTTAATTATTAGGACGGCCCACTGTGGCTAATGTTCAATATAAATAAAGGAGGCTTTTAAGGTATACATAATATGTGGTTACAAAATGTATTCCTAAGAAGATTAAAAAACTTTTTTTTTTACATTTTCTTTCAATAATCGGAACAAGAAAAATGATTTAACTTATAGTCTTTTACACGGAATTATAATTGTAAGATATTGAAAATCTTCATAAAAGAAAATGATGTGTTTAAAGTTAAACATTTTTCTTCTTTTAATTTAAGGTTTTAGGAATTTTAATAGCGTACAAATAGTTTTAAAGAAACAAACTATAATTTAATGACATTAGCATTTGAAAGTGCTGAGAAATCCTTATGAACAAGAGGAAACAAACAAGTAAATAAAAGTTAAATACAATGGAAGTAAGTAAGGAAGGAGTAATATATACATATAATATATAAAAAAAAATATATATAAATAATTCCATGTAAAGTTTCCTACAGAAACCTGGCTTATGGCCATGATTTCAAAATACTCATCTCAACAAGTCCACTCTAACAGTCCAGTCACAACTAACTAATTCTCAGTTAAGAATATTTGACTGTATAGAAAAACAGGTATTTATAAAAATCAAGTATTGTTTCTCACACTTTCGTAGGAAACAAATAAATAATATACATTTATAAAAAAATTGATAATGTAAAATAATTTAAAATGTCCTTCCGACGTAAACTGACTAAAAATAGACGTGTGGCACTCGGAGACTGCCGCGGTAAAGCTATTGCATAGCATTTTATCAACTTATGCAATTATAATCATATTTTTATTTTATATATGCAGTATTTTTTTTTCTTTGTTCTTTTTTTCTTTCTAGATGCCGTAACTTGTGCTATCTATTTCAATAAAATCGTAATAAAATAATATAATGATACGTGTCAGTGACGAGTGCTCATTGCTCGGATGTGTAATCTTTAGTGTGATGCCACTACTGTATTTATATCACAAGCTTCTCGTCAGCAAGTCTAATAACACGTGATGTCACGTAATTATTTTTTTATAATTTTAACACCATATATATACATATACATACACGATAAGGTCTAACTAGTTGCGGGATTGAACTTACTCGTGGACGAAGACAAAAAGCACCTAGCGTTGTGTGTGAAAGAGATAGAATCAGTCGTGAGCAGTGAGCAGCTAGTTAACCCTCATAGTGTAGTCGCACGCACACATACACCGTGCCGAAGTTTGCCAAACTGAAACGACGTTCGATGTTAGGAGTTAGAAATTTTCGCTACGGAATTTCTGAATTCGGTCTCCGCGCTCAAGGCCCGCGATAGAAGCTATGTAATAAAAGGTTTAAAAGGTCTTGTACACTAGAATTTAAAAAAAGACCAGGAATTCTTAAGAGTTAAGTACAATCCATGAAGAGATTGTTACAAAATTGCTAGGAAGAGTATATTTCCCCTTTTTTGATAAAAAAATATATTTCATTGTAACATAAAAATATAATGAAATCTTAAAAAACAATCAATTCGTTTGATAAATAAATTTTTGAAATAGGCATTCTACATAAATATTGGGTTACAAACCATATATACATACATTCTCATATAGTACTTTTAACTGTCAGTCCTTACATTGGTCTTACCATTATAATTTGATTTATTTCATTTGATATATACCCACACATAGACATAGGCATGAACAGAAATATATAATAAGTTGCAATAAATATGTATCATTAACAAGACATTGTCAGACCCCTTATAAAAAATTAAATTAAAAAAATAAAATGTAATATTCTTTTGTTTTTTTATGTTCCGATAATAAATTTAAAGCGAATTCCGAGTCTCCAGGCAGAATAAATATTTAAAAAATACTGCGAAACTGTAGAGATCTCGTGTATTGTATAATATGAAGTAGTATGAATTCAAGCAATATGCAACGATCTGCTACAAGAATGCTACGGAAACAAAGAGAACATTGGATAATGACCTTATGTTATACTGACAACGGTCAGTGAAAAAAATTAACAAAACTAAGAACTTTGTCTAGTTGTAATAAGGAAGTGAATTCAAATCTATACTTATTCAGCATAAAATTCATCACTCTTTTATTGACATACGATACGGGTGATGATAAAAGGGAACTTAAGTGGTTAGTTCAATTATTATTTCTATATCAAATCTCCTACCCCTGCATGATCATCAAAACAATGATCAAATTTATTTAAGATTTTGAAGATTGTCTAGGTCCGATCTTGACACATCTGTATCGATTTTAATATTACCCGATTTATATTCAGAACCTCGAGCAATGCAAAGTGTAGCAAATAATGTTATCGGTTAATATATTAAGTCGTTTACGTCGATATACCCCCGGTTACCATTTATTTCAGTTATTTGTTCTGGAATATCAATTTCTTTACCAAGGCACCTATGTTCAGACCGTTCAAGTTTCACAGAACACCATCGACATATTGTCGACAAATTGGTCCGTATAAACTAAAATTTTGATTAATCCATTAACAATTTTCAGGTCATGAGGTACCCTTAATTCTATTTTTGATAGATGGACGTCATTATGATTTGAAAATGGTAGTTCCATATTAACAGTGCTATTATTGTAGGAAAATGTTAAAGTATCCGTCGCTTTCGTAACACATATTCCCGGTAATTCACTAAAGGCCCGCCCTATTATCATGTCGGTGTCTTGTAGGTTATCACAAGACTATCAAAACCGATGTGCTAGCCCCGACGCCATCTATGTTCAAATTCAAAATTCAAAAGCTACTATAGAGCTTCACCTTCTGGTGTTATAATTTGACGCCCATAACCTTTTATGCTTGTTTGACATATATTATATTTTAAATTGATTTTTAGAGCCGCTGATACTGTTATAGTATTATTAAAGTCAATATATGCAGTCAATTTAAAACCGTTAGCAATAATAATTTTACGAAATTTTGGCTATCCACATCAATCGGGCTAACAATTTAGATTTCTTTTCATCGAATTTATTGTTAGGTTTGGCATAAGAACTATTTGGAGCCGATAGATTTTTAAAATAACAGTCTTTCTCTTCATAACCTACTTTACCACAGTGATCAGACTTTTTAAATCTGCAATATTCCGTTTTATGAACAATTTTATTATAATTATTACATCGGACGTTTTCCCTACATTGGGATGATATACATTGGGACGATGTGAGTCCACATGAAAAACATTTAGGCCCTGAATCTTTATCAAAAGTTAAATTATTTGTTAATTTTGAGGGTTCAACTATAGTATCCGTTAAATAATTAAGTATCTTAAGAACCGGTGGCTTTAGAACCTGTGCCTCGGGTTCCAGCTTTCAAATTACGTGGCAGATTATATGCTCACTTAACTCACATGACTCTCCAAGAGCTGGCTTTTTGAAAAATAAAAGTATCACCTGTGCATCCTGACGTTTGTTAGTTGCAACCATGTCGTGTAGTTTCGCAGCGAAACCGCCATCACTACCCACAAGTTTCACAAATTTTTTTTTTTGGGATTACCCTCATGAAAACTGACGGGGCATTAGCTAACCCGAATGGTACCCTCAAATATTCATAAAAACTATCAAGAGTAATTAATGACGTTTTATGCATAGAATCTGCTCTAATTGATAAGTTATGGTAGCCGGAAAATAAGACTAAATTTGTAAAATATTGTTTACCCGACAACTTATTTAATTGGTCATCTATATGAGGCATAGGGAATCTTTCTTTAATAGTAATTCTATTTAATTCCCTGAATAGACACACAATCTACAGTCGCCCTATTTTTTTTTCGTACTAATATAATCGGAGATGCGTATTGCGAATTCGATTTTCTAATAATACCCCCTTTTATTAAATAATTTACCATTGTCTTTACAACTTCTCTTTCCGTAAGCGCTAATCTATACCGCTTTCGAACTACCGGTTTGTTTGTTTCGAGCTCAATAGCCATTTCACCTAAATTTGTACACCCTATGTCGCCAATATTTTTAGCAAAACAATCCTCATACGACTTTAAAAGATTAATTAACGTTACTTGATCATTCTCAATATCACTGACATCAATATTTTCAAATTCATTATAATTATCAGAACACTCTCCTCTCCTCAAAGTAAAGCAGTATGATCTCACCTCTGGGTCCGATATGCATTTTACACCTCGTTGTTCCTTTTTTTCAATAAATGGTACGGGAACCAATATTGCAGACTTTTATGAAGCCGTTCCCATTTCGTAGCACGGAGATGGTTACGGCATATACTACGTTACCTCGTCCTGAACTGCCTGGGCCTCGTACAGTAATCTCCACAATCGGCGTCACGTATTGTAAATTGAACCAAGTTATCTCCAATCGGTACAGAAGTGTCTTCGACTAATTTTACTCTGTAATAGCTAGTATCATCACACAGGTCGATATTATACAAGTTATTGGGGGTAGTTGTTGCCCTTGATAAGTGAGCGCCACACTGAAACACTTTTAGCGTTATGTCATTTTGATTTACAACGGTCTGGCCTATCATAAGAGAGATATCACCCAAATCGACGTTTGTTACTACAGCAGACGTTTTGACGTGAACCTCGTCGATTGATAATTCAAACTGTACCTCTCCTAATGCTCGAACTGTATCACCGTTAAATCCTTTTAACACTGTATTTGTAGGCATTAGTTTGAGTTTAAGGGCATCAGATGCTCCCTTGAGTAGTTTATTAAGGTCGCTACCAGTATCTAAATAAGCCTTGAAAAAAAAGTTCACTTACCCTCACACTTTTTCTTATACACATCATTCAACTGTGATATCAATTGAACTTTCCTAACAGGATTTGGTTCTACTTCTGTTGAATTACACATGTTCGCCAAGTTCGCCATGTTCGCCAAGTTTACCACACCTGAAACACTTCGTTTATCGGTTAATTTACATGTTGTAGCCACGTGCCCTGTTTCTTTACAGCGATAACAGATCGGTGATTTTTTTGAATATACTCGTACTGTCTTCTGCATGTGACGTGTCGAGGTCCTTCTGCATGTGTTGCTCTTGGTATATTATTTGATTTAGAGGACAGATATGAATCAAAAGCTGACAAAAATCCTTCATATAACTCATCCGGAATAGAACACTGAACATTTCTACTCGTTTTTGATCGTACTTAATGTCCTTGATGCTATCCGGATCTCTTCACTTTTATACTTTTTGTTGTAGGTAATCCCACTTCTGATTATTACTTAAATTACAAAACACGACTGACTTTTCAAAGAAAATAATTAAAACAGTACGACTTCTTGGTAAATCACTTGTTTATTTCCAATTTCACAAAGTAATGCACAATTACATCCAAAAAGGCTCTTTATATAATCTCTCCTCCCCTCTCCTCTCCTCTCCTCACCACACCTCTCCTCACCTCTCCTTACCACACCTCTCCCCTCCTCGATACATCACACCACTCCACACCTCGCCCGCCGCCAACTCGCCTCTTAGTCAATACAGCTCCTCTTATTTTTGTTACAAATTATAACTGGCTATTGGATAATAATAGTATTTAATTTTACCAGACAAACGTTTCATTATATACTTTTGTTGTTTGACGAATACCTTAACGAATACCATATCCCTAAACATAACGATAATTTTTAAGAATGTGCCCTCATATCTTAGAATTTACAAATTAAAAATGCCTATGTAACATATCCCTGAATGTTAAGTTACAATATATTTATTGCCTATTAATGTTTTTTAAGTCTGTGGATTTTTTCGATATTTAGAAAGAATATTTTCTACATAATTTGATAATGTTTTTAGAAAATATTCTAAAAAAATATCAAATTATGTATTAGTTATCGTTTTATAATTAATTACAAAAACATTTTCGCTACGTCGAAGACTTCCTATATTAAATTAATCTTGATGGAAATAACATTGTGTTTTACCTAGAGTATTATATACTCCATTGAAGAGGATTTTATTTAACATATCTTTGGTTTAATTATGTTTTAATTTATATCATGTAGCGAGACATTTGAAAAATTTTCTAAATTATTTTTTTAATATGGAAATTATATAAAATTATATAAAATTTTCTAATATGGAAATTTAATCTATACTATTATTATAAAGCTGAAGAGTTTGTTTGTTTGTTTGTTTGTTTGAACGCGCTAATCTCAGGAACTACTGGTTAGAATTGAATTTTTTTTTTGTGTTGGATAGACCATTTATCGACGAAGGCTTTAGGCTATATAACATCACGCTGCCACTATTAGGAGCGAAGAAATAATGGAAAATGTGGAAAAAACGGGGTAAATTATTCATTCTTGAGGGCTTTCGTTGCATGCGTTGCGAAAACGATTCAAGATACCAAAAATATATGTATGAAAGAATTATTCCTCTTGAAATGATCTAAAAAATGTCCACGACAGTATATATCTATCTTTTAAGATTAACACACTAGAACCGTTTTTATAGTAATAAAATTTGGTCGAAATTAATGCATTATTGTATCAACGTAATAATACAAATCTTTATCCAAATAAATGTGTTGTTGATTAAGATTATTTAACTGTGAACAAAATTGTCTTTGACATCACTTAATTTCAATGAATATCTTAGAAGATATTACAATTTTAAAATAACACCGATATAAAGTTCACCCGCGCGCCGCATGAAGTGCAAAACATAGGAGAGGCGTCGTTGCTTGCGAGCGACGCGGAGGGAGCGGGGGGGGTGTAGCTCTACGAGGTACCATGCCGCGCGGCTCAGACGCGCGGTCGGCTCCCTTCTGAACGGTTGTATGCAGCGTTATTTGTTTTTGCGGAATAATATCGTCGTGTAATAATACTTTTTAAATACTATTTCATTTTGTTTTAAGGATAATATTTTGCTTCTAATAATTTCACAATTATCAAAATTTTTTTAATTTTGATGTAGTAAGTAGGTGTCATAGTTTTCTTTATAGTAAATATTTTTTGTTATAAGGATAGTATTGTTTCTAATATTTTAGCAATATTATAACTTTTTTGTTTTGTTGTATATAATACTTGAAAATAGGTGTTATCCACATAAATATTCTTATTAGGTTAGGTTTTAGTTTAAGCATACATTTATCGTTTAACGGTTATTCTTTTGACATATATTTTATCCGATTTACGTAAGTACCAAATACAGGTAAAAATAATTAGGTTCCTAATTATTTACCATACGTTTATTTTTTTCTTGATTACGAGTTACGGTTTGTTTAATTTTTCATATCTTAGGTTCTTTTTTCGTCATTATAATGCCTAGAAAAAGATCTCAGCTTTCTCGGCAGACTGCTACTGCAAAGCGGCTGCGAGTTTTGCGCAGCAATGAAACAGAGGATGAAAATATGCATAGGTTGGCTACTCAACGAGAAATCAGTGAACAAAACCGTGCTAATGAATCGATTATTGAACGGTCGCAGCGTCTAGCCTCACAAAATTTCCGAACTTCGGCAAACCGACAACGGGAATCAAGCGCTGAACGTTCTCAACGTTTAGCTTCACAGAGTTCTCGAACTTTGGCAAACCGACAACGGGAATCAAGCGCTGAACGTTCTCAACGTTTAGCCTCACAGAGTTCTCGAACTTTGGCAAACCGACAACGGGAATCAAGCGCTGAACGTTCTCAACGTTTAGCTTCACAGAGTTCTCGAACTTTGGCAAACCGACAACGGGAATCAAGCGCTGAACGTTCTCAACGTTTAGCCTCACAGAGTTCTCGAACTTTGGCAAACCGACAACGGGAATCAAGCGCTGAACGTTTTCAACGTTTAGCCTCACAGAATTCCCGCACTTTGGCTAACCGCGATCGGGAATCGAGCACTGAAAGATCCCATCGATTAGCACAGCAAAATGCACGATCAGCAAGAAATAGAACTCGCAGGCAACATAATTTATTAAATGCTGCGTTTGCTTATGATTGTACACTTGACTATACTGAGCTAAATGATATTGATATTGGCAGAATGAATAAAATATGCAACTTATGCCAAGCAAAAAAATGGGCGACTGAAACTCCTGGACTGTGTTGTAGTGGTGGCAAAGTAAATATACCAATAATTCCGGAACCAACTACAGTTTTAAAAGAACTGATATCAGGCTCACATCCATCATCAAAGCATTTCTTAAATCACTCAAGGCAATATAATACACTATTTCAGATGACTTCATTTGGTGCCAAAGAGATTCGTGAGGGAAACTTTATGCCCACTTTTAAAGTCCAAGGGCAAGTTTATCACTTAATCGGTAACTTACTTCCAGCTGAAGGGGCACAGCCCGAATTTTTGCAAATATATTTTGTTTCACATGCAGATCAGGTATCCTTACGCTCAAATTTAAATCCAAGCTTGCAAATCGATCTTATCGACGCTCTCCAAACATATCTTCACGATCATAATACGTATATTCAAAGTTTCAAATACAATCTGGAAAATAGACCACCGAATGACTTCAAACTTATTATTCATGCTGATGTGAAACCTCCTACTGAGCATCGAGGTCGATATAATGCGCCAATAGTAGATGAAGTAGCTGTTCTTTTGATAGATGAAGACAAAGGTCCCCGAGATATTGTGTTGACGGCGAGAGATGGTGGACTTCAACGAGTTTCTGAACTTCATAGATCTTATGACCCACTTCAGTATCCTTTACTGTTTCCCTTTGGTAATGACGGATACTGTATAAATATTCCACAGCAGAATACTGCTGCTAGATCTAAAACTGTATCATGTATGCAATTCTATGCATTTAGACTCATGTTGAGAATAAATGACTTTAACAGCATACATTATTTCAAGGGATTATTCAACCAGTATTGTGTTGATATGGCGGCTAAAATGATTTCTGAGAGGCTAGACTTCATAAAAAGAAATCAAAAAAAATTGAGAGCAGAAGAGTACATTCATTTAAGAGATGCCGTGGTTAATGATGCGAATATAGACGCTTCTAATGTTGGCCAGCATGTTATACTGCCGTCGTCATTTACAGGATCCCCCAGATACATGAACGAAAAAAGTCAAGATGCCATGACATTTGTCAAGAAATTTGGAAAACCAGATCTCTTCATTACATTTACATGTAACTCCGAATGGCCGGAAATAAAAATTGAGTTATTACCCGATCAGCATTCTTACGACAGACATGATTTGGTTTCTAGAGTATTTAATTTAAAACTCAAAAATATGATACTCCTTCTGACGAAGAAAAATATTTTTGGGCCTTCAAGAGCCTTTGTTTACAGCGTAGAATGGCAAAAAAGAGGTTTACCACACGCCCACATTTTATTGTGGCTGGCTATCAAAGTACAACCAGATTCTATAGATGCAATAATATCGGCTGAAATACCTGACAAACGACAAGATCCAATTCTTCATAATATTGTCATAAAAAATATGATACATGGTCCTTGCGGATTTCATAACCCTGCGTCACCATGTATGAAAGAAAACATTTGTTCTAAAAAGTACCCTAGGAATTTTATTTCTGAAACACAAACCGGGGATGATGGTTACCCAACCTACAGGCGCAGGTCTCCAGATAATGGTGGAAACACAGCAATAATTCGTGTCAAGGGTACAGAAATGAGCGTGGATAATAGGTGGGTTGTTCCCTATAATCCAGTTCTATCACGAATTTTCAATGCACACATTAACGTAGAGTTTTGTCAATCGGTCAAAGCTATTAAGTACATCTGTAAGTATATTCATAAAGGCTCTGACCAAGCCACATTTTCGCTTCAAAGTAATAACAATGAAGTAGAAACATATCTAAATGGTCGCTATATAAGTTCTTCGGAAGCGATCTGGAGAATTTTCCAATTTCCTATTCATGAACGTTTTCCGGCAGTAGTTCATTTAGCAGTTCATTTGGAAAATGGACAAAGAGTTTATTTTGATAATAATGCAAACCTTCAAGATCGTGTTAATAATCCTTCATCAACGACACTTACAGCGTTCTTTGACCTTTGCAAGAGGGACGATTTTGCAAAAACCCTTTTATATCACGAAGTACCCCAGTATTACGTATGGGAAAGAAATTCATTTTCTAGAAGAAAACGTGGGCAAGATGTTGAAGGATATCCCGGTGTAAAAAAAGACACAACTTTAGGCCGTGTCTACAACATTCATCCGACTCAAACTGAATGTTTTTATTTAAGAATGTTACTGCAACATGTTCGCGGTCCAATGTCATTTGAACATCTAAGGACCGTGAATGGTGTTATTTGCCAAACTTATCAAGGCGCTTTCAAGGAATTAGGTTTACTGGAGGGAGATGAACATTGGCAGAATACAATGTCAGATGCTGTAATGTCCGAGCCAGCCACAAAATTAAGAGAATTATTTACCATCATCCTTATATTTTGCCAACCATCTGACCCTTTAGCATTATGGAATAAATTTCGTAATGCTTTATGTGAAGATATACTAAACAGAATGCGTAATGAGAATCAAGATATGACATTAGCATATAATGATGATATATACAATGATGGACTAATCATGATTGAAGATAAAATTCATGAGATTTGCGATAAATCACTAACTGATTTTGGGCTTCCTGTATCAAAAAGGATTAATTCACTTAATCATCTGGATCCGTTAGAAGTAGCATTGCGAAAACCATATGATCTAAATGAATTGAATGATTATATTACTCAAAATGAACCAAAATTAGTTAATGACCAGGTGACCGCGTATTATTGTGTTATGCAAAGTGTTCGTCTTAGTGAAGGAAAAGTATTTTTTTTGGATGCTCCCGGTGGAACCGGCAAGACCTTTATTACTAATCTTATATTAGCAAAAGTAAGGTCTCAGGGAATGCTAGCTTTGGCAGTAGCGTCGTCAGGTATCGCTGCAACTTTATTAGCAGGTGGACGCACAGCTCATTCCACTTTTAAACTGCCCCTAACTGTTTCTTTACAAAAAGATAGCGTGTGCTCTATACGTAAAAATGGCCCTTTGGGAAAAGTTTTACAAGATGTCAGTTTAATGATCTGGGACGAATGTACCATGATCCATAGAGCTCATGTAGAGGCTCTAGATAGGACTCTTAGAGATATTAGAAGCTGTGATAAAATCATGGGTGGGATTACTGTCATGTTTGCTGGGGACTTTCGACAAACTTTACCAGTAATAGTAAGAGGAACTAGAGCAGACATTGTAAAGTCTTGCCTTAAAAGTTCCCCATTATGGAAGTTTGTAAACATCCTAAAATTAACTACAAATATGAGAGCACATTTGGGTGGAGGTAATATAATTTTTCCTTCAAAGTTACTTTTAATAGGAGACGGGAAAGTACCTCATTTTGAAAATAGAATTGAAATTGATCGTGATTTAGGAGAAAGAGTGAGTAACATTGAGGACTTAATTTCGAAAGTTTACCCCGACATCAGCGAAATAGAAAATAAAGATCATCAATGGATGTGTCAAAGGGCAATATTGGCGGCGAGAAACAGTAGCGTAGACGAAATTAATGATTTAATTTTAAGTAAACTTCCAGGAGACATAGTTACCTACACATCTATTGATAATGTAATGGATCAGGAAGATGCGGTCCATTACCCACAGGAGTTTCTTAATTCTTTGAACCCCAGTGGTCTTCCCCCATATTCCCTCAAGTTAAAAATAGGTGCCCCAATAATTTTACTCAGAAATCTTAAACCACCAAATTTATGTAACGGGACCCGACTTCAAATCAAATTTCTTCGCAATAACGTGATCGTTGCTATAGTTTTGACTGGTCCAGCAGTTGGTCAAACAGTGCTTATACCTCGCATCCCAATGATACCAAATGATTTATCTTTTAATTTTAAAAGAATTCAATTTCCCGTAAAGCTATCTTTCGCCGTTACAATTAATAAATCACAGGGGCAAACATTTAAACACGTAGGAATTGATTTACGCCAAGACTGCTTTTCACACGGCCAACTATATGTCGCGTTGTCAAGATCAGGTTGCGGAGAAAACCAATATGTTCTTCTGCCACAAGAAAATAAAACTAAAAATATTATTTACACAGAAGTACTTTAAATAATTATGTTATTTAAAAACTTAAAATAAATAAATAAACTAAATTGTCTAAAATAATAACAGAAAATTATTTATAAAACCGAGTAGGTTTTTTGCAAAAATAAATATGATGCCGAAAATAACTATTTCACGCGGACGAAGTCGCGGGCATAGCTAGTGTTTAAATAAAATGAAACTAGTAAATTGTTGTTTGTGTTACGAAAAGGTATAATAATGTTGTTAATCTATAGGGTTTTCCATTAAGGGCGCTTGATCTTTGAAATGCAAAAAAAAATACATGTAGGAAAGATATTTGCGAAATTTTTTTTTTATTTGGAAGGTCTATTGACCCCATTATGTATGGAATATGACATCATTCAAATGACCGCCACGGCTTCGGTTGGTGGCGCGCACACGAAAGGTCCAATTTTCGATGACTCTGGCGCACAAATCGGGCTGTATTTGATCGATGGCGTGGCGTATGTTGACTTTGAGGGCATCGGTGGTTTGCGGCTTGTTGGCATAGACCTGCGACTTAAGAAAACCCCACAAGAAAAAGTCCAGCGGGGTCAAATCGCACGATCTCGGTGGCCAGTTCACGTCGCCTCCGCGCGAGATGACCATGTCCAGAAATTGCTCGTGCAGAACTTCCATCGTAGCGTGTGCTGTGTGGCACGTAGCGCCGTCCTGTTGAAACCACATGTTGTCCAGATCCATATTCTCGATTTCAGGCCAAAAGAAGTTGGTTATCATCGACCGGTATCGCTCACCATTGACGGTGACGGCCACACCATTATCGTTTTCGAAAAAATACGGACCAATCACGCCTCCGGCCCAAAATCCGCACCAAACAGTCACTTTCTGCGGGTGCATTGCCACTTGGTGAACCTCGTGTGGATTGGTCTCGTCCCAAATACGGCAATTTTGCTTGTTGACATAGCCATTCATCCAAAAATGCGCCTCGTCGCTGAAGATGATTTTTTTGCCAAAATCGGCGTCAACTTCCAACTGCTCTAATGCCCAGTCAGCGAACACACGGCGCTGTCTATGGTCATTAACCTTGAGCTCTTGGGTCAGCTGGATCTTGTACGGGTGCAGGCTCAAGTCACAACGCAAAATTCGCCAAGTTGTCGTCTGCGAAAGGCCGAGTTCCTGTGCGCGACGCGGAATTGACACTGTCGCGCACAGCGGCGATATTCTCGGCAGATCTCGCGTTACGTTGACGCACGGGAACCGGCTGATTGTTAACTGACCCGGTTGACTCGAATTTGTCCACCAATCGACGGATAGTCGACTCGGCAGGACGATCATCGCGACCGTAAAACGGGCGAAGTGCGCGGAACGTTTCTCGAACTGAAGACCCATTTTCATAAAACAATTTTATGATTTGCACGTGCTGCTCGACACTGTAACCTGCCATGGTGGTTTGGGAGGACGGAATGAATATAACACACTGCATTTGACAGCTGTCACTCAAACAACATGGCCGCAATCAGCTGTCAAAGTTCAAGCGTCCCTATTGGAAAACCCCATACTTCACATATTATATCATATTATTATCGTATGCTTTTGAAAAACTTCTACGAGTATTAAAAAAAAAAAAACAATACATTGACGATAAAAAATGTATAATATGGATATGGACATGGAGCTTATGAGCTTGTTGCATGTTAAGGTCCGTCAATAATTTTCACACAACTGGAAGCGTATCCCTAAGATGAACTAGAGACTTTCGAATCCCTAGTTTACCACTAGAAAGGAAACGGGACATAACAGAGTTAAATATAAATGAGAATATGACTGAAATCATACCGATATAGGTTAACCCGAAAGAAATCATGAAAAGAGATACATAGATTCATGGACGACAGGTGTGTCAGTGGAGATAGAACCTCTGAAGTAATTCTTATTAGTTATGAATGATTTTTTGTTAAATCGCATTTAAGTTAGTTGTAATTTGATAATAATTAATAATTACCTACAATTTTTTTATGACAAATATAATTCATATCAATACACACGATGTAACTCACAAGCACTACATATTTTAGTAATCAAGATTGCTTAATGCGCTCGGGAATTGCGAGTTGGCTGAGTTGCGAGACTTGGTTTGCTGATAAAAAATTTGGTTTTTCATGGCATTGCGTTTTCATGCGAATGCCAAGTCAATCTATTTATTTAAACATAAAATATTTTTAATTTTAATGTGGTCACTATGAGATATGGTTCGATAGTTAATAACGCTATAACTTAAGACAGAAGGGCCCTTAAGAGGGGACCGAAAAGATCAACCAACTTGGTATTACGTACATCATCCAAAATTTTACAATGAAAGAACAGTGTTGCGGGACTTGTTTTTTTTTTAACTTTTGTTATCGATGGCATCTCATTTATTTTTGTGAAAAACCTCCTTTTTCTCTTTTTTTCCAGTATGATCTACTTCTCTAACACTCGTGCTATCAACGAATTTTCTGAGAGCCCACTCTCTGACTTATGATACGAGCTACACGTGTATATTTATAGATTACCTTGAAAAGTGGACAGAAAATTCAAAATAGGTTAGTTTTTCCCTGAGTTATTCACTAAACACAAATTGTATTCAAAATTTTGAAGCTTCTATATAAACTAGAAACGCCTTACAGTTTTGATGATGGGTCAGTCAGTGAATGAAAAAATTTAACAAAACTAAGAACTTTGTCTAGTTGTAATGCTTGAGCTACTTTTTTCTTGCTTACCAGAAATATAGGCGTCAAGTTTAATGCGAAATGTACTTATAGGTCGAAAATGGCCCGAAATAATTTGAGAAAAGTGTAATACGGCCATGCCGCTTTTTTATTTTTGCTTGACTTGGCGGTTCACTATCGTACCAACAGGTTAATTTTACAATTCATTTTTCAGACAATATCGACTTTTATCTATAGTAACAAAATAGTTTTAAATCCAATTACCACTTCAATAAGCAAATATATATGTACAAAATTTCTAATTAATTAATGTCGGTTAGGTATGGGTGTTCATATTGTATCATATCTCAAGTCTATCCTACGACGATCCCTATGTACACTACGGGGTTCTGAAACCTTCGCACAAATCGGTAGATTTAAAATTCTCTCTTTATATAAAATAAATGTATGTAATGTATGATTAATTACATACCCACATGATCACACAGTTTTTAGTCATTGACACAGCCACATAGTCGGATAGTATTATTAATGAAGCACACAGTTACATTTTCCATAACCATGACATTAGAAAATCATAAAGTCTTGGTCGTTGACAGACTCTTACGCATCGGTGATATCTGTTGTTATTTTAATAAAACATAAGTGGATTTAATATGGTTACTATGACAACCGACATAAAACCTAATTTTATGACGGTGACGTGTTAATAGAATGAAGATCCAAATCTACCGTACAATCGGATATGATATTAATCGGTAATTTAATGGACCGAATGATTCGTTGTGAATTCGCAATGCGAATGTAAGACACTCCGTCTCTGCTTAATACGAGTACATCGCTGCCTATAACTACCGGAGTATTCAAAAACGTACTCGGTACTTATATTATTTGGTATTTCCGCGCCACCAAAACCACGCAACAGTGGAATGCACGCATATAGTTTGCATGAAAAATGCTTAGCTAAATCAGAGCTAATTAACGAGATGTATGAACCGGTATCCATTAATACATCTGTCGGGATGCCACCTAGTACCGCCGTAATTACGTCACGATTATTAATGTCAGTTACGACTTCTCGACAAAAATTTACGTTACCCGAGTTCGATCGTCCTTAAGCAAAACAGTTCGGTTCACTATGACCGACTTTCTTACAGAAGTTACAAGCTACGGATTTAAATTGAAACGAATTAGTCCTTGAGGATTGAGGCAGAGGCAAGTTGCGTGGCTTAGTTTTATTAATGTCAGGTTTAGGCCGTTTATTACTGCATGATGCACTCATGTGTCCCCATTTATTATACTCACAGCATTTAATATTTATTTATTTATATACCAAGAGAAGAAATAGTTACATAATTAATTATAAAAGACATGTGATGCACAAGGGATAACTTATCTGTTAAAAGAGACCTCTACGAGAAACCCTTTTCATAAAGGAAACTACATAAAAAAGCGTGGTGTGCATAGGTACAATAAAAAGAGAGAAGGAAATAAAAATATAGAAATTTATACATAGATAAGTATACAAAAAAAATAGTATAATAATAGAAAATTTTGATATTATACATACATAGATATATACATAAATATACACATAATTATAAATATATACGTAAATATTAAAATTAATATATTGTTGACGAACTAAATCTACCCCCATCCCCCGCCACCGATTTCTCCCACCATAGACAATCGAGACTATAATAATGGCTGCAAAGTGACGAGAGCTCATTACATCAGTTGTCATCAGTTGGATCAAGAGGTGCAACGAAACTTTGTAAAACAGTATAAGTGAAAAAGTGTTAAATTACTAAATCAATATTTAAAGTGATATAAAGTGATAAAACAATTATTTTGTTAAAAGAATTATTAGTTCGTTAAAATCAGAAGTGGGATTCGAAGGCGTAATCTACCCTCCTGGCCGATAAAAAAAAAATACACACCCACTTAAAAGAATAAATATGTCGGCAAAATCGAATCGAGGACAACAACGGCGTAGGGCTGAAAGCCCTCCTCAGTCTAACGTTATAAGCCAACAGTTGGAAACAATCCTGAATCGTCTGACGGCATTGGAGCAACAATCGACATCTGTGGAGCACGGGCCAATGTCGCTGCGTGCTTCAACACTGGAGACGAGCTTTGAGACGGGGGATTTGCGGCGCGATTTGCGCAAAGTACCCGCACCTACCGAGAGACCACTACTGTCTCCGGGTTCCACGGCGGCCACAGAGGTTGCTGAGAAGTTTTTAGAAGCGATAACCTCCTTAACCACGGTGAGACCAACCCAGTACTATGTCTCTAATTTTGACCCTAATGTGCATGACGTGTTATCGTGGTGTGACGAAGTGGAACAGGCTCGTTTACGTTATAAGTGGGACGACGTAGAATGTTTAGCGCGTGAAGCCAACTGTCCTAACGGTGATGCCCATGTTTTACTCTCTGAATGGCCCAGCAGCGATAGATCCTGGTTAAATTTCAAGGAAGAACTAATATCGTTATGCCCGAAACATATAGACGTAGCTTATATTTTATTTGAAGTCATGTGTACTAATAGTGATGATTATCCAACTTATGCGGAGTACTCACTTAGGGCACTATTGCAGTTAAAGATAGTGAGAGGTTTAAGTGATGAATTACTAGTTGCAATAGTGTTGCGTGGAATTAAGGATCCCCAAATTCGTGCCACAGCCATTAATTCGAAATTACAACCATCTAAGCTAGTAGATTTTTTATCGGTTTATATAAAATCAGATAACCCGTTTAAAAAACCGTTTCAACGAAATTACAATGTTAAAAAGCTTTCCTCAAATGTTATTAGATGCTATGAGTGTAATAGAAGGGGACACGTGAGTGCATCATGCCGTAATAAAAGGGCTAAAACTGACTTTAATAAAACTAAACAACAACACTTGTCTCAACCCTCAAGGACAAATTCATTTCAATTAAAATCCGTAGTTTGTGATTTTTGTAAGAAAATCGGTCATAATGAATCAAACTGTTTTGCTAAAGAACGATCGAACTCGGGTAACGTAAATTTTTGCCGAGAAGTCGTAGCTGATATTAAAAATCGTGACGTTCCTACGGCGGTACTAAGTGGCATCCCGACAGATGTATTGATAGACACTGACTCATATATCTTGTTGATAAGCTCCGATTTAGTTTAACATTTTTCAGGCAAACTACATCCGTGCATCCAACTGTTACGTGGTTTTGGTGGCGCGGAAATAAAATCCACTACCTTTATTACCCTACACATAGAATTCCGCGATATAACATTGGAGGTTGATTTTTATATTGTACCGAGTACGTTTTTGAATACTCCGGTAATTATAGGCACCGATGTGTTAAACAGAGATGGAGTCTCATACTTTCGCACTTCGAATTCACAAAGAATTATTCGATCCACTGACATACCGATTAATATTATATTCGATTGTAAGGTAGATTTGGATATTCATTCTGTTAACACGTCACTGCGTGAAAATGATAAAATTTTGTTACTTAACGTTATTAATAAATACAAACAATATCTTTTAAGTGGAACGGCGACAACGACAGTTAAGACCGGGGAAATGCACATACGATTAAACAGTGACATACCTGTTTGTTACCGACCATATAAAATGTCATATAACGAAAAATTACGAGTTCGAAATATTATTAAAGATCTATTAGACAAAAAAATTATTCAAAAATCTCATTCGGATTATGCTAGTCCGGTGTTATTAGTTAAAAAGAAAGATGGATCGGATCGGATGGTGGTTGACTACAGAGCGTTGAACAAGTTGACGATTAAGGAACGGTTTCCACTCCCGCTGATCAACGATCACGTAGACCGACTTGGAGACGGCAAGTTGTTCACTGTCTGCGATATGACAACCGGATTCCATCAAATAAAACTCCATAAGAAATCTATAGAGAAGACAGCCTTTGTGACGCCGGAAGGCCACTACGAATACCTGAAAATGCCGTATGGCTTGGCGAATGCGCCAGTTGTATATCAACGTATAATGACGGAAACCCTAAAAACATACATAGAGTCCGGATTGGTACTGGTGTACATTGATGAAGTAATTTTGAAGCATTATGACATCAATGAAGGTTTAAAATTACTCGATTCCGTTCTAAAGACGCTCACCGATGCTGGCTTTTCGGTGAATATTCGAAAGTGTACATTTTTAACTCCAGAAGTTGAATATCTTGGTAGAATCATTGGCAATGGTCAGGTAAGGCCAAGCGAGAATAAAATAAAAGCGTTGGTTCAATCACCACAGCCACAGAACGTCAAACAGGTTAGACAATTTTTAGGCTTAGCGGGCTATTTCCGTCGATATATATGTGGTTACTCTTATAAAACAGCCTGCATTGCTGCACTAACTCGCAAGAATGCTAAATTTAATTGGGGAATTCAACAAGAAAAAGCAAGGCAGGAAATAATTAAAATTTTAACGAGTGAACCGATTTTAAAAATTTTCGATCCGCAGTTAGAAACTGAACTTCATACAGACGCTAGTTCTCAAGGCTATGGAGCGGTTCTACTACAGGTGGATCTCGAGAAGTGTAAACGCGTCCTTGCTTATTACAGCAGAGTCACAGTAGGAGCAGAACCAAAGTACCACTCTTATGAGCTGGAAACCCTTGCAGTAGTAAGAGCACTACAGCATTTCCGCCAATACTTGATTGGTAAGCATTTTAAAATAGTTACCGATTGCAGTGCACTTAAGTTAACGCAAAACAAAAAGGACTTACAACCCAGAGTAGCCAGATGGTGGATATATCTTCAAGATTATGACTTCACTTTAGAATATAAAAAGGGTACAATGATGTCTGATGCTGACTACCTCAGTAGGAATCCTGTTAATCTATGTACTCCGGTTAAACCTAAAACGTGGGCGCAAATTGCACAATCCGCTGACAACGAGATAGCAGTCTTATTAGAAAAGCTTAATGATGGTCAATTGGACGATACCCGATACAAAAAGAAAAATGACATGTTGTATTACAAATATGATGTCAAAGGTGAGCAGTCGCGACTTTTATATTATGTACCCAAAGCTTACAGGCTTAGCCTACTACGTGTTTTTCACGACGAACACCAGCATCTGAGTTATGAAAAGACAGTAAATTTAATTTTGACGCATTTTTGGTTCCCCGGATTGCATAGTTTTATTAAAAAGTATATTTTACATTGTGTAAATTGTTTAACATATAAAAAGGTACCACGTGCGCCACTCCAGCCAATTACATCGTGGGAAAAACCTTCAATCCCATTTGACACGTTACATGTCGATTCTTTAGGACCGCTGCCGGAATCCGACGGTTATAATTACGTTTTAATTTTAATAGACGCTTTTAATGTTCCCGATGCGTAAACAAGATTCATCCGAATTAAAACGAATTATAACTAACGCAATAGGTATCTTCGGTACACCACGGTTACTCGTTTGTGATAGGGGTCGAATGTTCGACAGCGCGGATTTTAATACCTTTCTAATAGAATATGGCATTGAGATGCACTTAATTACTCCCGAAATGCACCAGTCTAATGGCCAGGTTGAGAGGTACTGCCGCACCGTATTAAAAATGATTAGAGTAGAAATAAAACTGAAGTCTGCACATTGGTCACAAGTTCTATGGAAGGTTCAATTAACTTTGAATATAACTAAACAAGCCTCTACTTCGTATTCAGCATTAAACTTACTCATTGGCACGGAGGCGACTACACCGTTAATCAATTCCCTTATTAAGGATGTAACGATAGAGGGATCCACGCCTAATCGCGAAGCATGGCGTGAATTAAGAAGACAAACGGCTGAAACCAATTTGAATAAAAATCGAGAACTTCAGGACGCCTACGTAAATAAATACCGCAATACGCCTAGGAGATATAAGGTTAATGATTTAGTTTATGTTATAAAACAATCTCAAAGAGCAGGAAAGTTGGACAGTGGCATGAGGGGTCCATACCGCGTCACCAAAGCGCTAGCAAACAACCGCTATGAGCTTACCTTACTCTCAAACTCTTATGGCAAGGTAACACAAGCGGCTGCCGAGTACGTAGTACCTTGGAATGGTGAGTGGACTCCCGACGCTTGCGCAGCATTCTTTGAGAGCTGTGAATCCGATTCCTACGAAGAACAAACCACAGCTGAGCAGGGTAGCCGCGAGGACGCTGCCTTGTCCGGAGAGGCCGTGTTGACGAACTAAATCTGCCCCCATCCATGCCCCCAAATTTGCTTGTGAGTGACTTTTAGTATACTATTGGTGCTTGACCGCAGTCTTGTTAGAAGAGATGAGGTCTTTTTTCTTACAATAGCAAACATAGTTGACGCCGAACAGAACCGCGGCAAGCCCAACAGCACCCTAAACCCGTTATTATATTGAACCCTTAATGTGTCCATAGCTTTCTGCGTATAGTTAACCCACAAGCCTCCCGTGTAGAAAGTTTGACAGTAGGCTTTGAAAAGCGTTATTTTAACTTTCTTACTACATCGAGAAAACCTGCGGGCCAACATATTACATTTCGTAGCGAGAGCTCTTCGTTCTCGCTCTATATCTACATGATCTCTAAGGTCTTCCGTAATATAGTGTCCTAGATATTTAAATTGTGACACTCGTTTGAGTGGCGTACCATTAAGTGAAATTTTTGTTTCGTTAGGCACTTGTTTACGGGGAGCCCTAAAGATCAGGTATTCACTTTTTTTGACATTATAGATTAAGCCGTGCCTAACCGCGTAATCCTCACATATTTTAAGCAACTCCCGAATTGAGCCGGCAGAGAGACCCAGCAAAACCATGTCATCGGCATAACTAAGGTTATTTACGCATATGCCGTCTATCCAACAGCCGACTGGTGTCTTACTAAGTTCCACTACCAAATCATTCACGTATAGATTGAAGAGCTTTGGGGAGGTCAGTCCCCCCTGCCTTACCCCGCACTGCATCCTATACGAGTCTGAGAGTTCCTTACCCCATTTGACATTATTGGTTTGATGTGCATACCAAAACTGCATAACCCGGAGCACCTCCGGCTCTACGCCCGCTCTCTCCATCTTCTCCCAAAGCAGGTCATAAGACACTAGATCGAAGGCCTTGGAGAGATCAAGGAAACAGGCATAAACCGGCGTTTTACGGCTAGTATAGTACTGGACAGTCTGCTTCAAACTGTATATTGCGCTTTCTGTAGAAAGTCCAGGTTTAAACCCAAACTGTGCGTCGTGAAAGGTAAGCTTACTGTTAAGTATCTTATCAAGCAGACTATCCATTACTTTAGCAATTATGGTAGCAAGTGAGATGGGCCTATAATTGGATCGATCTGCAATGTTACCCGTTTTATTTTTAACAATAGGAACCACAATTGTTTTCATCATTTCTATGGGGATGTATGAGTGACTAACACATAGGGAATAAAACATTGCCAGTACTCTGGGTAAGTGTATTCCCCCATATTTCAAATGTTCAATGCTGAGGCCGTCGTGTCCAGGCGATTTTCCCCTGGTCATTTTATTTATCACCTCAGAAACCTGTTTAGGTGAGAAACACAGAAGTTCTTTATCACGACAAACCTCAGCATCGACTCCCCTCTCAGATGGCCCCAGGGGAGAAGATACTTCAAAATGATTTTTAAACAAATTTGCGATATCCTTTTGACTATTCTGGCCGTCGACACACACTGGTAGGCTCGGTCGAACATTCAAGCTATTGGTTGCTTTCCAAAATTTTGAAAAATCTTTAGCTGATCTGTGCGAAGCAATTAAATCCATTTTAATTTCGTCTTTATGATTTTGACACCATCTTAATCTACTTTTAAAAATTTTTTGACTCTCACATAGCTCGTCCCAAACTTTTCCAGATCTAGGTTTATTATACAGCAACCATAGTTGATACTTCGATCGAGCCTCACAATGGGCCTCTCGAACGTACTTATTCCACCCAGTCACGTAGCCCTTTTTGCTCCTCGTTTTATTTTCTTTATATGTTACAGTTGCGGATTCAGAAAGGATAGTGACAATATTTTTGTACACATTTTCCAACTCCTATTTATGTACCGTGTTTGTGCATAGTTCCCCTCCACAAGATGTAAAAAGCTCCGGAAAACAAATCTTTTTAAACTTACTATTACACAGTTCATTATATCTACTGATTTGTTTGTCTGTTCTATGACCCCAAAGGACTTTTTTTTTATGTCATCTACGTTTTGTACTTTTTTAATAACTATATTTAGGTCACATTCTATAATAAGGGGTAAATGATCAGACCAATAGACATCATGACATATTCTTACATCTAGAACAGTCTGCCGAGCAGATTGTGTCACCACACAGTGGTCCAACCATTTATGTCACTCTTATACGTTAATGTATTAGAATTAACACCTAAAATTTCTGTGTCAGCACACAACCACGAATGATCAAAGCAAAAATTACAAAATTCGCCCCAAAAAGGTTGGTTCGGATGGGAGTTGAAGTCACCTAACATATAAATAGACTCCACATCATTATTTTCAATTATTGCTTTGATTTCACTTAAACAGTTTATAAATTCTACTAAATTTTCATGTGTATCCGTTGGCATGTAGATACTAAAAACAATTATAGCCTGTTCATTTGTAAGAATCGCTTTAATGGCGCAAAGTCTTGTATTATCACAGTCTATAATTGCCACAGATTTAAAAATTCCCTTCCGCCACAGGAGTGCAACCCCTCCATATGGCCTTCCTTTTAACAAGGCATCGCCTAAGTCCACTGCAGACTTACCCGTGTATTCAAAGTCCATACTTACGGTGCCAAGTATTGAAAGGTCATACGGAAAAAGCCACGTCTCCTGAGTGCTACAATATCTGCGTATAAACAAATATTCCTAATACCGTCTATGGATCGCTTTAGGGATCTACAATTAAAACTAACCATTTTACCTGTTTTTTTATCCATATCTAAATACTACTAGTTTACTTTTGTTGACTAGGTTTATTACTCGACTCAGAGCTCAACCTGCCTTTGTTAAACAAAACGAAACGTCTAAAACATATACCTTCCGGCCAAATTGCACTATTCATAAATAGCGGCAACTTATGTCTTGATACAAAGATCTTAAACGAGTTATAATCTCTCTCTTTCTTACCGTTAATTTTTTCTAATACTACTAATTCATTTGTCTTTGTTAAGATATAATTTACAATATCACTTTCAGTAGTTGTTTTACAAACGTTTGATATGTACAAAGGAATTTTATTACAGCTCGCCGCTTTAAAATTTAAATCACAATTTGCACGTCCTGTTTCACTAGTAAACCTATTTCTTAATGATGTCTTTTTTCTTTGAACTTTAATCCAAACATCTTCCGAGTTAGCTATGTTTTGTTTACACTTATCACCTGTATTTGTCTCACGCACAATGTCGGCCATCGTGCGCTCCCTTTCTTTCACATTAGTCATTGACGACGCTCCGCGCGCGGCGCACGCGACATCATCGGTAATCGTTGTCGTCGTATAATTGTCATCGGCTTCGCTCGTGCGTTGTTGCAGCGTTGTATGCTTGTCGCTGCCACTCGGCTGCGCAACAGAGACGGCGCATCCATTAACTTGACGTTTGGTTGAATTCGTCATACTAACTTCACAGGTGTCCATTAGATTTATATTTCCGCGTCCTTGACATTGTACCGCCGTCTCAGTCATCTGTTCGGGCGATAAGGATATGTTAACGCACTGTTCACTCGCGTTGCACTTGACAGAGTTCAACGAACTATTACTAACAAGCAAACCCATCGGTCCGCTGTCTGCCGTAAAACTTGGATGTTCCCGCGATGTTTCAAGAATTTCACGGAGTTGTTTTTGAGAAAACAATCATTTCTTATTTCATTTAAGTGTTCCCGCAGCAAGTTTAAATCTCTCAATAACCGCGTAACGTCTACGTGGTCGAAAGTAATTGGTGGCAATCTGTGTAATTCTTTAGCAACAAAAATCGGGATTCTCTCCGGATCCGTCGCGTCCGTACTTTTTAAAAGGTCAAGAATATCTTCCAAGTCTCTTTTAGATTTTTCCTCTTTTTTTCTCACCTTCATGCGTTTTGTAGGTACAGCGTCAAATAACAACTTTTTTGCCGCCAAAATTTCTTCTGGTGAAAAAGCTGTTTTACAGATCTTTATCAAAGTTTCTTCATCCATTACTTTCATTTTGTTATGAATAAAGGCAAGTACTTCATTTATCACTATATTACACAAATTACATTTAACAACATCAGAGGCCATTATGTACCGGGCGTGTGTTGGACGTGCGCTCGTCGCGGACGGCAGTGACTGACTGACTTAAATTACTTAATTAATGTTTAAAGTGATATAAAGTGATAACACAAATATTTTGTTAAAAGAATTATTAGTTCGTTAAAAATATACAACTAGTATAAATAAATAAACATTACATATCAGAAGGTAAAAGTGACAGAAGATGTCACTTAAGTTAATGTTTAAATGCAGGTGCACTTGGTCTCCCTTTGTAAACAGAAGGTGGGAATGAATTCCAAAGCTTTGCACCTTGGACAGAGAACGATTTACTGAAAAATTTTGTATTAAAGGAGGGGATATCGAGAGGCTCCACTATGCTGTATTTTGCATATCATGTTATATATCCCTGAATATAATAGAGAGTTTTAAGTAACAATAAAACTTACCGTTTATTTTTCCTTAAGACATCCGGAATCCATCTTGAGTCAAGCACCTGTCTTTTTAGCCTTTTAGTCCAGTTGTCACTCCCTTCCGGTGCAAGTGCTGCTCTCTAATGTGAATTTGGCGGGAGGAAACTTGCACATTTTAACAAATTGATAATTCTTAATTCATTATACATACTCGAGATGAACCAGGTAGAAATTACCTGGATTCCGGATGTCTTAAGGAAAAATAATAGGTAAGTTTTAGTGTTAGTTAAAACTCTCAATTATTGTTACATGTTGACATCCGGAATCCATCTTGAGTGACGTGTTTGTTATCACCTGGTCATAAATATTATGACGTTGCTATAATGTGTCCAATAAAAATTAAATTATTGGAATACAATAATTTATTTTAATAACAATTTGATTTATGGAATACAATCAAAATAGCTTGACAGATAAGCTTTTGTATTTTACTGTGACTGATTTAAAACAACTCTTTTGAAGTGTCTTCTAAAGGATCTTGCCTCCATTTTCCAGTTTTTAAATTGTATCTTTTGAAAAGCATTCCATTCAGTTAAGGGAAGCTACTGAAGATCTTACAGATCTGCTAGAAGCTTCAATACCAGCTTCTTTGAGTAGAGACTTAATCCAAACTCGTAACTATTTTCGATGTCACTCTAGGTCCGCTCTAGGTCCCTGTTGAGGTCAAAGATAATGTTGCAACGATCTGCTACAAGAATGCTACGGAAACAAAGAGAACATTGGATAATGACCTTATGTTATACTGACAACGGTCAGTGAATGAAAAAAATTAACAAAACTAAGAACTTTGTCTAGTTGTAATGCTTGAGCTACTTTTTTCTTGCTTACCAGAAATATAGGCGTCAAGTTTAATGCGAAATGTACTTATAGGTCGAAAATGGCCCAAAATAATTTGAGAAAAGTGTAATACGGCCATGCCGCTTTTTTATTTTTGCTTCACTTGGCGGTTCACTATCGTACCAACAGATTAATTTTACATTTCATTTTTCAGACAATATCGACTTTTATCTATAGTAACAAAATAGTTTTAAATCCAATTACCACTTCAATAAGCAAATATATACATATGTACAAAATTTCTAATTAATTAATGTCGGTTAGGTATGAGTGTTCATATTGTATCATATCGGTTTCGGTTTAAAGACATTTATTTCTCATAAAGAACACAAAAGTTCACTTATAATAAGAAATCACAATAATTTTGCTTGAGGGTACATTTAAAAGTCTGCCTTATGAATTATATACAGTAAAATGAAATGTTGCGGGTAGTTATATTAGACAAACATGTTTAGGTAGGGGTTACATTAACTTATAAATTATTTTGCACATATTCCATTACACGTTTTTTGAATATAGGAAAACTCTTGCTATTAATGATTAAGTCTGATAATTTATTATAAATTTGAACTCCTTCAAATAAAATGTTTTTCTTTCCATAGTTGGTTTTGGTTTTTGGAAGTTCTAGTTTATTACGTTTTCTAGTGTGGTATGTATGTGTTTTTTTATGAAAGTGTAATTGTAAATGTGTTTTATTTGTTATTATTTTTCTAATCAACATGCAGGTTTTTAAAGTGTATAATTGATTTATATTAAGAAATTTTGTTTTTTTTTTTTTTTTATATAATTCAACGGATGGCGTCATATAATCATATTTATAAAGAACTTTAATAATTTTATTTTGTAAAGTTTGTAATGACTTTATGTTACACTTCGCAGCAGTTCCCCATATTTCAATAAGATATTCGATATGAGGTTTTACTAAAGAATTATAAATAATAGGACGAATTGTATTAGGTATACATAACGAAATTCTACGTAGTGCTCCTATCAAAGGGGATATTTTATTTTTAAGATGATCAATATGATATTGCCAGGTTAACTTGCTATCCATTATAAGACCTAAATATTTTTCATGATCAGTTTTATTTATTGGCTCGTTAAAAATTGTTAGTTGTTCATGATTTGGTATATTTTTATTTTTAGGCGCGAAGATCATATATGATGTCTTTTTGGTATTAATAGTTAATAAATATCTCAAGACTATCCTACGACGATCCCTATGTACACTACGGGGTTCTGAAACCTTCGCACAAATCGGTAGATTTAAAATTCTCTCTTTGTATAAAAGAAATGTATGTAATGTATGATTAATTACATACCCACATGATCACACAGTTTGTAGTAATTGACACAGCCACATAGTCGGATAGTATTATTAATGAAGCACACAGTTACATTTTCCATAACCATGACATTAGAAAATCATAAAGTCTTGGTCGTTGACAGACTCTTACGCATCGGTGATATCTGTTGTTATTTTAATAAAACATAAGTGGATTTAATATGGTTACTATGACAACCGACATAAAACCTAATTTTATGACGGTGACGTGTTAATAGAATGAAGATCCAAATCTACCGTACAATCGGGTATGATATTAATCGGTAATTTAATGGACCGAATGATTCGTTGTGAATTCGCAATGCGAATGTAAGACACTCCGTCTCTGCTTAATACGAGTACATCGGTGCCTATAACTACCGGAGTATTCAAAAACGTACTCGGTACTTATATTATTTGGTATTTCCGCGCCACCAAAACCACGCAACAGTGGAATGCACGCATGTAGTAGATTTTTATGTAAAATAAAAAAAAGTATATTGATCTCACTACAGATTAATGTATCATAGTATGGGAGTCACGTTCTTGATAGCGTTGCATACTAGAAGATCAAATTTAAGTATTCTGGTTTAATTATTAGGACGGCCCACTGTGGCTAATGTTCAATATAAATAAAGGAGGCTTTTAAGGTATACATAATATGTAGTTACAAAATGTATTCCTAAGAAGTTTAAAAAACTTTTTTTTTTACATTTTCTTTCAATAATCGGAACAAGAAAAATGATTGAACTTATAGTCTTCTACACGGAATTATAATTGTAAGATATTGAAAATCTTCATAAAAGAAAATGATGTGTTTAAAGTTAAACATTTTTCTTCTTTTAATTTAAGGTTTTAGGAATTTTAATAGCGTACAAATAGTTTTAAAGAAACAAACTATAATTTAATGACATTAGCATTTGAAAGTGCTGAGAAATCCTAATGAACAAGAGGAAACAAACAAGTAAATAAAAGTTAAATACAATGGAAGTAAGTAAGGAAGGAGTAATATATACATATAATATATAAAAAAAATATATATAAATAATTCCATGTAAAGTTTCCTACAGAAACCTGGCTTATGGCCATGATTTCAAAATACTCATCTCAACAAGTCATCTCTAACAGTCCAGTCACAACTAACTAATTCTCAGTTAAGAATATTTGACTGTATAGAAAAACAGGTATTTATAAAAATCAAGTATTGTTTCTCACACTTTCGTAGGAAACAAATAAATAATATACATTTATAAAAAAATTGATAATGTAAAATAATTTAAAATGTCCTTCCGACGTAAACTGACTAAAAATAGACGTGTGGCACTCGGAGACTGCCGCGGTAAAGCTATTGCATAGCATTTTATCAACTTATGCAATTATAATCATATTTTTATTTTATATATGCAGTATTTTTTTTTCTTTGTTCTTTTTTTCTTTCTAGATGCCGTAACTTGTGCTATCTATTTCAATAAAATCGTAATAAAATAATATAATGATACGTGTCAGTGACGAGTGCTCATTGCTCGGATGTGTATTCTTTAGTGTGATGCCACTACTGTATTTATATCACAAGCTTCTCGTCAGCAAGTCTAATAACACGTGATGTCACGTAATTATTTTTTTATAATTTTAACACCATATATATACATATACATACACGATAAGGTCTAACTAGTTGCGGGCTTGAACTTACTCGTGGACGAAGACAAAAAGCACCTAGCGTTGTGTGTGAAAGAGATAGAATCAGTCGTGAGCAGTTAGCAGCTAGTTAGCCCTCATAGTGTAGTCGCACGCACACATACACCGTGCCGAAGATTGCCAAACTGAAACGACGTTCGATGTTAGGAGTTAGAAATTTTCGCTACGGAATTTCTGAATTCGGTCTCCGCGCTCAAGGCCCGCGATAGAAGCTATGCAATAAAAGGTTTAAAAGGTCTTGTACACTAGAATTTAAAAAAAGACTAGGAATTCTTAAGAGTTAAGTACAATCCATGAAGAGATTGTTACAAAATTGCTAGGAAGAGTATATTTCCCCTTTTTTGATAAAAAATGTATTTCATTGTAACATAAAAATATAATGAAATCTTAAAAAACAATCAATTCGTTAGATAAATAAATTTTTGAAATAGGCATTCTACATAAATATTGGGTTACAAACCATATATACATACATACATTCTCATATAGTACTTTTAACTGTCAGTCCTTACATTGGTCTTACCATTATAATTTGATTTATTTCATTTGATATATACCCACACATAGACATAGGCATGAACAGAAATATATAATAAGTTGCAATAAATATGTATCATTAACAAGACATTGTCAGACCCCTTATAAAAAATTCAATTAAAAAATAAAATGTAATATTCTTTTGTTTTTTTATGTTCCGATAATTAATTTAAAGCGAATTCCGAGTCTCCAGGCAGAATAAATATTTAAAAAATACTGCGAAACTGTAGAGATCTCGTGTATTGTATAATATGAAGTAGTATGAATTCAAGCAATATGCAACGATCTGCTACAAGAATGCTACGGAAACAAAGAGAACATTGGATAATGACCTTATGTTATACTGACAACGGTCAGTGAATGAAAAAAATTAACAAAACTAAGAACTTTGTCTAGTTGTAATGCTTGAGCTACTTTTTTCTTGCTTACCAGAAATATAGGCGTCAAGTTTAATGCGAAATGCACTTATAGGTCGAAAATGGCCCAAAATAATTTGAGAAAAGTGTAATACGGCCATGCCGCTTTTTTATTTTTGCTTCACTTGGCGGTTCACTATCGTACCAACAGATTAATTTTACATTTCATTTTTCAGACAATATCGACTTTTATCTATAGTAACAAAATAGTTTTAAATCCAATTACCACTTCAATAAGCAAATATATACATATGTACAAAATTTCTAATTAATTAATGTCGGTTAGGTATGAGTGTTCATATTGTATCATATCGGTTTCGGTTTAAAGACATTTATTTCTCATAAAGAACACAAAAGTTCACTTATAATAAGAAATCACAATAATTTTGCTTGAGGGTACATTTAAAAGTCTGCCTTATGAATTATATACAGTAAAATGAAATGTTGCGGGTAGTTATATTAGACAAACATGTTTAGGTAGGGGTTACATTAACTTATAAATTATTTTGCACATATTCCATTACACGTTTTTTGAATATAGGAAAACTCTTGCTATTAATGATTAAGTCTGATAATTTATTATAAATTTGAACTCCTTCAAATAAAATGTTTTTCTTTCCATAGTTGGTTTTGGTTTTTGGAAGTTCTAGTTTATTACGTTTTCTAGTGTGGTATGTATGTGTTTTTTTATGAAAGTGTAATTGTAAATGTGTTTTATTTGTTATTATTTTTCTAATCAACATGCAGGTTTTTAAAGTGTATAATTGATTTATATTAAGAAATTTTGTTTTTTTTTTTTTTTATATAATTCAACGGATGGCGTCATATAATCATATTTATAAAGAACTTTAATAATTTTATTTTGTAAAGTTTGTAATGACTTTATGTTACACTTCGCAGCAGTTCCCCATATTTCAATAAGATATTCGATATGAGGTTTTACTAAAGAATTATAAATAATAGGACGAATTGTATTAGGTATACATAACGAAATTCTACGTAGTGCTCCTATCAAAGGGGATATTTTATTTTTAAGATGATCAATATGATATTGCCAGGTTAACTTGCTATCCATTATAAGACCTAAATATTTTTCATGATCAGTTTTATTTATTGGCTCGTTAAAAATTGTTAGTTGGTCATGATTTGGTATATTTTTATTTTTAGGCGCGAAGATCATATATGATGTCTTTTTGGTATTAATAGTTAATAAATATCTCAAGTCTATCCTACGACGATCCCTATGTACACTACGGGGTTCTGAAACCTTCGCACAAATCGGTAGATTTAAAATTCTCTCTTTGTATAAAAGAAATGTATGTAATGTATGATTAATTACATACCCACATGATCACACAGTTTGTAGTAATTGACACAGCCACATAGTCGGATAGTATTATTAATGAAGCACACAGTTACATTTTCCATAACCATGACATTAGAAAATCATAAAGTCTTGGTCGTTGACAGACTCTTACGCATCGGTGATATCTGTTGTTATTTTAATAAAACATAAGTGGATTTAATATGGTTACTATGACAACCGACATAAAACCTAATTTTATGACGGTGACGTGTTAATAGAATGAAGATCCAAATCTACCGTACAATCGGGTATGATATTAATCGGTAATTTAATGGACCGAATGATTCGTTGTGAATTCGCAATGCGAATGTAAGACACTCCGTCTCTGCTTAATACGAGTACATCGGTGCCTATAACTACCGGAGTATTCAAAAACGTACTCGGTACTTATATTATTGGTATTTCCGCGCCACCAAAACCACGCAACAGTGGAATGCACGCATGTAGTAGATTTTTATGTAAAATAAAAAAAAAGTATATTGATCTCACTACAGATTAATGTATCATAGTATGGGAGTCACGTTCTTGATAGCGTTGCATACTAGAAGATCAAATTTAAGTATTCTGGTTTAATTATTAGGACGGCCCACTGTGGCTAATGTTCAATATAAATAAAGGAGGCTTTTAAGGTATACATAATATGTGGTTACAAAATGTATTCCTAAGAAGTTTAAAAAACTTTTTTTTTTACATTTTCTTTCAATAATCGGAACAAGAAAAATGATTGAACTTATAGTCTTCTACACGGAATTATAATTGTAAGATATTGAAAATCTTCATAAAAGAAAATGATGTGTTTAAAGTTAAACATTTTTCTTCTTTTAATTTAAGGTTTTAGGAATTTTAATAGCGTACAAATAGTTTTAAAGAAACAAACTATAATTTAATGACATTAGCATTTGAAAGTGCTGAGAAATCCTAATGAACAAGAGGAAACAAACAAGTAAATAAAAGTTAAATACAATGGAAGTAAGTAAGGAAGGAGTAATATATACATATATATATAAAAAAAATATATATAAATAATTCCATGTAAAGTTTCCTACAGAAACCTGGCTTATGGCCATGATTTCAAAATACTCATCTCAACAAGTCATCTCTAACAGTCCAGTCACAACTAACTAATTCTCAGTTAAGAATATTTGACTGTATAGAAAAACAGGTATTTATAAAAATCAAGTATTGTTTCTCACACTTTCGTAGGAAACAAATAAATAATATACATTTATAAAAAAATTGATAATGTAAAATAATTTAAAATGTCCTTCCGACGTAAACTGACTAAAAATAGACGTGTGGCACTCGGAGACTGCCGCGGTAAAGCTATTGCATAGCATTTTATCAACTTATGCAATTATAATCATATTTTTATTTTATATATGCAGTATTTTTTTTCTTTGTTCTTTTTTTCTTTCTAGATGCCGTAACTTGTGCTATCTATTTCAATAAAATCGTAATAAAATAATATAATGATACGTGTCAGTGACGAGTGCTCATTGCTCGGATGTGTATTCTTTAGTGTGATGCCACTACTGTATTTATATCACAAGCTTCTCGTCAGCAAGTCTAATAACACGTGATGTCACGTAATTATTTTTTTATAATTTTAACACCATATATATACATATACATACACGATAAGGTCTAACTAGTTGCGGGCTTGAACTTACTCGTGGACGAAGACAAAAAGCACCTAGCGTTGTGTGTGAAAGAGATAGAATCAGTCGTGAGCAGTTAGCAGCTAGTTAGCCCTCATAGTGTAGTCGCACGCACACATACACCGTGCCGAAGATTGCCAAACTGAAACGACGTTCGATGTTAGGAGTTAGAAATTTTCGCTACGGAATTTCTGAATTCGGTCTCCGCGCTCAAGGCCCGCGATAGAAGCTATGCAATAAAAGGTTTAAAAGGTCTTGTACACTAGAATTTAAAAAAAGACTAGGAATTCTTAAGAGTTAAGTACAATCCATGAAGAGATTGTTACAAAATTGCTAGGAAGAGTATATTTCCCCTTTTTTGATAAAAAAATGTATTTCATTGTAACATAAAAATATAATGAAATCTTAAAAAACAATCAATTCGTTAGATAAATAAATTTTTGAAATAGGCATTCTACATAAATATTGGGTTACAAACCATATATACATACATACATTCTCATATAGTACTTTTAACTGTCAGTCCTTACATTGGTCTTACCATTATAATTTGATTTATTTCATTTGATATATACCCACACATAGACATAGGCATGAACAGAAATATATAATAAGTTGCAATAAATATGTATCATTAACAAGACATTGTCAGACCCCTTATAAAAAATTCAATTAAAAAAATAAAATGTAATATTCTTTTGTTTTTTTATGTTCCGATAATTAATTTAAAGCGAATTCCGAGTCTCCAGGCAGAATAAATATTTAAAAAATACTGCGAAACTGTAGAGATCTCGTGTATTGTATAATATGAAGTAGTATGAATTCAAGCAATATGCAACGATCTGCTACAAGAATGCTACGGAAACAAAGAGAACATTGGATAATGACCTTATGTTATACTGACAACGGTCAGTGAATGAAAAAAATTAACAAAACTAAGAACTTTGTCTAGTTGTAATGCTTGAGCTACTTTTTTCTTGCTTACCAGAAATATAGGCGTCAAGTTTAATGCGAAATGCACTTATAGGTCGAAAATGGCCCAAAATAATTTGAGAAAAGTGTAATACGGCCATGCCGCTTTTTTATTTTTGCTTCACTTGGCGGTTCACTATCGTACCAACAGATTAATTTTACATTTCATTTTTCAGACAATATCGACTTTTATCTATAGTAACAAAATAGTTTTAAATCCAATTACCACTTCAATAAGCAAATATATACATATGTACAAAATTTCTAATTAATTAATGTCGGTTAGGTATGAGTGTTCATATTGTATCATATCGGTTTCGGTTTAAAGACATTTATTTCTCATAAAGAACACAAAAGTTCACTTATAATAAGAAATCACAATAATTTTGCTTGAGGGTACATTTAAAAGTCTGCCTTATGAATTATATACAGTAAAATGAAATGTTGCGGGTAGTTATATTAGACAAACATGTTTAGGTAGGGGTTACATTAACTTATAAATTATTTTGCACATATTCCATTACACGTTTTTTGAATATAGGAAAACTCTTGCTATTAATGATTAAGTCTGATAATTTATTATAAATTTGAACTCCTTCAAATAAAATGTTTTTCTTTCCATAGTTGGTTTTGGTTTTTGGAAGTTCTAGTTTATTACGTTTTCTAGTGTGGTATGTATGTGTTTTTTTATGAAAGTGTAATTGTAAATGTGTTTTATTTGTTATTATTTTTCTAATCAACATGCAGGTTTTTAAAGTGTATAATTGATTTATATTAAGAAATTTTGTTTTTTTTTTTTTTTTTTTATAATTCAACGGATGGCGTCATATAATCATATTTATAAAGAACTTTAATAATTTTATTTTGTAAAGTTTGTAATGACTTTATGTTACACTTCGCAGCAGTTCCCCATATTTCAATAAGATATTCGATATGAGGTTTTACTAAAGAATTATAAATAATAGGACGAATTGTATTAGGTATACATAACGAAATTCTACGTAGTGCTCCTATCAAAGGGGATATTTTATTTTTAAGATGATCAATATGATATTGCCAGGTTAACTTGCTATCCATTATAAGACCTAAATATTTTTCATGATCAGTTTTATTTATTGGCTCGTTAAAAATTGTTAGTTGGTCATGATTTGGTATATTTTTATTTTTAGGCGCGAAGATCATATATGATGTCTTTTTGGTATTAATAGTTAATAAATATCTCAAGTCTATCCTACGACGATCCCTATGTACACTACGGGGTTCTGAAACCTTCGCACAAATCGGTAGATTTAAAATTCTCTCTTTGTATAAAAGAAATGTATGTAATGTATGATTAATTACATACCCACATGATCACACAGTTTGTAGTAATTGACACAGCCACATAGTCGGATAGTATTATTAATGAAGCACACAGTTACATTTTCCATAACCATGACATTAGAAAATCATAAAGTCTTGGTCGTTGACAGACTCTTACGCATCGGTGATATCTGTTGTTATTTTAATAAAACATAAGTGGATTTAATATGGTTACTATGACAACCGACATAAAACCTAATTTTATGACGGTGACGTGTTAATAGAATGAAGATCCAAATCTACCGTACAATCGGGTATGATATTAATCGGTAATTTAATGGACCGAATGATTCGTTGTGAATTCGCAATGCGAATGTAAGACACTCCGTCTCTGCTTAATACGAGTACATCGGTGCCTATAACTACCGGAGTATTCAAAAACGTACTCGGTACTTATATTATTTGGTATTTCCGCGCCACCAAAACCACGCAACAGTGGAATGCACGCATGTAGTAGATTTTTATGTAAAATAAAAAAAAGTATATTGATCTCACTACAGATTAATGTATCATAGTATGGGAGTCACGTTCTTGATAGCGTTGCATACTAGAAGATCAAATTTAAGTATTCTGGTTTAATTATTAGGACGGCCCACTGTGGCTAATGTTCAATATAAATAAAGGAGGCTTTTAAGGTATACATAATATGTAGTTACAAAATGTATTCCTAAGAAGTTTAAAAAACTTTTTTTTTACATTTTCTTTCAATAATCGGAACAAGAAAAATGATTGAACTTATAGTCTTCTACACGGAATTATAATTGTAAGATATTGAAAATCTTCATAAAAGAAAATGATGTGTTTAAAGTTAAACATTTTTCTTCTTTTAATTTAAGGTTTTAGGAATTTTAATAGCGTACAAATAGTTTTAAAGAAACAAACTATAATTTAATGACATTAGCATTTGAAAGTGCTGAGAAATCCTAATGAACAAGAGGAAACAAACAAGTAAATAAAAGTTAAATACAATGGAAGTAAGTAAGGAAGGAGTAATATATACATATAATATATAAAAAAATATATATAAATAATTCCATGTAAAGTTTCCTACAGAAACCTGGCTTATGGCCATGATTTCAAAATACTCATCTCAACAAGTCATCTCTAACAGTCCAGTCACAACTAACTAATTCTCAGTTAAGAATATTTGACTGTATAGAAAAACAGGTATTTATAAAAATCAAGTATTGTTTCTCACACTTTCGTAGGAAACAAATAAATAATATACATTTATAAAAAATTGATAATGTAAAATAATTTAAAATGTCCTTCCGACGTAAACTGACTAAAAATAGACGTGTGGCACTCGGAGACTGCCGCGGTAAAGCTATTGCATAGCATTTTATCAACTTATGCAATTATAATCATATTTTTATTTTATATATGCAGTATTTTTTTTCTTTGTTCTTTTTTTCTTTCTAGATGCCGTAACTTGTGCTATCTATTTCAATAAAATCGTAATAAAATAATATAATGATACGTGTCAGTGACGAGTGCTCATTGCTCGGATGTGTATTCTTTAGTGTGATGCCACTACTGTATTTATATCACAAGCTTCTCGTCAGCAAGTCTAATAACACGTGATGTCACGTAATTATTTTTTTATAATTTTAACACCATATATATACATATACATACACGATAAGGTCTAACTAGTTGCGGGCTTGAACTTACTCGTGGACGAAGACAAAAAGCACCTAGCGTTGTGTGTGAAAGAGATAGAATCAGTCGTGAGCAGTTAGCAGCTAGTTAGCCCTCATAGTGTAGTCGCACGCACACATACACCGTGCCGAAGATTGCCAAACTGAAACGACGTTCGATGTTAGGAGTTAGAAATTTTCGCTACGGAATTTCTGAATTCGGTCTCCGCGCTCAAGGCCCGCGATAGAAGCTATGCAATAAAAGGTTTAAAAGGTCTTGTACACTAGAATTTAAAAAAAGACTAGGAATTCTTAAGAGTTAAGTACAATCCATGAAGAGATTGTTACAAAATTGCTAGGAAGAGTATATTTCCCCTTTTTTGATAAAAAAATGTATTTCATTGTAACATAAAAATATAATGAAATCTTAAAAAACAATCAATTCGTTAGATAAATAAATTTTTGAAATAGGCATTCTACATAAATATTGGGTTACAAACCATATATACATACATACATTCTCATATAGTACTTTTAACTGTCAGTCCTTACATTGGTCTTACCATTATAATTTGATTTATTTCATTTGATATATACCCACACATAGACATAGGCATGAACAGAAATATATAATAAGTTGCAATAAATATGTATCATTAACAAGACATTGTCAGACCCCTTATAAAAAATTCAATTAAAAAAATAAAATGTAATATTCTTTTGTTTTTTTATGTTCCGATAATTAATTTAAAGCGAATTCCGAGTCTCCAGGCAGAATAAATATTTAAAAAATACTGCGAAACTGTAGAGATCTCGTGTATTGTATAATATGAAGTAGTATGAATTCAAGCAATATGCAACGATCTGCTACAAGAATGCTACGGAAACAAAGAGAACATTGGATAATGACCTTATGTTATACTGACAACGGTCAGTGAATGAAAAAAATTAACAAAACTAAAAAACTTTGTCTAGTTGTAATGCTTGAGCTACTTTTTTCTTGCTTACCAGAAATATAGGCGTCAAGTTTAATGCGAAATGCACTTATAGGTCGAAAATGGCCCAAAATAATTTGAGAAAAGTGTAATACGGCCATGCCGCTTTTTTATTTTTGCTTCACTTGGCGGTTCACTATCGTACCAACAGATTAATTTTACATTTCATTTTTCAGACAATATCGACTTTTATCTATAGTAACAAAATAGTTTTAAATCCAATTACCACTTCAATAAGCAAATATATACATATGTACAAAATTTCTAATTAATTAATGTCGGTTAGGTATGAGTGTTCATATTGTATCATATCGGTTTCGGTTTAAAGACATTTATTTCTCATAAAGAACACAAAAGTTCACTTATAATAAGAAATCACAATAATTTTGCTTGAGGGTACATTTAAAAGTCTGCCTTATGAATTATATACAGTAAAATGAAATGTTGCGGGTAGTTATATTAGACAAACATGTTTAGGTAGGGGTTACATTAACTTATAAATTATTTTGCACATATTCCATTACACGTTTTTTGAATATAGGAAAACTCTTGCTATTAATGATTAAGTCTGATAATTTATTATAAATTTGAACTCCTTCAAATAAAATGTTTTTCTTTCCATAGTTGGTTTTGGTTTTTGGAAGTTCTAGTTTATTACGTTTTCTAGTGTGGTATGTATGTGTTTTTTTATGAAAGTGTAATTGTAAATGTGTTTTATTTGTTATTATTTTTCTAATCAACATGCAGGTTTTTAAAGTGTATAATTGATTTATATTAAGAAATTTTGTTTTTTTTTTTTTTTTTATATAATTCAACGGATGGCGTCATATAATCATATTTATAAAGAACTTTAATAATTTTATTTTGTAAAGTTTGTAATGACTTTATGTTACACTTCGCAGCAGTTCCCCATATTTCAATAAGATATTCGATATGAGGTTTTACTAAAGAATTATAAATAATAGGACGAATTGTATTAGGTATACATAACGAAATTCTACGTAGTGCTCCTATCAAAGGGGATATTTTATTTTTAAGATGATCAATATGATATTGCCAGGTTAACTTGCTATCCATTATAAGACCTAAATATTTTTCATGATCAGTTTTATTTATTGGCTCGTTAAAAATTGTTAGTTGGTCATGATTTGGTATATTTTTATTTTTAGGCGCGAAGATCATATATGATGTCTTTTTGGTATTAATAGTTAATAAATATCTCAAGTCTATCCTACGACGATCCCTATGTACACTACGGGGTTCTGAAACCTTCGCACAAATCGGTAGATTTAAAATTCTCTCTTTGTATAAAAGAAATGTATGTAATGTATGATTAATTACATACCCACATGATCACACAGTTTGTAGTAATTGACACAGCCACATAGTCGGATAGTATTATTAATGAAGCACACAGTTACATTTTCCATAACCATGACATTAGAAAATCATAAAGTCTTGGTCGTTGACAGACTCTTACGCATCGGTGATATCTGTTGTTATTTTAATAAAACATAAGTGGATTTAATATGGTTACTATGACAACCGACATAAAACCTAATTTTATGACGGTGACGTGTTAATAGAATGAAGATCCAAATCTACCGTACAATCGGGTATGATATTAATCGGTAATTTAATGGACCGAATGATTCGTTGTGAATTCGCAATGCGAATGTAAGACACTCCGTCTCTGCTTAATACGAGTACATCGGTGCCTATAACTACCGGAGTATTCAAAAACGTACTCGGTACTTATATTATTTGGTATTTCCGCGCCACCAAAACCACGCAACAGTGGAATGCACGCATGTAGTAGATTTTTATGTAAAATAAAAAAAAAGTATATTGATCTCACTACAGATTAATGTATCATAGTATGGGAGTCACGTTCTTGATAGCGTTGCATACTAGAAGATCAAATTTAAGTATTCTGGTTTAATTATTAGGACGGCCCACTGTGGCTAATGTTCAATATAAATAAAGGAGGCTTTTAAGGTATACATAATATGTAGTTACAAAATGTATTCCTAAGAAGTTTAAAAAACTTTTTTTTTACATTTTCTTTCAATAATCGGAACAAGAAAAATGATTGAACTTATAGTCTTCTACACGGAATTATAATTGTAAGATATTGAAAATCTTCATAAAAGAAAATGATGTGTTTAAAGTTAAACATTTTTCTTCTTTTAATTTAAGGTTTTAGGAATTTTAATAGCGTACAAATAGTTTTAAAGAAACAAACTATAATTTAATGACATTAGCATTTGAAAGTGCTGAGAAATCCTAATGAACAAGAGGAAACAAACAAGTAAATAAAAGTTAAATACAATGGAAGTAAGTAAGGAAGGAGTAATATATACATATAATATATAAAAAAATATATATAAATAATTCCATGTAAAGTTTCCTACAGAAACCTGGCTTATGGCCATGATTTCAAAATACTCATCTCAACAAGTCATCTCTAACAGTCCAGTCACAACTAACTAATTCTCAGTTAAGAATATTTGACTGTATAGAAAAACAGGTATTTATAAAAATCAAGTATTGTTTCTCACACTTTCGTAGGAAACAAATAAATAATATACATTTATAAAAAAATTGATAATGTAAAATAATTTAAAATGTCCTTCCGACGTAAACTGACTAAAAATAGACGTGTGGCACTCGGAGACTGCCGCGGTAAAGCTATTGCATAGCATTTTATCAACTTATGCAATTATAATCATATTTTTATTTATATATGCAGTATTTTTTTTTCTTTGTTCTTTTTTTCTTTCTAGATGCCGTAACTTGTGCTATCTATTTCAATAAAATCGTAATAAAATAATATAATGATACGTGTCAGTGACGAGTGCTCATTGCTCGGATGTGTATTCTTTAGTGTGATGCCACTACTGTATTTATATCACAAGCTTCTCGTCAGCAAGTCTAATAACACGTGATGTCACGTAATTATTTTTTATAGTTTTAACACCATATATATACATATACATACACGATAAGGTCTAACTAGTTGCGGGCTTGAACTTACTCGTGGACGAAGACAAACAGCACCTAGCGTTGTGTGTGAAAGAGATAGAATCAGTCGTGAGCAGTTAGCAGCTAGTTAGCCCTCATAGTGTAGTCGCACGCACACATACACCGTGCCGTAGTTTGCCAAACTGAATCGACGTTCGATGATAGGAGTTAGAAATTTTCGCTACGGAATTTCTGAATTCGGTCTCCGCGCTCAAGGCCTGCGATAGAAGCTATGCAATAAAAGGTTTAAAAGGTCTTGTACACTAGAATTTAAAAAAAGACTAGGAATTCTTAAGAGTTAAGTACAATCCATGAAGAGATTGTTACAAAATTGCTAGGAAGAGTATATTTCCCCTTTTTTGATAAAAAAATATATTTCATTGTAACATAAAAATATAATGAAATCTTAAAAAACAATCAATTCGTTAGATAAATAAATTTTTGAAATAGGCATTCTACATAAATATTGGGTTACAAACCATATATACATACATACATTCTCATATAGTACTTTTAACTGTCAGTCCTTACATTGGTCTTACCATTATAATTTGATTTATTTCATTTGATATATACCCACACATAGACATAGGCATGAACAGAATATATAATAAGTTGCAATAAATATGTATCATTAACAAGACATTGTCAGACCCCTTATAAAAATTCAATTAAAAAAATAAAATGTAATATTCTTTTGTTTTTTATGTTCCGATAATTAATTTAAAGCGAATTCCGAGTCTCCAGGCAGAATAAATATTTAAAAAATACTGCGAAACTGTAGAGATCTCGTGTATTGTATAATATGAAGTAGTATGAATTCAAGCAATATGCAACGATCTGCTACAAGAATGCTACGGAAACAAAGAGAACATTGGATAATGACCTTATGTTATACTGACAACGGTCAGTGAATGAAAAAAATTAACAAAACTAAAAAACTTTGTCTAGTTGTAATGCTTGAGCTACTTTTTTCTTGCTTACCAGAAATAGGCGTCAAGTTTAATGCGAAATGCACTTATAGGTCGAAAATGGCCCAAAATAATTTGAGAAAAGTGTAATACGGCCATGCCGCTTTTTTATTTTTGCTTCACTTGGCGGTTCACTATCGTACCAACAGATTAATTTTACATTTCATTTTTCAGACAATATCGACTTTTATCTATAGTAACAAAATAGTTTTAAATCCAATTACCACTTCAATAAGCAAATATATACATATGTACAAAATTTCTAATTAATAATGTCGGTTAGGTATGAGTGTTCATATTGTATCATATCGGTTTCGGTTTAAAGACATTTATTTCTCATAAAGAACACAAAAGTTCACTTATAATAAGAAATCACAATAATTTGCTTGAGGGTACATTTAAAAGTCTGCCTTATGAATTAATACAGTAAAATGAAATGTTGCGGGTAGTTATATTAGACAAACATGTTTAGGTAGGGGTTACATTAACTTATAAATTATTTTGCACATATTCCATTACACGTTTTTTGAATATAGGAAAACTCTTGCTATTAATGATTAAGTCTGATAATTTATTATAATTTGAACTCCTTCAAATAAAATGTTTTTCTTTCCATAGTTGGTTTTGGTTTTTGGAAGTTCTAGTTTATTACGTTTTCTAGTGTGGTATGTATGTGTTTTTTTTATGAAAGTGTAATTGTAAATGTGTTTTATTTGTTATTATTTTTCTAATCAACATGCAGGTTTTTAAAGTGTATAATTGATTTATATTAAGAAATTTGTTTTTTTTTTTTTTTTATATAATTCAACGGATGGCGTCATATAATCATATTTATAAAGAACTTTAATAATTTTATTTTGTAAAGTTTGTAATGACTTTATGTTACACTTCGCAGCAGTTCCCCATATTTCAATAAGATATTCGATATGAGGTTTTACTAAAGAATTATAAATAATAGGACGAATTGTATTAGGTATACATAACGAAATTCTACGTAGTGCTCCTATCAAAGGGGATATTTATTTTAAGATGATCAATATGATATTGCCAGGTTAACTTGCTATCCATTATAAGACCTAAATATTTTTCATGATCAGTTTTATTTATTGGCTCGTTAAAAATTGTTAGTTGGTCATGATTTGGTATATTTTTATTTTTAGGCGCGAATATCATATATGATGTCTTTTTGGTATTAATAGTTAATAAATATCTCAAGTCTATCCTACGACGATCCCTATGTACACTACGGGGTTCTGAAACCTTCGCACAAATCGGTAGATTTAAAATTCTCTCTTTGTATAAAAGAAATGTATGTAATGTATGATTATTACATACCCCCATGATCACACAGTTTGTAGTAATTGACACAGCCACATAGTCGGATAGTATTATTAATGAAGCACACAGTTACATTTTCCATAACCATGACATTAGAAAATCATAAAGTCTTGGTCGTTGACAGACTCTTACGCATCGGTGATATCTGTTGTTATTTTAATAAAACATAAGTGGATTTAATATGGTTACTATGACAACCGACATAAAACCTAATTTTATGACGGTGACGTGTTAATAGAATGAAGATCCAAATCTACCGTACAATCGGGTATGATATTAATCGGTAATTTAATGGACCGAATGATTCGTTGTGAATTCGCAATGCGAATGTAAGACACTCCGTCTCTGCTTAATACGAGTACATCGGTGCCTATAACTACCGGAGTATTCAAAAACGTACTCGGTACTTATATATTTGGTATTTCCGCGCCACCAAAACCACGCAACAGTGGGAATGCACGCATGTAGTAGATAGATTTTATGTAAATAAAAAAAAGTATATTGATCTCACTACAGAGTAATGTTCATCGTATGTGGATCACGTTCTTGATAGCGTTTTGCATACTAGATCGATCATTTAAGTTGATTCTGGTTTTACTTATAGGACGGCCCACTGTGGCTAATGTCAATATAAATAAAGGAGGCTTTTGAGGTATACATAATATGTAGTTACAGAATGTATTCCTAAGAAGTTTAAAAAACTTTTTTTTTTACTTTTCTTTCAATAATCGGAACAAAAAAATGATTTAACTTATAGTCTTCTACACGGAATTATAATTGTAAGATATTGAAAATCTTCATAAAAGAATGATGTGTTTAAGTTAAACATTTTTCTTCTTTTAATTTAAGGTTTTAGGATTTTTAATAGCGTACAATTTTTAAAGAAACAAACTATAATTTAATGACATGAGCATTTGAAAGTGCTGAGAAATCCTAATGAACAAGAGGAAACAAACAAGTAAATAAAAGTTAAATACAATGGAAGTAAGTAAGGAAGGAGTAATATATACATATAATATATAAAAAAAATATATAAATAATTCCATGTAAGTTTTCCTACAGAAACCTGGCTTATGGCCATGATTTCAAAATACTCATCTCAACAAGTCCACTCTAACAGTCCAGTCACAACTAACAAATTCTCAGTTAAGAATTTTGACTGTATAGAAAACAGGTATTTATAAAATCAAGTATTGTTTCTCACACTTTCGTTGCAAACAATAAATAATATACATTTATAAAAATTTGATAATGTAAAATAATTTAAAATGTCCTTCCGACGTAAACTGACTAAAAATAGACGTGTGGCACTCGGAGACTGCCGCGGTAAAGCTATTGCATAGCATTTTATCAACTTATGCAATTATAATTATATTTTTATTTTATATATGCAGTATTTTTTTTTTCTTTGTTCTTTTTTTCTTTGGAGATGCCGTAACTTGTGCTATCTATTTCAATAAAATCGTAATAAATAATATAATGATACGTGTCAGGACGAGTGCTCATGCTCGGATGTGTATTCTTTAGTGTGATGCCACTACTGTATTTATATCACAAGCTTCTCGTCAGCAAGTCTAATACACGTGATGTCACGTAATTATTTTTTATAATTTTAACACCATATATATATACATATACATACACGATAAGGTCTAACTAGTTGCGGGCTTGAACTTACTCGTGGACGAAGACAAAAGCACCTAGCGTTGTGTGTGAAAGAGATAGAATCAGTCGTGAGCAGTTAGCAGCTAGTTAGCCCTCATAGTGTAGTCGCACGCACACATACACCGTGCCGAAGATTGCCAAACTGAAACGACGTTCTAATAGGAGTTAGAATTTTCGCTACGGAATTTCTGAATTCGGTCTCCGCGCTCAAGGCCCGCGATAGAAGCTATGCAATAAAAGGTTTAAAAGGTCTTGTACACTAGAATTAAAAAAAGACCAGGAATTCTTAAGAGTTAAGTACAATCCTGAAGAGATTGTTACAAATGCTAGAAGAGTATATTTCCCCTTTTTTGATAAAAAAATCATTTCATTGTAACATAACAAATAATGAAATCTTAAAAACAATCAATTCGTAGATAAATAATTTTTGAATAGGCATTCTACAAAATATTGGTTACAAACCATATATACATACATACATTCTCATATAGTACTTTTAACTGTCAGTCCTTACATTGGTCTTACCATTATAATTGATTTATTTCATTTGATATATACCCACATAGACATAGGCATGAACAGAAATATATAATAAGTTGCAATAAATATGTATCATTAACAAGACATTGTCAGACCCCTTATAAAAAATTAAATTAAAAAATAAAATGTAATATTCTTTTGTTTTTTTTATGTTCCGATAATAAATTTAAAGCGGATTCCGAGTCTCCAGGCAGAATAAATATTTAAAAAATACTGCGAAACTGTAGAGATCTCGTGTATTGTATAATATGAAGTAGTATGAATTCAAGCAATATGCGACGATCTGCTACAAGAATGCTACGGAAACAAACAGAACATTGGTTAATGACCTTATGTTATACTGACAACGGTCAGTGAATGAAAAAATTTAACAAAACTATGAACTTTGTCTAGTTGTAATGCTTGAGCTACTTTTTTCTTGCTTACCAGAAATATAGGCGTCAAGTTTAATGCGAAATGTACTTATAGGTCGAAAATGGCCCGAAATAATTTGAGAAAAGTGTAATACGGCCATGCCGCTTTTTATTTTTGCTTCACTTGGCGGTTCACTATCGTACCAACAGGTTAATTTTACATTTCATTTTTCAGACAATATCGACTTTTATCTATAGTAACAAAATAGTTTTAAATCCAATTACCACTTCAATAAGCAAATATATACATATGTACAAAATTTCTAATTAATTAATGTCGGTTAGGTATGAGTGTTCATATTGTATCATATCGGTTTCGGTTTAAAGACATTTATTTCTCATAAAGAACACAAAAGTTCACTTATAATGAGAAATCACAATAATTTTGCTAGAGGGTACATTTAAAAGTCTGCCTTATGATATATACAGTAAAATGAAATGTTGAAGGTAGTTATATTAGACAAACATGTGTAGGTAGGGGTTATATTAACTTATAAATTATTTTGCACATATTCCATTACACGTTTTTTGAATATAGGAAAACTCTTGCTATTAATGATTAAGTCTGATAATTTATATAAATTTGAACTCCTTCAAATAAAATGTTTTTCTTTCCATAGTTGGTTTTGGTTTTCGGAAGTTCTAGTTTATTACGTTTTCTAGTGTGGTATGTATGTGTTTTTTTATGAAAGTGTAATTGTAAATGTGTTTTATTTGTTATTATTTTTCTAATCAACATGCAGGTTTTTAAAGTGTATAATTGAATTATATTAAGAAATTTTGTTTTTTTTTTTTTTTTATATAATTCAACGGATGGCGTCATATAATCATATTTATAAAGAACTTTAATAATTTTATTTTGTAAAGTTTGTAATGACTTAATGTTAGACTTCGCAGCAGTTCCCATATTTCAATAAGATATTCGATATGAGGTTTTACTAAAGAATTATAAATAATAGGACGAATTGTATTAGGTATACATAAGGAAATTCTACGTAGTGCTCCTATCAAAGGGGATATTTTATTTTTAAGATGATCAATATGATATTGCCAGGTTAACTTGCTATCCATTATAAGACCTAAATATTTTTCATGATCAGTTTTATTTATTGGCTCGTTAAAAATTGTTAGTTGGTCATGATTTGGTATATTTTTATTTTTAGGCGCGAAGATCATATATGATGTCTTTTTGGTATTAATAGTTAATAAATACCTCAAGTCTATCCTATGACGATCCCTATGTACACTACGGGGTTCTGAAACCTTCGCACAAAGCATATCGCACATATAACTACCGGAGTATTCAAAAACGTACTCGGTACTTATATTATTTGGTATTTCCGCGCCACCAAAACCACGCAACAGTGGAATGCACGCATGTAGTTTGCATGAAAATGCTTAGCTAAATCAGAGCTAATTAACGAGATGTATGAACCGGTATCCATTAATACATCTGTCGGGATGCCACCTAGTACCGCCGTAATTACGTCACGATTATTACTGTCAGTTACGACTTCTCGACAAAAATTTACGTTACCCGAGTTCGATCGTCCTTAAGCAAAACAGTTCGGTTCACTATGACCGACTTTCTTACAGAAGTTACAAGCTACGGATTTAAATTGAAACGAATTAGTCCTTGAGGATTGAGGCAGAGGCAAGTTTCATGGCTTAGTTTTATTAATGTCAGGTTTAGGCCGTTTATTACTGCATGATGCACTCATGTGTCCCCATTTATTATACTCACAGCATTTAATATTTATTTATTTTATATTTATATACCAAGAGAAGAAATAGTTACATAATTAATTATAAAAGACATGTGATGCACAAAGGATAACTTATCTCTTAAAAGAGACCTCTACGAGAAACCCTTTTCATAAAGGAAACTACATAAAGAAGCGTGGTGTACATAGGTACAATAAAAAGAGTGAAGGGAAAAAAATATAGAGATTTATATATAGATAAGCAAACAAAAAAAATATAATAATAGCAAATTTTGATATTATACATACATAGATATATACATAAATATATACAAATAGTATGAAAAAATAAACATTACATATCAGAAGGTAAAAGTGACAGAAGATGTCACTTAAGTTAATGTTTAAATGCAGGTGCACTTGGTCTCTCTTTGTAAACAGAAGGTGGGAGTGAGTTCCAAAGCTGTGCACCTTGGACAGAGAACGATTTACGGAAAAATTTTGTATTAAAGGAGGGGATATCGAGAGGCTCCACTATGCTATATTTTGCATATCATGTTAAATATGCCTGAATATAATGATGAATTTTGAATACTCCTTGCCATATAGACATCTAATAACACTGGTCTGCAAAAAAACTTTTTTTTTTCTCCTGATTGTTTTTTTGCATGAATTTACGGTATTTTGTGCTCTAAGCATGAAATTTAACATGCAAATAAGTATAGCACATAGATTTTTTATATAAAGTCAATTTAATCGAAAAATGATATTATTAAAATTACAAAAATGATAAAAAGTGAAAAATAATTACGGTCCAAGTTATACAGTGAAAAATGATAATTTTATAGTCACAAATACTAGAAATATCAGTAAGTTATCGTATCATGGTGAAAAGATTGAATTTATTTGGTCGTTTTTTTTCTTTTCATTGTTTGCATTGAAGTTTCTCGGCGAATCGACCAACAGAAATCAGCAAGCATTGCTGCTGACCATTTCCCATTGTAGCGTCTTTCAATTTGCATAATATCCTGATGAAACCTTTCACCATGCTCATCTGATACGGCACCAAGATTTTCAGGAAAGAAATCTACGTGCGAGTCCAAAAAATGAATTTTGAGTGACATATTGCATCCTAAAGCTTTATAAGCAGAAAGAAGTTCTCGAATGATTTGTCGGTAGTTTTCAGCTTTCGTATTCCCGAGAAAATTATGACACACTTTTACAAAAGCCACCCAAGCTCTTTTTTCTGCTTTGTTTAACGTTGAATTAAATGCTTTATCAGTCATAAGCTCGCGTATCTGCGGACCTACAAAAACCCCTTCTTTTAATTTCGCGTCACTGATTCGAAGAAATTTTGTTTTGAGATATTGAAAGCCTGCACCTTCCTTATCCATAGCTTTCACAAAATTTTTCATCAGTCCCAACTTTATGTGAAGTGGTGGCAGAAAAATTTTATCACTTGGCACTAAAGTTTTTGAGATACATTTTTAAGCCCAGGAGTCAAGCTCTTTCTTAGTGGCCAAGTTTTTACTTTGTAATGTTTTTCTCTTGCGCGACTGTCCCATTCGCATAAAAAACAGCAAAATTTGGTGTATCCTCCTTGTAATCCAGTAAGTATAGCGACAACTTTTAAATCAGCACATACATTCCATTGGTATTGAGAATATTTTATTTTTTCAAGTAATACCTCCAGATTTGCATAATTTTCCTTCATGTTTGTTGCATGTGCAACAGGCACTGATGGGTATTTGTTACCATTATGAAGTAAAACGGCTTTTAAGCTTATCTTAGAGGCATCAATAAAAAGTCTCCATTGATCAGAACTTTCTGGGAAACTCAGTTCTTGAAGAAGCCCTGCAGCATCATTACAATATACCAAATCATCTTCTTTGGAAAAATAAGTCGTAAAATCTTCTTGTCTTGTGCGAAAATATGAAACTCTTGTATCTTTATCCAACAAATTCCATTGTTTTAATCGTGATCCCAGTAATTGTGCCTTAGATTTTGAAAGCCCCAAGTCTCTGACAAGATCATTCAAATCACATTGCTTAAGTAAATAAGGTTCTTTTGATGGACATGAAGTTCCGGATAAATTGTAAGAAGATGAAGATGTACTACCAGTAGAAAGAAGACTCGATTGAGGCTCTAGACCAGAAGAATTTTTATTTTCCATCTCGTTGACTTTTGGTGGAACTGGAGGTAAAGTGCCTTTACCACGAGGGATTGGTCTCTTTACAGATGCGATGTTTGGATATACAATTTTATTTTTATTTTTTTTTGAGAATCCTTGTGTTGATGTCATGCAGAAATAACAATCATTTTCATGATTTTGAGGTTCACTCCATATCATTGGCATTGTAAAAGGCATAGACTTGTGACTTCCTTCAAGCCAACCTCTTAATGTTCTCGAACAACTATTACAACATATTTTTGGCAGCCAACTTTTATCTCTCTCGTCAATAGAAAATCCAAAATAGAGTTTATAAGCTGTTTTAACAAGACCTGTGATCACATTTCGTTGTACTTTTAGTGTAAACTCACCACAAATGTAGCAAAAACTGTCTGTAGAATTTTTACAAGCTCGCGGCATTCTATAACCTAAAATTAAAAAAAAAAAATTTTTAGTGCAATTTTCAATATTTTTTTTTATATTTATTGGCTCTGTCTGTGAAAAAATACATAAACTCCACATAAAATACTCAACACAAATGAAGAGAACATAAACATTATACAAAACTTACCAAAATATTTTATATAGAATGTAAACAATTGAAAGAACAGTTTGCAACTAACTGTTGTAAAGTCACAACGGATACTGCGCATGCGCATATGTACTACCATAAAAATCACTTTCAATACTTTCTTTCTTTCACAAACAACTCGCTAAAGCTTATTTTGTATGTATATATACTGATTTAATGTTGAAAAACAAAAATAAATTAAAAAAAAAACAAAATTTATGAAATTTAAAAAAATTCATATCGAAAAATTTAGACGTGATAGACAAAATCGACCAACGGGAATAGATTCAGAGCATTAAAATCTTCATATTTATAGCATAATTTTTTAAAGGAGGATTTCATTGCAGACCAGTGTAATTAATTATAACTGGCTATTGGATAATAATAGTATGTAATTTTACCAGACAAACGTTTCGTTATTTACTTTTGTTGTTTGACGAATACCTTAACGAATACCATATCCCTAAACATAACGATAATTTTTAAGAATGTGCCCTCATATCTTAGAATTTACAAATTAAAAATGCCTATGTAACATATCCCTGAATGTTAAGTTACAATATATTTATTGCCTATTAATGTTTTTTAAGTCTGTGGATTATATTTTCTACATAATTTGATATTTTTTTTAGAAAGTATTCTAAAAAAAATATCAAATTGTGTATTAGTTATCGTTTTATAATTAATTACAAAAACATTTTCGCTACGTCGAAAACTTCCTATATTAAATGAATCTTGATGGAAATAACATCGTGTTTTACCTAGTGTATTATATACTCCATTGAAGAGCATTTTATTTAACATATCTTTGGTTTAATTTTGTTTTAATTTATATCATGTAGCGAGACATTTGAAAAATTTTCTTAATTTAAATATGGAAATTTAATGTTTAAATAAAATGAAACTAGTAAATTGTTGTTTGTGTTACGAAAAGGTATAATAATTTTGTTAATCTACTTCACATATTATATCATATTATTATCGTATGCTTTTGAAAAACTTCTATTTAAAAAAAAACAATCCATTGACGATAAAAAATGTATATTATGGATATGGACATGGAGCTTATGAGCTTGTTGCATGAATTTACTATCGGAACATAAACAGAACAAGGATATTCTATTATTTCTTTTATTTCGGTTTAAGGAGTTTGACAATGTGTAAATTTTAATGATATGAAGTGTACATTGAAGTTGTACGAGTACATATTCTTATGAATTCTTAGATTTCGAAGCGTCCTCGTATCAATTGATACCATAGTACTTTACCTTTATAAAACTACATGGTGCTCCTTACTAAAGGTAGTCTGTTAAAGTAATCGTAAAACACGTCACGTTTCTACATCGCGGTATCAGTTAACACAGAATGTCTGGAGGTGTTTTAGTTCATATTGCACATAAATGTAATAAATAAATAATAATATATTATAATATATTGTAATACTAAATATTGTACTAAATTCCTAAATATTAAACAGTCTCAAAATACTAGCTATAGGTTGTATTCGCAAATTTTTGTAGATCTCCGAAATGGATCTGATAAACACGTCTTATTATGAACTAAACGTGAATATTGGCTTCGAGATTGCCATGACAGCGTCGTGATGCCACGAGAGCGACTTAATGCTTTTCCTAGTATAGACTCTATAGTTACTTTATTGAGTAATTGGCCCGATGTTGTAAAGAAAAAAAAAATTCAAATAATTTAATCTAGTAAAATTTTGATATGGTTTTGAAAGCGTTTTTGGTTTTTGGTTTCTGAAAGTCATTTCAAACAAGTTAATGATGTCAGTAGCAGAAAATTTTGTAATAAAATAATTTCAAAATAAAATCAACTATTTAATCATTTATATTTTGCATTGTATTTCGAGTCTTCAATCCAAATTCTTTCACTCAATTAATATTCACGGCTTAAAAACTACTCTTTCCAAATATAACTCAAAACTTGTCCGACGTTGATAAATTTGTTAATTTGTTATTTTTTTAATCATACATAAAGTATGAAAATATTTAACACCTAAATAAGATTCGGTTTTTTATCTTTATAAAACCACCTGTCTTTCTTTATCCATATTTACTTTTTGCTGGATGATGCACGTTCCTTTTAAAACAAGTTAAAATTTAAAAACAAAATGTGAAACGTAGTTTCAAGTCACGTTTATTTCGTAATATGAAGCACCAGGTGTTCATAAAGCCACAGAATACTACGATACAATTTGCTACGAGGATACTACCAAAATAAGAGAAGTGGAATAAATATACAAATATGCATTTCAAAGGGATATGTGATTAGATTTAACATTTTTCTAAACTATAATTTCTTAATTTATGTTCTTCTTTCTAGACTAGAGACTATTACGTAACTCAAAACATCTTATCAGGAGAACATAAAACTGTGTAGTTCTTATAAATGCGCTTTTGCTACGAAATATGTGATGAAGACTTCTATTTCCCTGTTTCCCATCCAATGAGATAATCGCGACTGGCGTTATTCCTTCTTGTGGCAAACATGCATGTACGAACTAACGCGAAAATATAGTTTAGTGTCGGCTATCATGAAGACAGGAATTCCCGTATTCAAAATTAAATCAAACCAAGATATCTAAAATCAGATTGCATAAAGGGCAATTGTGTCAAGCTTGGTGTCAGTTTGATCATCATTTTATGATTTTTTCCACTACTAAAGCTCTAAAAATACTTATATGTATGTTATACTTATCGTGTTTTCAAAGCTCTGTTTGTTTTGGTAGCATCCTCATAGCAGATCGTAGCATATTGCTTTAGCATATGCTGCTATTCATGAGAATACCTGGAACTTCATTTTATGAAATCCGTGTGACCTCTACAAGTTCTTCGTGATGTTTTTTTATACTTTAAGTAAGAACTTGTAGAGGTCACATATATTTCATAATATGAAGTACCAGGTATTCTCATGAATAAAGAAAGAAAAGAAAAAGAAGTTTTTACTCCAAAAATAAATCAACAAAAACCACTTTTACATAAAAAAAAATTGTATGATAAAAAGAAAAAGAAATAAAAAATAAAAATTAAAAGTGAATTGATCAAAACATACACATAACTTTCAACTAAACAGAAAGAAGACTGTTAGGATTGTAATTAAGTTTGGAGCTTCTGTTCATTTTGAATTTAATATAGGAACATACAAAACAAGAGAATATTTTATTGTTTCTATTTTATTTGTTTATATGGGGTTTGAAAATGTGTAATTGTTAACGACGCGTATTTATTGCAACTTATTACGTATGCATGTGCATACCTATGTCTAATACACTGTTCTCAGTAAACTCGTCATAGATTGCACTTGACTATTATGAATTCCTGTCTCCTGTATGTGAAATACACGAGACTAATTTAGCCTAAAACATCAAGACAGACAAGTGAAGTTTCCTTACTGACTTACTGAAAGCTAATGTAAAAAATTTTTTTTTTTCAATCTTAAAAGTCTGCCTTACATACATATCTTGAAAACTAAGAGCAGTGGGTGGTCGTATCAGTATTGTATACAAATCAGAATACTTAAGTTTGTTCTCCTAGTATGCAACGCTATCAAAAACGTGAGCCCCTACTATGTATTTATACGTAACTGTAGTAAGGTCAATAAAGTTTTACTTTTCACAGCAATCTTGAAAAATATTGTACTACTCCTTCAGACTTATGAAGTCATGGTTCCCGTACTATGAAACAAACGTGACCAATCTTCGAAGTTCTGGTTGGTTCCTTTGCAACCATGATCAATTGATAGACGAGATGAAAATGAAATCATTCATATACATGTTTTCTAATCAGAAAATAAATAATAAAATATTTAACTAATTAATATAATATTAATTGATTTAGATTATAATTAATCAATGTTTTTCAAATACACGTATGTCGGAGTAGGGTCCAGGCCGTGGTTTTTAAAAAGTGTGACGCCAGCATAACTGACGTCATCAATGACTTTATTCTTGATTGTAGACCAACATTGTTGTGACTACACTTACACAAGTGGCTACGCAGGTGGTTATGCGGCTGACACCTGATAATTTCAACTACCCTCAATTATTAGTTTTTCAAATAATAAGAATTACACCGACATATGTTTTTTTTCAGTTAATTTTAGTCAAAATTGATTCGAAGTGGAGGGACGAAACTAAGTGCCATTATCATTTATAGAAAAAGAAATGCCAGATTCGAAAGTTAAATTTTTTGTACTGGTCTCATAGCTCCAACGGAACTCATAACATCCTACCAGGGAAACATAAATCTATGAAGGTAATGTATCACTATGAATTGAGAGTGAAATTTATGCTATATGAACATATTGGGACAGAGCTGTGTTTTAAATATTTCATATATTGAATATATATTGATATTTATTGATATTTATTTGTTTGTCTATGTTCGTGTGTCATAACCCAATTTACATTTATTAGAGCTTATTTATTTATTAATTTTTTCCTGTTATTCTTATGAATATATTTTTGTTCCTATCATATATAAGTTTCTTTTGCGTGTTCCTGAAATCTCGTTTTATGGAAGTGAATTGAATTCATAAAATAATTTGCATTATTTTCAAGTTCGTAGAGCAGTGGACGATCATCGTTCAGTATTGCATACAAAACATGATTCCTCAATTAATGTTCATCTGTAATACAAGGTTATAAAGTCAGGGTATATAAAAATTTTAATTATTATTATAAAACTATTAACTATTATTATTTATTATCACTAAGGTGATCTTTCTCCCCATTAATCTCAAGCTCTAGTTGGTTTGTATAAATTTAAGTTCCATATATTTTTTTATTAAAATTATTAATAAATGCTAGATTTATTAATAATTTTATTCAATGCTTTCAATTTGCGTGTAACTTAATTATAACTGTAATTAACTGTATGATGATAACTTTAATAAACTCAGTTTAACGTATGAGAAGAAATGTGGGAAAAATTCCTCTAGCTAAGCTGTATTGGTTGCATAACACCGACTCATAACACCCTACTAAGAGAACATACAACCGCGTAGGTGATGTTTCACAAGGGGGTGGAAGTGAAACTATCTATCTATATTTAATATAGTCTACTTGTTTGTGTGATGGTTGTCTTTTATGTATGTGTAAGTTTGGTATGACTGGCTTGCTAGCTGGCTCTTTGATAATTACGAATATTGACATCGCACTATTATTTATTCTTACTTCAAAGTTAAATTCATAACGAGGGCAAAGTGGACAGAAAATTCAAAATAGTTTAGTTTTTCCCTGAGTTATTCACTAAACACAAATTGTATTCAAAATTTTGAAGCTTCTATATAAACTAGAAGCGCCTTACAGTTTTGATGATGGGTCAGTCAATGAATGAAAAAATTTAACAAAACTAAGAACTTTGTCTAGTTGTAATGCTTGAGCTACTTTTTTCTTGCTTACCAGAAATATAGGCGTCAAGTTTAATGCGAAATGTACTTATAGGTCGAAAATGTCCCGAAATAATTTGAGAAAAGTGTAATACGGCCATGCCGCTTTTTTATTTTTGCTCGACTTGGCGGTTCACTATCGTACAAACAGGTAAATTTTACAATTCATTTTTCAGACAATATCGAATTTTATCTATAGTAACAAAATAGTTTTAAATCCAATCACCACTTCAATAAGTCAATATATATTGTTATTTATAATTATTTAAAATAATTTAAATTGTGATATTCTTGATGATTCTAAGCTTAACGATATTTATATTCTCATCTAAAAATGTTACCTTTGAATATTATAAATAGGATGTAAGTACTAGACTGGGGGATTTCTGGTACGAGTTGTGGAGCAATAAAAATCTAAGTGGAAGTACTGCCTTATTTATTTCTAACAATATGTACAAAATTTCTATTTAATTAATGTCGGCTAGGTATGCGTGTTCATGCCTCCTGGGTCTGGAAGTGGCACTAAATAAGACAACAGCCATCTCCTTCCATGCCCCTCGCCGCAGAGCCCATCTGGAACTTAAAGTGACGATAGAGGGCGTACAAATTCCAGTCGAGGTGCATGCGAAGTACCTCGGCCTTACTTTGGACTCCCGGTGGAGCTTCAAGGAGCATTTTAAGCTCCTCGCTCCACGGCTGTGCGCTGCCGCAGCCGGCCTCGGACGGCTCCTCCCCAACGTGGGAGGGCCTGGTGCAAAGTGCCGTCGGTTGTTTCACGGGGTGATACGGTCGATGGCACTATACGGAGCACCGGTGTGGGCTGAGTGCGTCACACCCTGCACGCAAGTCCTTTTGCGCAGGCCGCAAAGGATAATCGCAACCAGAGCCGTGCGGGCATATCGCACGGTTAGCCAGGGCGGCCTGCGTACTAGCGGCCACGCCTCCTTTTGACATCGATGCACTTGTGCTTGCGGAGGTGTATCGGCACAGAGTCGAGGCGAGGCAGCGGGGTGAAGAGCCTGCTGTAGAAGACATAGAGCAGGCCCGAACCGAAGCGCGGATTGAGGCTCTACACCGTTGGAAGGAGGCACTTGCCAACCCTATCGCAGGTCACCGGACGATTGCCGCGTTTCGCCCGGTGTTAGAGGAGTGGGTGGGGCACCATCGGGGCAACCTCACCTTCCGCCTGGTGCAGATTCTAACCGGACATGGTTGTTTTGGCCACTACCTGCACCGGGTCGCCAGAAGGGAAGAAACGCCACAGTGTCACCACTGCGGCGATCCCGACGACACTGCCGACCACACTATGGTAGTGTGTCCGGCGTGGCAAAATGAGCGCCGTGCACTCACTTCGGCGCTCGGCGGGAGGATGCTCTCGCTTCCAAGTTTGGTCGAGTCCATGATTGGTAGCGATGAGGCTTGGGAGGCTGCCGCTTGCTTCGCCGAAGCAGTAATGTCGGCGAACGAAGCCGCGGAGAGGGAGCGGGAGGTAAATGCTCTAGCCGCTTCCATCCGGCGTAGACGTACGGGTCGGAGGAGACGGGTGAACCCGTAAACGCCTTTCTTCGACAACCTAGAGGTTCGACCAGCCTGCGTCAAATGGCACTGACGCAGGCATTGCACCTGGTCACCACGTTTGGGGATTATCTCGGCTTTCCCGGGTAGTCCCCCATCGGCGCGGTAGTCCGGCGCAGTAGCCGGGCGGCCCGGGGGTGAATTGGTGAATTGCTACAGCAGGTCCCAAATCACCCTAAATACGGGCAGGAAGGGAAGCCGGGGAGTTTTAGTGGGTATTCCCAGTGCCAACACCATCAGGCGCTGGGCGAACCCCACACAAAACTCACTGTCGAGCCAGGGCAGTGAGCAGTCTGTAAGAGGATTTCTCCCCGAAAAAAAAAAAAAAAAAAGGGTATGCGTGTTCATATTGTATCATATCTTAGGTCTATCCAACGACGATCCCTATGTACACTACGGGGTTCTGTAACCTCTCGCACAAATCGGTAGATTTAAAATTCTCTCTTTAGATAAACGAAATGTATGTAATGAAACTAGTATTTTTCGGATAAACTGCGCGTGATTTATTTTTGTAAAAAACTACATACTCCCGACGTTTCGGTTACTTTTCAGCAACCGTGGTCACATCTGACATCTCGTCTGCCCGTGATCACGGTTGCTGAAAAGTAACCGAAATGTTGGGAGTATGTAGTTTTTTACAAAAATAAAGCACTAAAGTTTATCCGAAAAATACTAGTTTCACTTAAATGAATTAAACTCGCGAAAATCTTAGATCTCATTATGTATGTAATGTATGACTAATTATACATACCCACATGATCACACAGTTTTTAGTCATTGTCATCTCTTAAAAGAGACCTCTAGGAGAAACCCTTTTCATAAAGGAAACTACATAAAGAAGCGTGGTGTACATAGGTACAATAAAAAGAGTGAAGGGAAAAAAATATAGAGATTTATATATAGATAAGCAAACAAAAAAAATATAATAATAGAAAATTTTGATATTATACATACATAGATATATACATAAATATACACATAAATATATACAAATAGTATGAATAAATAAACATTACATATCAGAAGGTAAAAGTGACAGAAGATGTCACTTAAGTTAATGTTTAAATGCAGGTGCACTTGGTCTCTCTTTGTAAACAGAAGGTGGGAATGAGTTCCAAAGCTTTTGCACCTTGGACAGAGAACGATTTACTGAAAAATTTTGTATTAAAGGAGGGCATATCGAGAAGCTCCACTATGCTGTATTTTGCATATCATGTTATATATCCCTGAATATAATAGAGTTTTAAGTAACAATAAAACATACCTTTTATTTTTCCTTAAGACATCCGGAATCCATCTTGAGTCAAGCACCTGTCTTTTTAGCCTTGTAGTCCAGTTTTCACTCCCTTCCGGTGCAAGTGCTGCTCTCTAATGTGAATTTGGCGGGAGGAAACTTGCACATTTTAACAAATTGATAATTCTTAATTCATTATACATACTCGAGATGAACCAGGTAGAAATTACCTTTTTTTTTCTTGTCCTGGGTGGGGCAAGAGGGAGTGTCAGACTCTTTCTGACTAAAAACCCCCCCGTACCTTCTCCTGCTCCGAGCCAGTCCGCGGTACATCATTTCGCTTGCACCCGCAACCCGGCTTGGCAACGGCTCTCGGGCCCCATCTGTGGTGGTCAGATGTCTCTTTGAGGCGCGCGCGGTACGCTACGCGCCGTACGCTTAGGTCTGGTTCTAATCGGGCGACAAGCTGCCCTTGCTCGCCGTCCGCAGACCCGCGCTTACGGTGGCTGAAGGTCATCTCGCAATCCCCAACGCCTGGAGCGTCCCCTGCAGCGTCTGGGGCGTGAGGAGGATCGTTCCCTCATGCGCTCCGCGTCCTCCTTAGCTAGCATGACTGCTTCTCAAAAGGAGGAGACGGCTTCCCAGTGCCTCTTGCTCCGCACCATGGCCTGAACTAAAGCCGCACGCGAGAGGTCGCCGCCGCCGATGGCTACACTGAGGACAAGGCGGTGCTCAGCCCAAGCTGGGCACTCCGCCACCGTATGCTCCACCGTGTCCTCTGGCTGGTCGTCGCAATGTCGACACCCGGGCGTCTCCTCCCTCCGTATCCGAAACAGGTACCTCCCAAAACATCCGTGCCCGGAAAGCACCTGCGTCAGGCGGAAGGTGAGCACGGCGTAGCGTCTCTCCAGCCACTCCTCAAAGATTGGTTTTACCGCTGCGATAGTAGCGAGCCCAGCCTTCGGCTGAGACAATCGTTCCTTCCACTGTGTCATGACATCACGCTGGAGTTCATCTTGCCACGCTCTGATCTGGCACGGCAGCGGAGCTTGGCCCTGGCGACAAGCTTCAGCGCGCAAACTGAAGACCTGCGCAAGCGCCTTCGCCTCTAGATCCCAGGGCGGTGATCCGGCAAGGAGGTTCGCAGCCTCTCCGGAAATAGTGCGATAACCACGGATTATCCGAATGGCCATAACCCTCTGGGACGCGATCAGCGTACGAGCTGGACGCCGGCTCAGATTTAGCGCCCACACAGGGGCTCCGTAGAGGACCATGGACCGCATGATTCCCAAATATAACCTCCGGCAGGAGGCATTCGGACCCCCCAAGTTAGGAAGGAGCCGCTTGAGCGCAGCCCCTGTCCGTTCCAGCTTAGGAGCCAAACGTCGGAAGTGTTCCGCGAAGTTCCACCGGCTATCGAGGACAAGACCTAGGTACTTCATCGTCGACTCGACGCCGATGGTAACCCCTCCCGCCGTTATTCGGGACCCACCTGCAGGTGGTGCATTCCGCTGGATGTAAAAGCTCATGGCCTCGGACTTATGGAGCGCCACCTCGAGTCCTAACTGCCGGATCTTAGAAACGAGTGTTTCAACCGCACATGTCATGAGGTTGGCCGCCGCCTGGTGCGACCTCCCATTGGCTAGCACCAGCGTGTCGTCAGCATAACAAACCACTCTGACGCCTCCGGGAAGGTCGGTGCGCAGCACCCAGTCGTATCCGATATTCCACAGGAGCGGGCCCAGAACCGAGCCCTGTGGAACACCGCGCGACATATCTCTGCGCTTCCACTCGCCTCGCTGACCAGGGTAGATGACAGACCTCTCCATCAGGTAAGCCTCGACTACACGGCGGAGGTAGGCAGGCACCCGGTGATATCGGAGTGCCTCTAGGATGCAGCTCCAGGGCAGCGAGTTGAAGGCGTTTGCGATATCCAGAGACATCGCCACGACAACCCACGCCACGAGTGTACTTCGGGCCCGAAGAGCCCGACCGATGGATACGCCCGCCCCAAGGGTGTCTTTAAGAGGTTTGACCTCGGCTTAGGATGTCGTTTTTGTGGAGGATGGAATCGGATGTTGGATTACGTGACGTCCCCCGACGGCAGAACGCCGGAGCGACGTGTATGACACGGGACCTCGTCTTCGCCGGCGAAGACGGTGTGTGTTAATGTGATTTTCTGTACCGATGTATTAAGCAGAGACGGAGTGTCTTACATTCGCATTGCGAATTCACAACGAATCATTCGGTCCATTAAATTACCGATTAATATCATATCCAATTGTACGGTAGATTTGGATCTTCATTCTATTAACACGTCACCGTCATAAAATTAGGTTTTATGCCGGTTGTCATAGTAACCATATTAAATCCACTTATGTTTTATGAAAATACCGACAGATATCACCGATGCGTAAGAGTATGTCAACGACCAATACTTTATGATTTTCTAATGTCATGGTTATGGAAAATGTAACTGTGTGCTTCATTAATAATACTATCCGACTATGTGGCTGTGTCAATGACTAAAAACTGTGTGATCATGTGGGTATGTATGTGGGTATGTAATTAATCATACATTACATACATTTCGTTTATCTAAAGAGAGAATTTTAAATCTACCGATTTGTGCGAAGGTTTCAGAACCCCGTAGTGTACATAGGGATCGTCGTAGGATAGACTTAAGATATGATACAATATGAACACGCATACCTAACCGACATTAATTAATTAGAAATTTTGTACATATATATTTACTTATTTTATTTATTTATTTGTAAGTAAGTGAAACAAACAGCATATTTTATATTACATAAAACTTATAAACCTTAAATAACACACATGCCAATACAGTTTCCACAAATAATTAATCTGGAAGTGGACATATATATAAAGGAGATAAAACAGTAAAATTAAATGTATGGTAATTAAAAAAAAAAACTAACAAGTGTAAAAATGTATATAAACCAAACTTATATCATGTGAAATATGAAAAAGGAAAAAAAAAAGTTAATCACAAATCTTAATATAATTATTTTTAAGTATCGAGTTAAACTTACTGAGACTTCAATGACATCAATGAAGGTTTAAAATTACTCGATTCCGTTCTAAAAACGCTCACCGATGCTGGCTTTTCGGTGAATATTCGAAAGTGTACATTTTTAACTCCAGAAGTTGAATATCTTAGTAGAATCATTGGCAATGGTCAGGTAAGGCCAAGCGAGAATAAAATAAAAGCGTTGGTTTAATCACCACAGCCACAGAACGTCAAACAGCTTAGACAATTTTTAGGCTTAGCGGGCTATTTCCGTCGATATAAATGTGGTTACTCTTATAAAACAGCCTGCATCGCTGCACTAACTCGCAAGAATGCTAAATTTAATTGGGGAATTCAACAAGAAAAAGCAAGGCAGGAAATAATTAAAATTTTAACGAGTGAACCGATTTTAAAAATTTTCGATCCGCAGTTAGAAACTGAACTTCATACAGACGCTAGTTCTCAAGGCTATGGAGCGGTTCTACTACAGGTGGATCTCGAGAAGTGTAAACGCGTCATTGCTTATTACAGCCGGGTCACAGTAGGAGCAGAACCAAAGTACCACTCTTATGAGCTGGAAACCCTTGCAGTAGTAAGAGCACTACAGCATTTCCGCCAATACTTGATTGCTAAGCATTTTAAAATAGTTACCGATTGCAATGCACTTAAGTTAACGCAAAACAAATAGGACTTACGACTCAGAGTAGCCAGATGGTGGATATATCTTCAAGATTATGACTTCACTTTAGAATATAGAAAGGGTACAATGATGTCTGATGCTGACTACCTCAGTAGGAATCCTGTTAATCTATGTACTCCGGATAAACCTAAAACGTGGGCCCAAATTGCACAATCCGCTGACAACGAGATAGCAGTCTTATTAGAAAAGCTTAATGATGGTCAATTGCACGATACCCGATACAAAAAGAAAAATGACATGTTGTATAACAAATATGATGTCAAAGGTGAGCAGTCGCGACTTTTATATTATGTACCCAAAGCTTACAGGCTTAGCCTACTACGTGTTTTTCACGACGAACACCAGCGTCTGAGTTATGAAAAGACAGTAAATTTAATTTTGACGCATTTTTGGTTCCCCGGATTGCATAGTTTTACTAAAAAGTATATTTTACATTGTGTAAATTGTTTAACATATAAAAAGGTACCACGTGCGCCACTCCAGCCAATTACATCGTGGGAAAAACCTTCAATCCCATTTGACACGATACATGTCGATTCTTTAGGACCGCTGCCGGAATCCGACGGTTATAATTACGTTTTAATTTAATAGACGCTTTTACCAAATTTTGTTTAATGTTCCCAATGCGTAAACAAGATTCATCCAAATTAAAACGAATTATAACTAACGCAATAGGTATCTTCGGTACACCAAGTTACTCGTTTGTGATAGGGGTCGAATGTTCGACAGCGCGGATTTTAATACCTTTCTAATAGAATATGGCATTGAGATGCACTTAATTACTCCCGAAATGCACCAGTCTAATGGCCAGGTTAAGAGGTACTGCCGCACCGTATTAAATATGATTAGAGTAGAAATAAAACTGAAGTCTGCACATTGGTCACAAGTTCTATGGAAGGTTCAATTAACTTTGAATATAACTAAACATGCCTCTACTTCGTATTCAGCATTAAACTTACTCATTGACAAGGAGGCGACTACACCGTTAATCAATTCCCTTATTAAGGATGTAACGATAGAGGGATCCACGCCTAATCGCGAAGCATGGCGTGAATTAAGAAGACAAACGGCTGAAACCAATTTGAATAAAAATCGAGAACTTCAGGACGCCTACGGAAATAAATACCGCAATACGCCTAGGAGATATAAGGTTAATGATTTAGTTTATATTATAAAACAATCTCAAAGAGCAGGAAAGTTGGACAGCGGCATGAGGGGTCCATACCGCGTCACCAAAGCGCTAGCAAACAACCGCTATGAGCTTACCTTACTCTCAAACTCTTATGGCAAGGTAACACAAGCGGCTGCCGAGTACGTAGTACCATGGAAAGGTGAGTGGACTCCCGACGCTTGCGCAGCATTCTTTGAGAGCTGTGAATCCGATTCCTACGAAGAACAAACCACAGCTGAGCAGGGTAGCCGCGAGGACGCTGCCTTGTCAGGAGAGGCCGTGTTGACGAACTAAATCTGCCCCCATCCCCCGCCACCGGTTGCTCCCACCATAGACAATCGAGACTATAATAATGGCTGCAAACTGACGAGAGCTCGTTACATCAGTTGTCATCAGTTGGATCAAGAGCTGCAACGAAACTTTGTAAAACAGTATAAGTGAAAAAGTGTTAAATTACTAAATCAATGTTTAAAGTGATATAAAGTGATAACACAAATATTTTGTTAAAAGAATTATTAGTTCGTTAAAAATATACAACTAGTATAAATAAATAAACATTACATATCAGAAGGTAAAAGTGACAGAAGATGTCACTTAAGTTAATGTTTAAATGCAGGTGCACTTGGTCTCTCTTTGTAAACAGAAGGTGGGAATGAGTTCCAAAGCTTTGCACCTTGGACAGAGAACGATTTACTGAAAAATTTTGTATTAAAGGAGGGCATATCGAGAGGCTCCACTATGCTGTATTTTGCATATCATGTTATATATCCCTGAATATAATAGAGAGTTTTAAGTAACAATAAAACTTACCTTTTATTTTTCCTTAAGACATCCGGAATCCATCTTGAGTCAAGCACCTGTCTTTTTAGCCTTTTAGTCCAGTTTTCACTCCCTTCCGGTGCAAGTGCTGCTCTCTAATGTGAATTTGGCGGGAGGAAACTTGCACATTTTAACAAATTGATAATTCTTAATTCATTATACATACTCGAGATGAACCAGGTAGAAATTACCTGGATTCCGGATGTCTTAAGGAAAAATAATAGGTAAGTTTTAGTGTTAGTTAAAACTCTCAATTATTGTTACATGTTGACATCCGGAATCCATCTTGAGTGACGTGTTTGTTATCACCTGGTCATAAATATTATGACGTTGCTATAATGTGTCCAATAAAAATTAAATTATTGGAATACAATAATTTATTTTAATAACAATTTGATTTATGGAATACAATCAAAATAGCTTGACAACTAAGCTTTTGTATTTTACTGTGACTGATTTAAAACAACTCTTTTGAAGTATCTTCTAAAGGATCTTGCCTCCATTTTCCAGTTTTTAAATTGTATCTTTTGAAAAGCATTCCATTCAGTTAAGGGAAGCTACTGAAGATCTTACAGATCTGCTAGAAGCTTCAATACCAGCTTCTTTGAGTAGAGACTTAATCCAAACTCGTAACTATTTTCGATGTCGCTCTAGGTCCGCTCTAGGTCCCTGTTGAGGTCAAAGATAATTAATTCATTTAAATTAATTGACCCACTGTCGCGGCTTTTGGATAGTTCAACCAATCGACAAAACCAATAGATATAATCGAGGGCTTGAAATGGGTTTGTGAAATTTTCCACCTAGACTACCTGTTATTGATTCTATCAGTCTTGGATTCGGATCGTGGCCAAAATATTGTAACAAAAAATAAGAGGAGCTGTATTGACTAAGGGGCGAGTTGGCGGCGGGCGAGGTGTGGAGTGGTGTGATGTATCGAGGAGGGGAGAGGTGTGGTGAGGTGAGGAGAGGAGAGGAGAGGGGAGGAGAGATTATATAAAGAGCCTTTTTGGATGTAATTGTGCATTACTTTGTGAAATTGGAAATAAACAAGTGATTTACCAAGAAGTCGTACTGCTTTAATTATTTTCTTTGAAAAGTCAGTTGTGTTTTGTAATTAAAGTAATAATCAGAAGTGCGATTACCTACAACAAAAAGTATAAAAGTGAAGAGATCCGGATAGCATCAAAGACATTACGTACGATCAAAAACGAGTAGAAATGTTCAGTGTTCTACTCCGGATGAGTTATATGAAGGATTTTTGTCAGCTTTTGATTCATATCTACCCTCTAAATCAAATAATATACCAAGAGCAACAGATGCAGAAGGACCTCGACACATCACATGCAGAAGACAGTACGAGTATATTCAAAAAAATCACCGATCTGTTATCGCTGTAAAGAAACAGGGCACGTGGCTACAACATGTAAATTAACCGATAAACGAAGTGTTTCAGGTGTGGTAAACTTGGCGAACATGGCGAACTTGGCGAACATGTGTAATTCAACAGAAGTAGAACCAAATCCTGTTAGGAAAGTTCAATTGATATCACAGTTGAATGATGTGTATAAGAAAAAGTGTGAGGGTAAGTGAACTTTTTTTTCAAGGCTTATTTAGATACTGGTAGCGAGCTTAATAAACTACTCAAGGGAGCATCTGATGCCCTTAAACTCAAACTAATGCCTACAAATACAGTGTTAAAAGGATTTAACGGTGATACAGTTCGAGCATTAGGAGAGGTACAGTTTGAATTATCAATCGACGAGGTTCACGTCAAAACGTCTGCTGTAGTAACAAACGTCGATTTGGGTGATATCTCTCTTATTATAGGCCAGACCGTTGTAAATCAAAATGACATAACGCTAAAAGTGTTTCAGTGTGGCGCTCACTTATCAAGGGCAACAACTACCCCCAATAACTTGTATAATATCGACCTGTGTGATGATACTAGCTATTACAGAGTAAAATTAGTCGAAGACACTTCTGTACCGATTGGAGATAACTTGGTTCAATTTACAATACGTGACGCCGATTGTGGAGATTACTGTACGAGGCCCAGGCAGTTCAGGATGAGGTAACGTAGTATATGCCGTAACCAGCTCCGTGCTACGAAATGGGAACGGCTTCATAAAAGTCTGCAATATTGGTTCCCGTACCATTTATTGAAAAAAAGGAACAACGAGGTGAAAAATGCATATCGGACCCAGGGAGAGATCATACTGCTTTACTTTGAGGAGAGGAGAGTGTTCTGGTAATTATAATGAATTTGAAAATATTGATGTCAGTGTTATTGAGAATAATGATCAAGTAACGTTAATTAATCTTTTAAAGTCGTATGAGGATTGTTTTGCTAAAAATATTGGCGACATAGGGTGTACAAATTTAGGTGAAATGGCTATTGAGCTCGAAACAAACAAACCGGTAGTTCGAAAGCCGTATAGATTAGCGCTTACGGAAAGAGAAGTTGTAAAGACAATGGTAAATGATTTAATAAAAGGGGGTATTATTAGAGAATCGAATTCGCAATACGCATCTCCGATTATATGAGTACGAAAAAAAAAATAGGGCGACTGTAGATTGTGTGTCGATTCAGGGAATTAAATAGGATTACTATTAAAGATAGATTCCCTATGCCTCATATAGATGACCAATTAAATAAGTTGTCGGGTAAACAATATTTTACAAATTTAGTCTTATTTTCCGGCTACCATAACTTATCAATTAGAGCAGATTCTATGCATAAAACGTCATTAATTACTCTTGATAGTCTTTATGAATATTTGAGGGTACTATTCGGGTTAGCCAATGCCCCGTCAGTTTTCATGAGGGTAATCCCAAAAAAAAAATTTGTGAAACTTGTGGGTAGTGATGAAATTGTAACCTTTATGGATGACATGTTACTATCAACTTCGAGCGTATGTGATGGTTTAAAATTATTAGAAAAGGTACTATCTCAGTTGCGTAAAGCAGATTTAAAATTAAACCTTAAAAAGTGTTCATTCCTTAAAACAAAAGTTTCATTTCTGGGTTATGAGACTAGTTCGAATGGTTTTAGGACCGGTAATCATAAAATACACGCAGTGGAGAATTTCTCTAAGCTGAATAATCTACATCAATTACGACAATTTTTGGGACTGTGTAGTTACTTCAGAAAGTTCATTAATAAATTTGCAATCATAGCGAAGCCGTTGACAGATTTAACAAAAAAGAAATCTGAATGGATCTAGGATAGTAAACCTGTGTTGGCTTTATACGACCCATTACTACCTTGTGAGATACATAAAGACGCAAGTAGAATAGGGGTAGCGTGAATTTTATTCCAACTTTAAACGGAAGGCGAATTAAAACCAGTGTTTTATTATAGTAGTTACTTCTCTCGAAGAAAGTATGTATCATAGTTATGAACTTGAGACGATAGCTGTCGTTGATTCTTTAAAAAAAGTCGTATATATGTTTATAGACAATTAATTAAAGTAGTTACCGATTGGTCAGCTGTAAGGTATACCTTGCTCAAAAAGGATTTAATCCTTCGTATAGCAAGGTGGCGGCTTACGATCCAGGAATACGATATCCAGATCGCATATAGACCGGGAGAACGTATGACGCATGTCGATGCTCTCAGTCGCAGTCCGACATAGGTGAAGCTAAGTCAACAAAACACATTCGGTATTCTCAAGTGTTCGATAGGTATATAAATATGATATCTGCTGATGACTGGTATTTGACTATTCAGCGGCAAGATGATAAATTAAATAGCATAATAAAGCAATTATCAGAAGGTCAGGCTTGCACTGATGTTAAAAATGATTATAAATTAAAAATAATCGATTATACAGGAAAACTATAAAGGGCTGCTAAGTTAGTCGTTCTTTCCTTTGCAAGATGGAAGTTTATGCAAAAATTTCACGATCAAACAGGTCATATCGGCTTCAAACAATGTGAGGAACTAATTAAATCGGATTATTGGTTTCCTAAGATGACTTGTTTTATTAAAAAAATATGTGAATCATTGCTTGGAGTGTTCATATTCAAAAGGAGATTATGGTAAACGAAGTGATGAGTTACATCCCATTCCTAAGTCTTCTATTCTTATGGAATTAGTTCACATTGATCACCCCGGCCTTTTGGTAAAACTAAAAAGAGTCATCAATGTATTTCAATGATAATAGATTCCTTTTCAAAGTTTTTGTTAGAACAATGAATTCCGTAGAGGCTGTAATTTATTTTAAAAGATATGTTTAGTTTGTTCGGTTATCGGAGAAGAGTAGTATCGGATAGAAATTTGGCTTTTACTAGTAGAATTTTCAAAGATGTTTTCAACTAATCATAATTTTCGCCATACTTTAAATCCTATAGCATGTCCACGCGCCAATGGACAGGTTGAACGATACAACCGTACATTATTGGATGCTATGCGTACTCGTAATATAGATACTAACATGTGGACAGAGTGTATACCCGATGTGGTTTGGGGAATCAAAAATATAATTAACGGAAGTCTAGGTTATCACCCTTATGAAATTATGTTTAGTCATAGAGATCGACTCATGTCTAATTTGATCGGGAACGAAAATTTTAAGCCGGTTGACGAGAATCGTAAAAATGCTTCCGAGCGATTAAAACGAAAAGCCATAATTATGAAGAAAAAAATATGAAAAGCTTCGTAAACCTGAGAATAAATTTAACAAGGGAGTTTTAGTTCTCTATAAGCAATCGCCCACGTTAAGTGAAGTTAAGAATGTAAATAGTAAGTTGCGAGTGTTGTATTCTAGGCCTTACATTGTACAAAAGGTTCTTGATAATGGGCGACATGAAATCGACAGCGTTAAAGGAATGAGGGGCTATAAAGAGTTTTCGGGAATTGTTGCAGCAGATTCTCTTAGACTATATCGTAGTGCTCCAGACTTTAGTGAGACTGTAGTGAGACTAGTAGTGATGATGACTTGGTAACTAGAGATGATCTTATTGGTTTATTGGAAAGCTAATCGAATGTTTGCGCCAATTGCGGTGCAATTGTTCCAGGATGGCCGACTGTAACAAAAAATAAGAGGAGCTGTATTGACTAAGGGGCGAGTTGGCGGCGGGCGAGGTGTGGAGTGGTGTGATGTATCGAGGAGGGGAGAGGTGTGGTGAGGAGAGGTGTGGTGAGGTGAGGAGAGGAGAGGAGAGGGGAGGAGAGATTATATAAAGAGCCTTTTTGGATGTAATTGTGCATTACTTTGTGAAATTGAAAATAAACAAGTGATTTACCAAGAAGTCGTACTGTTTTAATTATTTTCTTTGAAAAGTCAGTTGTGTTTTGTAATTAAAGTAATAATATAATGGCGTTACCCTGGTCAATAAATTTTTATTCTTCAATTGTCAATAAAGTGAGATCGTGGACTCTACGTGCTGACGATAATAAAGCAGGATTGCTACAACAACGAGGCCATATCGGGCCCCCCGCAGGAGGGGTCGAGGTTAACTCTTCGGGGCGTAGGACCCATGAGCTGGCTGCGATTCCACTTGTGAATGTAAGCGGGTTGTTGGGGCGGGCGTTTGCAGCCCTGCCGTCATGGCAGCATGGCAGAGTCGCCGCCGGCGAGGCGGTGCCCAGAGTCAGCAGGGGTCTCAGATGGGCGGCCTCCAACCAGCGGCACAGGATTGCTGTTAGCCTTAGTACCCACTATAAATTGTTTACATTTACCAGATGTGTACTGAAATAGTTTGATGCAAGAACTATATTCCAAGGAACTTGAGTGAAAGTTGGAATAAAAGATTTATGTACGATCCTCGGTTCTGGACCAAACCCTCTTCATAATGCAGTCCTCGATGTTTCTAGTCAATTAGTGCTTTCAACGTCCATGTTTTTATTTTCCTCAAGTCTTTAAAGTCGGTAAACATATTTGTCAGATGAATGGCCCATCTTGTTACATACAGAACAAGCAACTCGATACAAGCACTTTACAAAAAATGTGACCCTCCTTTTTATAGAAGGTGCATTTTACTCTAATTGATTATGAATTTTTTTATTCAATTCTTTGATACTAGACTGAAAAGTATTTTTAGGGCACTGTGACATAAGGTGTCCCGTTTTACCACAAGTGTAATACCTTTTTTCTGCCTTGAACCCCACTTCATTACTCGACTTAAATCGTTTGGTACTATTTAAATCGTTTTGTACTATTAGCAATAGATTGTTCGGGTTTTATAACTTCCAGGAATTACTTTTTTTATTTTTTTAGAAGCCTTTTCATACGTAGAAAGTAAAACTATCAGATCAGGCACAGTACGAACTGTGTTATTTAAATTTGTCTAAATTAGTCATTTTAACGTCGACTTCTACTATTTCACCGGAAATAAGTTCAATTAATTGAGTTTCTGAAAAAGGTACCTTGGTGTAACGAAGCAATCTGCCCTTCTCCCTTGCATACTCACAGTAGGTTTCGGCGGAATCGTGAGTGTACAGTACAGCTTTAGATAGACTTTCCGATAATTAGTGATAAACTAGGGATTCGAAAGTCTCTAGTTCATCTTAGGGATACGCTTCCAGTTGTGTGAAAATTATTGACGGACCTTAACATGCAACAAACTCATAAGCTCCATGTCCATATCCATAATATACATTTTTTATCGTCAATGGATTGTTTTTTTTTTAAGTAGAAGTTTTTCAAAAGCATACGATAATAATATGATATAATATGTGAAGTAGATTAACAACATTATTATACCTTTTCGTAACACAAACAACAATTTACTAGTTTCATTTTATTTAAACATTAAATTTCCATATTTAAATTAAGAAAATTTTTCAAATGTCTCGCTACATGATATAAATTAAAACAAAATGTTTTTGTAATTAATTATAAAACGATAACTAATACACAATTTGATATTTTTTTTAGAATACTTTCTAAAAAAATTATCAAATTATGTAGAAAATATTCTAAATATCGAAAAAATCCACAGACTTAAAAAACATTAATAGGCAATAAATATATTTTAACTTAACATTCAGGGATATGTTACATAGTCATTTTTAATTTGTAAATTCTAAGATATGAGGGCACATTCTTAAAAATTATCGTTATGTTTAGGGATATGGTATTCGTTAAGGTATTCGTCAAACAACAAAAGTATATAATGAAACGTTTGTCTGGTAAAATTACATACTATTATTATCCAATAGCCAGTTATAATTAATTATTAGATGTCTATATGGCAAGGAGTATTCTTAAATTTCATCATTATATTCAGGCATATATAACATGATATGCAAAATATAGCATAGTGGAGCCTCTCGATATCCCCTCCTTTAATACAAAATTTTTCCGTAAATCGTTCTCTGTCCAAGGTGCACAGCTTTGGAACTCACTCCCACCTTCTGTTTACAAAGAGAGACCAAGTGCACCTGCATTTAAACATTAACTTAAGTGACATCTTCTGTCACTTTTACCTTCTGATATGTAATGTTTATTTATTCATACTATTTGTATATATTTATATATACTATTTGTATATATGTATATTTATGTATATATCTATGTATGTATAATATCAACATTTTCTATTATTATATTTTTTTTTGTTTGCTTATCTATATATAAATCTCTATATTTTTTTCCCTTCACTCTTTTTATTGTACCTATGTACACCACGCTTCTTTATGTAGTTTCCTTTATGAAAAGGGTTTCTCCTAGAGGTCTCTTTTAAGAGATAAGTTATCCTTTGTGCATCACATGTCTTTTATAATTAATTATGTAACTATTTCTTCTCTTGGTATATAAATATATAAATAAATAAATATTAAATGCTGTGAGTATAATAAATGGGGACACATGAGTGCATCATGCAGTAATAAACGGCCTAAACCTGACATTAATAAAACTAAGCCACGAAACTTGCCTCTGCCTCAATCCTCAAGGACTAATTCGTTTCATTTTAAATCCGTAGCTTGTAACTTCTGTAAGAAAGTCGGTCATAGTGAACCGAACTGTTTTGCTTAAGGACGATCGAACTTTGGTAAAGTAAATTTTGTCGAGAAGTCGTAACTGACATTAATAATCGTGACGTAATTACGGCGGTACTAGGTGGCATCCCGACAGATGTATTAATGGATACCGGTTCATACATCTCGTTGATTAGCTCTGATTTAGCTAAGCATTTTTCATGCAAACTACATGCGTGCATTCCACTGTTGCATGGTTTTGGTGGTGCGGAAATACCAAATAATATAAGTACCGAGTACGTTTTTCAATACTCCGGTAGTTATAGGCACCGATGTACTCGTATTAAGCAGAGACGGAGTGTCTTACATTCGCATTGCGAAATCACAACGAATTAATCGGTCCATTAAATTACCGATTAATATCATATCCGATTGTACGGTAGATTTGGATCTTCATTCTATTAACACGTCACCGTCATAAAATTAGGTTTTATGTCGGTTGTCATAGTAACCATATTAAATCCACTTATGTTTTATTAAAATAACAACAGATATCACCGATGCGTAAGAGTCTGTCAACGACCAAGACTTTATGATTTTCTAATGTCATGGTTATGGAAAATGTAACTGTGTGCTTCATTAATAATACTATCCGACTATGTGGCTGTGTCAATGACTAAAAACTGTGTGATCATGTGGGTATGTATAATTAGTCATACATTACATACATAATGAGATCTAAGATTTTCGCGAGTTTGATTCATTTAAATGAAACTAGTATTTTTCAGATAAACTACGCGTGATTTATTTTTGTAAAAAACTACATACTCCCGACGTTTCGGTTACTTTTCAGCAACCGTGATCACATCTGACATCTCGTCTGCCCGTGATCACGGTTGCTGAAAAGTAACCGAAACGTCGGGAGTATGTAGTTTTTTACAAAAATAAATCACCAAAGTTTATCCGAAAAATACTAGTTTCATTACATACATTTCGTTTATCTAAAGAGAGAATTTTAAATCTACCGATTTGTGCGAGAGGTTACAGAACCCCGTAGTGTACATAGGGATCGTCGTTGGATAGACCTAAGATATGATACAATATGAACACGCATACCTAGCCGACATTAATTAAATAGAAATTTTGTACATATTGTTAGAAATAAATAAGGCAGTACTTCCACTTAGATTTTTATTGCTCCACAACTCGTACCAGAAATCCCCCAGTCTAGTACTTACTATTTATAATATTCAAAGGTAACATTTTTAGATGAGAATATAAATATCGTTAAGCTTAGAATCATCAAGAATATCACAATTTAAATTATTTTAAATAATTATAACTAACAATATATATTGACTTATTGAAGTGGTAATTGGATTTAAAACTATTTTGTTACTATAGATAAAATTCGATATTGTCTGAAAAATGAAGTGTAAAATTTACCTGTTTGTACGATAGTGAACCGCCAAGTCGAGCAAAAATAAAAAAGCGGCATGGCCGTATTACACTTTTCTCAAATTATTTCGGGACATTTTCGACCTAAAAGTACATTTTGCATTAAACTTGACGCCTATATTTCTGGTAAGCAAGAAAAAAGTAGCTCAAGCATTACAACTAGGCAAAGTTCTTAGTTTTGTTAAATTTTTTCATTCACTGACTGACCCATCATCCAAACTGTAAGGCGCTTCTAGTTTATATAAAAGCTTCAAAATTTTGAATACAAGTTGTGTTTAGTGAATAACTCAGGGAAAAACTAAACTTTTTTGAATTTTCTGTCCACTTTGCCCTCGTTATGAATTTAACTTTGAAGTAAGAATAAATAATAGTGCGATGTCAATATTCGTAATTATCAAAGAGCCAGCTAGCAAGCCAGTCATACCAAACTTACACATACATAAAAGACAACCATCACACAAACAAGTAGACTATATTAAATATAGATAGATAGTTTCACTTCCACCCCCTTGTGAAACATCACCTACGCGGTTGTATGTTCTCCTAGTAGGATGTTATGAGTTTGTGTTATGCAACCAATACAGCTTAGCTAGAGGAATTTTTCCCACATTTCTTCTCATACGTTAAACTGAGTTTATTAAAGTTATCATCATACAGTTAATTACAGTTATAATTAAGTTACACGCAAATTGAAAGCATTGAATAAAATTATTAATAAATCTAGCATTTATTAATAATTTTAATAAAAAAATATATGGAACTTAAATTTATACAAACCAACTAGAGCTTGAGATTAATGGGGAGAAAGATCACCTTAGTGATAATAAATAATAATAGTTAATAGTTTTATAATAATAATTAAAATTTTTATATACCCTGACTTTATAACCTTGTATTACAGATGAACATTAATTGAGGAATCATGTTTTGTATGCAATACTGAACGATGATCGTCCACTGCTCTACGAACTTGAAAATAATGCAAATTATTTTATGAATTCAATTCACTTCCATAAAACGAGATTTCAGGAACACGCAAAAGAAACTTATATATGATAGGAACAAAAATATATTCATAAGAATAACAGGAAAAAATTAATAAATAAATAAGCTCTAATAAATGTAAATTGGGCTATGACACACGAACACAGACAAACAAATAAATATCAATAAATATCAATATATATTCAATATATGAAATATTTAAAACACACGTCTGTCCCAATATGTTCATATAGCATAAATTTCACTCTCAATTCATAGTGATACATTACCTTCATAGATTTATGTTTCCCTGGTAGGATGTTATGAGTTCCGTTGGAGCTATGAGACCAGTACAAAAAATTTAACTTTCGAATCTGGCATTTCTTTTTCTATAAATGATAATGGCACTTAGTTTCGTCCCTCCACTTCGAATCAATTTTGACTAAAATTAACTGAAAAAAAACATATGTCGGTGTAATTCTTATTATTTGAAAAACTAATAATTGAGGGTAGTTGAAATTATCAGGTGTCAGCCGCATAACTACCTGCGTAGCCACTTGTGTAAGTGTAGTCAAAACAATGTTGGTCTACAATCAAGAATAAAGTCATTGATGACGTCAGTTATGCTGGCGTCACACTTTTTAAAAACCACGGCCTGGACCCTACTCCGACATACGTGTATTTGAAAAACATTGATTAATTATAATCTAAATCAATTAATATTATATTAATTAATTTAATATTTTATTATTTATTTTCTGATTAGAAAACATGTATATGAATGATTTCATTTTCATCTCGTCTATCAATTGATCATGGTTGCAAAGGAACCAACCAGAACTTCGAAGATTGGTCACGTTTGTTTCATAGTACGGGAACCATGACTTCATAAGTCTGAAGGAGTAGTACAATATTTTTCAAGATTGCTGTGAAAAGTAAAACTTTATTGACCTTACTACAGTTACGTATAAATACATAGTAGGGGCTCACGTTTTTGATAGCGTTGCATACTAGGAGAACAAACTTAAGTATTCTGATTTGTATACAATACTGATACGACCACCCACTGCTCTTAGTTTTCAAGATATGTATGTAAGGCAGACTTTTAAGATTGAAAAAAAAAATATTTTTTACATTAGCTTTCAGTAAGTCAGTAAGGAAACTTCACTTGTCTGTCTCGATGTTTTAGGCTAAATTAGTCTCGTGTATTTCACATACAGGAGACAGGAATTCATAGTAGTCAAGTGCAATCTATGATGAGTTTACTGAGAACAGTGTATTAGACATAGGTATGCACATGCATACGTAATAAGTTGCAATAAATACGCGTCGTTAACAATTACACATTTTCAAACCCCATGTTACGTGACGGTGTCACAGTGATAGTTAAATTAGATATTAAAAGAATTACGGTGTAATCGCAGGCCGCGCTAAGCTTCTAAGTAAACTTGTTCATTCTACACGGGTCTGACTCAGCAGTTCCGTGTGAACAGACTTTTTAGTTTTATATTTCTTTTTCGAATATTTTAGAATATTGTGTCACTATTTGTTCACCCTTCGTACAATATAGTCGAACCAATTAATTGTAATTTAAATTTAAAATTAAATTAAGTCATTTAAATTTTGGTTTCATTGCATCCACCGACCGTCGAAATCATAATTGGCGCAGACGGTAGGATACTCGCGGATAGTTCGTGATAATATCCAACTTCGATACCGTGTTCGCGAGCTACCCGGGTGGCTAAGCACCGTTTTCGAGTATCCGAAACCTATTCGGTTCGAACGGTTCGGGGGAGATCTGAAAATTGATTCCGCAATTGATACCAAAATCCAGATATGCTGTAAGTACTTTGAATCTATCTCAGTCCTTACTTTCCTAGTTCATATCCTTAATTTAGTAAGACTATAACTATTTTATTAATTAATTACTCACATATACCTTATTAGGGTTCAGTAAAAAATTAATTAATTTCTTTTATAGACGTAGTTAATCAATTTTTTTTTTCTATTCTTTATTTAATAAAATCGATTTATTTCATAAAGAATATAGTTTTGAATAAACTTACATTTTCACCTGACTTACAAATCAATTAGTGTGATTTTTATTATATTTTATGTTCGTTTCTTTCGATTGTTTAAACTTACTTTTTGAATTTTAATTGTGTATTATTTTAAATTGTGTGTGTTATTTTAAGCAACCAAGATTTTTCATCCACTCGAATATCGCAACTCTAGATTAAAGAATAGGTTAGATAAAAATAATAAGTTTAATATAATAGACGAAAATAGAGATTTAAACGTAAAAATGGCTGACATTGACAATATCTACGAATCACTAAGGTTGCTACCCGATTTCGACGGGAACACTCATGTTTTAACCCGTTTCATTAATTTATGCGATCAATTAGTATTGCAATATTTCCAACCGGGTCCTGGAAACGAGTTGTCTAATTTGGCTTTAATAAACGGAATCTTAAATAAAATTTCTGGACCCGCGGCTAGGCTAATTAATTCCAATGGGATACCAGAAAACTGGCTAGGTATCAGGAGTGCGTTAGTGAACAATTTTGCAGATCACCGTGACGAGACCGCTCTTTATAGTGATCTTTCATTACAAACACAGGGTAATAGCACACCTCAGGAATTTTATGAGAGGTGCCAGAATTTATATAGTACCATTATGACATATATCTCTTTACATGAATCTGTCCCAACTACCATAGAAGCTAAACGAGACTTATATAAAAAGCTTACTTACTTACTTACTCTTCAAGCATACTTGCGAGGTTTAATAGACCCCTTAGGTTGTAGGATCCGCTGTATGCGACCGGAGTCTATTGAAAAGGCTTTTCAATTTGTTCGAGACGAACTTAATACTCTGTATTTACAACAAAGAAATGAAGGTGTTTCTAGGAAAGATCTTCATCAAACTCATTTGAAATCTAATGCAATCCATTTACCGCCTAACAATTTCGTACCATATAATATGCCCTTCAGGCACCAGAACATGCCTGGTCCATCAAGGTCATTCGCATTACCAAATAACCAAGGATGGCGTCCGAGCCAACCACAACAGATGCAACCACCCCGTGGCCCCTCTCGAACTCAACAAGTAATGCGCGCTCTGCCTCAGAATTATAATCCGCAAAGTAATCTTTTTAGATTGCCTAATAGTCCTCAGCAACCCCAACAACCATTTAAACCACGTCCGATGAGTGGTGTGAGTCACTTTATACCTAGGAATTTCCCCCTACAGGGCATGATTGGCGTAAATTTGGCAATCCACCTCCTAGTAATTATTTCAAAACCCGTGAGTTAAATTTCAATGAATTTGACGATGATTATAACTATAATGAGTATGAATATTATCCCGATTATGATCAGTATTACTATGATTATGATCAATATAATGAACATTATGAGCCATATTATACCTCCGAAGAACCCTCTGCAGTATATAACGTAGATGAACCCATTTCCACCTGTAAGGATAGTAAAGATGAAAATTTTCAGGATGCCTTAAAACCAGAAAAGCCAAAATAGAGCTCAATTTCCACATACAGAGGCAATTAGGTTATATTCAAATTTCAGAACCTCCACTTAAATTGTTAATAGACACAGGCGCAAACCAGTCATTTATTAGTCCGGAATCCGTTGAAAAATACTTTAATCATATACCCCTTAATTATGAACCATTCGAGGTCACTAATGTGCACGCCACTAGTACAAATAATTATTCTAGTACTTTACCATACTTCCCTGAATTTAAAGAGCAAGGCGACATGACACTATTCATATATAAATTCCATAATTACTTCGATGGACTTATAGGTTTAGATTTATTGAGTGCGTTTGACTGTAATATTGATCTTAACAACAGAATTCTAAAAACCCGCAGTACACATATTCCTATACACATGTATGACTCTAAAAACGTTAATCTTTATGAAGAGATTGTCCCCGCCAATTCTTCTAAACTAGTTAGATTACCTATTAATACGCAGGATGGTGATGTAATAGTGGAAAATCAATGTATATGTAATTGTATAATTCCTGAATGTCTAACTAAAGTAGTTAATAACCGCGCTTGGGTAGAGATAACTAACCCTTCATCTAATGATATCGTATTTTCCATGGACCGACCTGTAGAAGCTTCGCTTTTTAATTTTGAATGTACTAATACTGAGATTTTATCAGACCGCATAAAAAAGTTTTATCTCGTCTCCGAACAGATCATATGAACGCAGAAGAACGTGCTAACCTGATTAATCTTTGTGCCAGCTACGCGGACGTGTTTTATCTTGAGGGTGAACCCTTAACCTTCACCAACAAAATAAAAACTACTGATGAAATCCCCGTTCATACTAAAAGTTATAGATATCCGCATGTTCATAGACAGGAAGTTAGAGATCAAATCAAAAAGATGCTCGAGCAGAATATTATCCGACCATCAGAGTCTGCTTGGAGCTCTCCAATATGGATAGTACCGAAAAAGGCTGATGCTTCCAATAAAATCAAATGGCGTCTCGTCGTTGATTTTCGAAAAGCAAACGAGAAAACAGTCGATGATAAGTATCCAATCCCGAATATAACAGATGTATTAGATAAACTTGGAAAATGTCAACACTTCACAACCCTGGATTTAGCTAGTGGTTTCTATCAAGTAGAGATGGACCCCGCGGATGTTGAGAAAACCGCATTCAATGTTGAGAATGGTCATTACGAATTTTTGAGAATGCCAATGGGTTTAAAAAACTCTCCATCCACATTCCAACGTGTGATGGACAATGTCCTTAAAGATCTTCAAAATCAGGTTTGCCTCGTTTACCTAGATGACATAATAGTCTTTAGTACATCATTGCAAGAGCACGTAATTAACCTTGAGAAGGTATTTAAAAAATTGAGAGAGTCTAATTTCAAAATCCAGATGGATAAATCTGAGTTTTTGAAATTGGAAACTGAATTTTTAGGTCATATAATATATAGGTAGAGATGGTGTAAACCCAAATCCTAACAAAATCCAGGCTATTCAAAATTATCCCCTTCCTAAAACTACAATCGAAATCAAACGTTTTCTCGGATTACTAGGCTATTACAGAAAATTCATACCTAACTTTGCACGTGTGACTAAACCTCTAACTAATTGTCTTAAAAAGGGAAACAAAATAACATTAGATCAAAATTACAAAAATTGTTTCGAGCACTATAAAACTCTTCTAACAAATGATCCGATCCTTCAATATCCTGATTTTAGTAAAGACTTTATACTGACAACAGATGCGTCTAACGTAGCCATAGGTGCCGTTCTATCTCAGGGTAATATAGGAACAGATAAACCCATAGCATATGCATCCCGTACACTTAATGACAGTGAGACTAACTATAGTACTATTGAAAAGGAGCTTTTAGCTATAGTTTGGGCTACAAAGTATTTTAGACCATATTTATTTGGGCGGAAGTTTAAAATCATTACTGATCATAGGCCTTTACAGTGGGTTATGAACTTGAAAGAACCCAATTCTCGATTAACCAGATGGCGTCTCAAACTTAGCGAATACGATTTTTCAGTTACATACAAACAAGGAAAATATAATACCAATGCAGATGGCCTCTCCCGTATTGAACTTAATAATGAGGAACTTTCATCTATCATTGTAAATCCATCTACTTCAGATGACTCTAGAACTTTAACAGCCCCAGATGTTGATGAAAATTCATCAACTGCTACGGCTCATACTAGTGCTGAAAATCCCATACTCGAAATACCTATATCCGATTACCCATTAAATAAGTTCACAAAACAAATAGTTTTCAATATAGTTGGAGATATCAAGGGTAGACCAAGTGTAACAAAACCTTTCGATGCTTATACTAGAATTAACTTACAGGTTTCACAATCAAATTTAGAAGAAGATGTTGTAAATGCAATAAAAGAGCATGTCGTTCCAAAAATTAACTCTGGCTTACTCATAAATCCAGCTTTGGCTATGTACCAAATAATACCTATTATTCAAAATAACTTCAAAAATTCTGCTATGCGATTATTTGTAGCAAAAAGGGAAGTAGAAAATGTAAGAGAGTATCTCCAGCAACAAGACATCATTCATAAATACCACAATGGGAAAACTAATCATCGAGGCATCAATGAATGCTACCTTTCTCTCTCTCACAGATATTTTTGGCCTAAGATGAAAGAGCATATATCAAAATTTATAAACGAATGCATTATATGTGGTCAAGCAAAATATGACCGCAACCCTATCAGGCAGCAATTTCAAGTTTTAACACCTGCCTCAAGGCCATTTGAATTAGTACATTTAGATCTCTTGACTATACAGAGTGAAGAATTCTTAACTATTGTAGATGCATTTTCAAAATTTGGTCAGGCTTATCATTTGAGAGATGGAACTGCAGTTAGCGTCTTACAGGGTTTACTTAATTTCTGCACTAACCATGGTGTACCGATTACTATTGTTACAGATAATGGAACTGAATTTACTAATCAGCTTATGGCAGAATTTGTTAAATTTCATAAAATTCACCATCATAGGGTTGCTCCACATACACCGAATGAAAATGGAATTGTGGAAAGATTCCATTCTACTATACTAGAACATTTACGTATTCTTAAATTGAGCCAAAAATCAGATTCAGTAATTAATATTATGATTTTAGCTTATAACAGTAGTATTCATAGTTTTACTAAGTGTAAACCTCTAGATCTTGTTACAGGACATTTCGATCCTCGTGATCCTTTTAATATAGACATTTCCGCACACTTGTTACAACAATACATGATAGATCATAAAGCTAAAATGACTATAGTATATAACACGGTTCACGAGATAGGTATTAACGAACGGACTAATATAATGGCAGGACATAATAAGGATCGCGAGCCTGAAGTTACCTATTCACCTGACCAACCTGTTTTCATTAAAAACCCAGTTGCATCGAGTCAAAAGTTAGCTCCGCGTTACACACGTGACGAGGTGACAGCTAAACTCCCAATTCACATTTACACTAAACGAAAACAAGGCCTTATTTCCAAGTCAAGATTAAAAAGAGTACCTAAAAGTGCACAATTGTTGCAGGAACTCCTGGTACTTCATCTCTTCCTCATACCATCCCTAACGCAAGAGATAAAACTTGAGAGTTTGGGAAATGGACCCGGAATTTTACCATTCAAACTAGGTTTAGCTAAGATTATATCTCACTATCATTCTTTCATACAACACATAGACCTTCATGACATACGCAGTACAATCGAATCTGTGAAAAACCAGCTAGATAGTTTTAGCCCTCAATTACATAATAGAATCAACTCATTATATCAACCTCACATGAATTACTTGTAAAATAAGCTTTATAATGTTTTAAACCAATTAAAGTCTTTTGAGACAGATCGTGCAAAGAGAGGCCTCATAGATGGACTCGGGTCAGTGATCAAAAGTATAACGGGAAATCTCGATTATACGGACGCTCAGCATTATGATGAAGCTATAAAATCCCTTCAGGCCAGTGAAAACAAATTAGTCACTGAATTCAATAGTCATGTCAGTCTCTCTAAAGAATGGTCCTCACAGTATTCAAAAATTATAAGTAATATAATAGAAAATCAGAGTCATTTGCAAACCCTTATTAATGAAATAAGTGAAAGCATTATTACGAGTGATAACGACTTAATTAAGTATGCACATTTAGCTCAGATACTTTTAATTATAACTGATAATGTAGATTCCGTTACCCATGAGCTATATAAACTTCAAAACGTACTAGGTTTTATTAAACTGTCCACCGTGCATCATGCGGTCTTGAATTTAGAAACTATGAATTCAATGATAAGTAATGTTAGTAACCTATATGGCAGGCAGAAGGTGTTAGATTTAGATATTAGGGATTACTTTGATATAATTAAGATAGGTTCTTATTACGTAGGAAATAAAATAGTTATAGTTTATAAAATCCCCATAGTTTTGCCTTATACTTATGATATGTATAAACTATCTATTATACCTAACCTTAATCAAGAAATCCTTATTCCACCGTTCCCTTATCTAACCTTGTATGAGAAAGATTTCATATACATAGAGGCAGAATGCCCTAAGTCCAGTAAGTGGTATCTTTGCGAGGATAATCGCCATCTTCAAAGCTAGGAATCCAATGATTGTATCCAGCATCTCATCTTAACTCAGCAACGTGGTTCGTCGTGCAACCCTCTCACCGTATCATTGAAGAAGGCAGCTTTTGAGAAACTCGACGATCTACACTACAGCATCAGTTTCCCAGCTCCGACTAAAACTCATTTATCCTGTGGACAAGATTCGTATCGCACACTACACGGCAGCTATCTCGTTACAATTCCTCAAGCATGTTATATTGAAACACCGCAGTTTACATTAACGAACGTCAATAACCGGCTAAAAGGACAAGCGGTGAGAATAATGGACCTGCCCAGCTACAACGTCACTCCAGCCTCAGCATCTAAAATTAAACTGAACTCTATCGATCTGAAGCGTCTTCATGAAATAAACACCAAGGTCGGCTTACAACCTTTGCTGACCCTAGACCAGAACCCAAATTATACACTGTATCACACCACTATCCCTCTCTACGTGGTACTGATGAGTGTAGGCACACTAGCCGCCGCTCTATTATATCGCAAGTATTTCTACAAGCGGACATTACATTCCGGAGACAACCCTGAAGACAACCAGATGGAATTGCAAGCAGTTTACACCATCCCAACACCAACCAGAAGGGTCGATCTCAATCAACCCCCAGCTCAATTCACAACTAACGTTGCCCATACTCGCTGATCTTCAGGAGGGAGGTGTTACGTGACGGTGTCACAGTGATAGTTAAAAAGAGACGAAACCTCTTAGCATTCAATGGATTCACCGTGCGGGTGCCGGGTCCATTGCGTTGCAGGGAGTGGAGCTTCAACAGTGCCTGGGACTTGCGACCCAGGTGTAGGTTTAAGGGGCCCCTAACTAACGCGCGTTAAACGCTCACCTCCACTGTCCAAGCTCCTCTCCCTACCTAACCATATTTGAAAAGAACCTACTAGGGCTGCCTTCGAAGTACGTTCCAAGAACGAATTGATGTGAGTTCTGGACAGGCCCAAGTCTTTTAGCAGGTTGTAGAGAGATTTAGCCGTTATACCTCTCGCTCCCACTTCTACCGCATATAAATCCACGACGAACCTATTTCGAGTGAGTTCGTTTGTGAGCTCGTAATATTTGTTGACCTTGATGGTATGGTCTTTGGGGATGTTGGTTTCCCAAGGAACCGTAAGCTCTATCATCACAACGCGCTTTAAGATTCGCGAATACATAAATATGTCTGGTCTGGAGGCCGACGCACAAATATCCTCGGGGATTTTGTATTGTTTTTCATACGTATCCATCATTATAGTCCAATCCGTAGCCGCTTTAAGGATGGAGTAAGGCTTAACATTTGTTTTTATAGCCCTAGTGCCCTCTCTCACAAAACCTACTGATCGCTCGTTTGTGGTTATTTCCTTTTGCGCTCTGGCTACCGAAAGACTAACCGCTTCACGTATGATTTCTAGAACCCTATCGTGACGACGCGAGTATTGACCGCTATCGAGGAGTACCTTACATCCCACTAACAAGTGCCTAGCAGTTCCAACTGCCTTCCCACAGATATAGCAAGTCTTTTCGGTACCTTTACCCCATCTCACTAAATTACTTTGATCTGGGAGAGTCATCTGGAACGCATTGAGATAGAATTTTAGCAATGCTGGCGACCAATCATGGATTAAGGTGCGCCATTTTAGTGCTAATGGGATGCAAAAATCTCCTATGTCTAACCACTCGTTCTGCATTTCTAAACTTATTGCATGGATCTTATATTTATCATTCTCGTCTTGCCGAATAAAAGACTTCAATATATCCGTATCTTGGACCTTCCTACTTGACCCTAACCCTACTCTGTTACTTTGCGCTCCTATCATAAACTGCTTGTGGAATTGAAGCCTTGACTCTAGCTCTGGGGCATCTTTGTCTTTTGGGAGCGATGTAACGACGTCATCCTGGGATTTCCCCAGGATGTATCTCTTGGAAACTCTCAGGTGTTTGTAGAGCTCCGATGGCCTTTTTAGACTCATCCCAAAACTATTGCGATCCCTAAATAAAGCCGATGAATCAGCCGTTAGCGCGAGCCCGAGCCACAACTTCAACATCTTTATGACGCCTGCATCTAACTTTGACAGAAGGGTTTTATTGAAATCATAAACGAGGAAAGGCCAATTTAAACGTGAAGTTAGGTAATTATCGTAGATCCAAGCTTTTTTAACGTTACTGATCTGTTGGCTATCTACCTTGTTGAGATCGTTTAAAAAGCTATCTACTATACCTTCTAAAGATGGAGTACGACCTATATTATCAATCTTCCGACCGAGAAATTTAAATGGTGCATTTTCTGTAACCGTAGAAATGCATTGACCGCCTAACGATAATCCCGGATCGTATGAGGTGTATCTTGTACTCCGCCTACTGAGACACAGACAGTGACATTTACATGGTTTTGTCCTCAATCCATCGGTCCACTCACAGAATCTATCCACTTCATCTAATAGTACTTGACAGTGTTTGGGGTTACGTGTCAGTATTGCGAGATCGTCAGCGAAGGCTAAAATGGATTCCGTGTATTTATTATTAAACTTGAACCGATACCCCCATTTTTTCTCGTTGCTGCTTAATTTATCTACTAAGATGTTAATTACAATATTAAATACAATTGGAGACAAACAGCAACCTTGAAATAGTCCTACATTGTAACTAAAAGTTTTTGAATGGCCTTCTTTAGTTGTTATAGAAAACTTTAATTTTGAGTAGTACGACGCGATCATATCGGTAACTAGGGGCGGAAAGTTGTACCATCTCAGCGCGAATAGCATCAATTCGTGTTGTATCGACCCGAACGCGTTCTCTAAGTCTATCCAACAAACTGTAATTTGCCTCTCGCTTTTCCTAGCGTCTTTTAAACTCTCCGACAGCAAAGTGTTGTGTTCTAGGCATCCAGAAATTCCGGGTAAAAACCCTTTCTGGTGATTTGGCCTAAAATACCTGTTGCTGAGCATGAATGGCGTCATTCTCGTTTGTAGAACTGAGAAAAAGATTTTGGATATAGTATTTGTTAAGGCTATCGGTCTAGTATCTTTCGGATCTGTGACTCGATCTTTTTTGGGAATGAGGACAAAAATTGCTTTCCCGAAGCACTCCGGGATTTGCTTCCTTGACCAGATTTTATCGTATATATATGTGAGATGTTTACGAACCGATGGACATTTTTTAAAGACTATATATGGGATACCATCGGGTCCCGGCGCAGATTTAGACGATTTTTTCTTTATCTGAATACTTATCTCATCTAGCGTTGGAGGGATGCCGTGGAAATCGAAACGAGGAATTCCAGGTTTTTGATCGTTGGGATCCGCATAGAGTCTTACACTTTTAGGCACTTCGTATGTGCTCTTAAAATGATCGTAAATTTGTTCATTGGTCAAGAGAAGCTGTCCGCGTTCTTTCTTAAAAATGATTTTCGAATACTCAAAAGGGTTTTTATCAAAATCTACTTCCTGTTTTGCCCGGTCAAAATTATCGCGATTTTTTGCGGTTCGCGCCGATATTCCTTGAATTAATTTTAGAATTGATCTTAACGCCCTAGCTAGTTGATGACTAAGGTGATTGTCGCCTAGGGCTTTGGCTATACGTAGATTTTTTATTAATTCCCGTTTTTTCCTCCTCATTTTTATCTTGAAAGAATTGTCTTTATTTTTGCGAGCGTAATGATTTCGAGGTGGATATTGCTCGTTAAAGTAGTCGTAAATAGTATTTTGGAAAGTTTCTACTCGCGAGTTCAATTCCTGCTTCGAGCCCGGATGCTCTAACAGGTCCGCTAAATTGTCGTCGTGAACTTTCCAAGTCGATTGTTTCATGTTTGGAATGCTAAGACGTGTCCGGATGTCAATGGACTCCTGGTAGTTTCCAGTTAATGGTTCACCATGGGATACATGAGGGTCAACTCTATCCGCAGTGAAAGTTGAAGAACTTACCGACGATTGTCGTGCTTCAACACCATTATGTGTTTTTAGATGTTTAATGTACCAGGCTCGTCTCTTGTAATTTTTCCCGCACGTAGGGCATTTCAAATCCGTATTCGCGCCGTTTTCGCCGTTTATATCGACCGGTGGACAGATCTTTCGCCCCCCTCTCGGACTGTCCTAGGGGTATTTTTCTTAATAGGACTTTTAGCTTCGTAAATCCCGGGCTGGGCTTGCTAGGCCGTTACCCTCGGCTGTCTTTCCAGCAGTCATCTGTCTTTCCAGCGCCATCTGTCTTTCCAGCGTCAACTGTCTTTCCAGCGTCAGCCCGACTCTCCGGGCAGTCGTTTTAAATGAGACGAAACCTCTTAGCATTCAATGGATTCACCGTGCGGGTGCCAGGTCCATTGCGTTGCAGGGAGTGGAGCTTCAACAGTGCCTGGGACTTGCGACCCAGGTGTAGGTTTAAGGGGCCCCTAACTAACGCGCGTTAAACGCTCACCTCCACTGTCCAAGCTCCTCTCCCTACCTAACCATATTTGAAAAGAACCTACTAGGGCTGCCTTCGAAGTACGTTCCAAGAACGAATTGATGTGAGTTCTGGACAGGCCCAAGTCTTTTAGCAGGTTGTAGAGAGATTTAGCCGTTATACCTCTCGCTCCCACTTCTACCGCGTATAAATCCACGACGAACCTATTTCGAGTGAGTTCGTTTGTGAGCTCGTAATATTTGTTGACCTTGATGGTATGGTCTTTGGGGATGTTGGTTTCCCAAGGAACCGTAAGCTCTATCATCACAACGCGCTTTAAGATTCGCGAATACATAAATATGTCTGGTCTGGAGGCCGACGCACAAATATCCTCGGGGATTTTGTATTGTTTTTCATACGTATCCATCATTATAGTCCAATCCGTAGCCGCTTTAAGGATGGAGTAAGGCTTAACATTTGTTTTTATAGCCCTAGTGCCCTCTCTCACAAAACCTACTGATCGCTCGTTTGTGGTTATTTCCTTTTGCGCTCTGGCTACCGAAAGACTAACCGCTTCACGTATGATTTCTAGAACCCTATCGTGACGACGCGAGTATTGACCGCTATCGAGGAGTACCTTACATCCCACTAACAAGTGCCTAGCAGTTCCAACTGCCTTCCCACAGATATAGCAAGTCTTTTCGGTACCTTTACCCCATCTCACTAAATTACTTTGATCTGGGAGAGTCATCTGGAACGCATTGAGATAGAATTTTAGCAATGCTGGCGACCAATCATGGATTAAGGTGCGCCATTTTAGTGCTAATGGGATGCAAAAATCTCCTATGTCTAACCACTCGTTCTGCATTTCTAAACTTATTGCATGGATCTTATATTTATCATTCTCGTCTTGCCGAATAAAAGACTTCAATATATCCGTATCTTGGACCTTCCTACTTGACCCTAACCCTACTCTGTTACTTTGCGCTCCTATCATAAACTGCTTGTGGAATTGAAGCCTTGACTCTAGCTCTGGGGCATCTTTGTCTTTTGGGAGCGATGTAACGACGTCATCCTGGGATTTCCCCAGGATGTATCTCTTGGAAACTCTCAGGTGTTTGTAGAGCTCCGATGGCCTTTTTAGACTCATCCCAAAACTATTGCGATCCCTAAATAAAGCCGATGAATCAGCCGTTAGCGCGAGCCCGAGCCACAACTTCAACATCTTTATGACGCCTGCATCTAACTTTGACAGAAGGGTTTTATTGAAATCATAAACGAGGAAAGGCCAATTTAAACGTGAAGTTAGGTAATTATCGTAGATCCAAGCTTTTTTAACGTTACTGATCTGTTGGCTATCTACCTTGTTGAGATCGTTTAAAAAGCTATCTACTATACCTTCTAAAGATGGAGTACGACCTATATTATCAATCTTCCGACCGAGAAATTTAAATGGTGCATTTTCTGTAACCGTAGAAATGCATTGACCGCCTAACGATAATCCCGGATCGTATGAGGTGTATCTTGTACTCCGCCTACTGAGACACAGACAGTGACATTTACATGGTTTTGTCCTCAATCCATCGGTCCACTCACAGAATCTATCCACTTCATCTAATAGTACTTGACAGTGTTTGGGGTTACGTGTCAGTATTGCGAGATCGTCAGCGAAGGCTAAAATGGATTCCGTGTATTTATTATTAAACTTGAACCGATACCCCCATTTTTTCTCGTTGCTGCTTAATTTATCTACTAAGATGTTAATTACAATATTAAATACAATTGGAGACAAACAGCAACCTTGAAATAGTCCTACATTGTAACTAAAAGTTTTTGAATGGCCTTCTTTAGTTGTTATAGAAAACTTTAATTTTGAGTAGTACGACGCGATCATATCGGTAACTAGGGGCGGAAAGTTGTACCATCTCAGCGCGAATAGCATCAATTCGTGTTGTATCGACCCGAACGCGTTCTCTAAGTCTATCCAACAAACTGTAATTTGCCTCTCGCTTTTCCTAGCGTCTTTTAAACTCTCCGACAGCAAAGTGTTGTGTTCTAGGCATCCAGAAATTCCGGGTAAAAACCCTTTCTGGTGATTTGGCCTAAAATACCTGTTGCTGAGCATGAATCGCGTCATTCTCGTTTGTAGAACTGAGAAAAAGATTTTGGATATAGTATTTGTTAAGGCTATCGGTCTAGTATCTTTCGGATCTGTGACTCGATCTTTTTTGGGAATGAGGACAAAAATTGCTTTCCCGAAGCACTCCGGGATTTGCTTCCTTGACCAGATTTTATCGTATATATATGTGAGATGTTTACGAACCGATGGACATTTTTTAAAGACTATATATGGGATACCATCGGGTCCCGGCGCAGATTTAGACGATTTTTTCTTTATCTGAATACTTATCTCATCTAGCGTTGGAGGGATGCCGTGGAAATCGAAACGAGGAATTCCAGGTTTTTGATCGTTGGGATCCGCATAGAGTCTTACACTTTTAGGCACTTCGTATGTGCTCTTAAAATGATCGTAAATTTGTTCATTGGTCAAGAGAAGCTGTCCGCGTTCTTTCTTAAAATGATTTTCGAATACTCAAAAGGGTTTTTATCAAAATCTACTTCCTGTTTTGCCCGGTCAAAATTATCGCGATTTTTTGCGGTTCGCGCCGATATTCCTTGAATTAATTTTAGAATTGATCTTAACGCCCTAGCTAGTTGATGACTAAGGTGATTGTCGCCTAGGGCTTTGGCTATACGTAGATTTTTTATTAATTCCCGTTTTTTTCCTCCTCATTTTTATCTTGAAAGAATTGTCTTTATTTTTGCGAGCGTAATGATTTCGAGGTGGATATTGCTCGTTAAAGTAGTCGTAAATAGTATTTTGGAAAGTTTCTACTCGCGAGTTCAATTCCTGCTTCGAGCCCGGATGCTCTAACAGGTCCGCTAAATTGTCGTCGTGAACTTTCCAAGTCGATTGTTTCATGTTTGGAATGCTAAGACGTGTCCGGATGTCAATGGACTCCTGGTAGTTTCCAGTTAATGGTTCACTATGGGATACATGAGGGTCAACTCTATCCGAAGTGAAAGTTGAAGAACTTACCGACGATTGTCGTGCTTCAACACCATTATGTGTTTTTAGATGTTTAATGTACCAGGCTCGTCTCTTGTAATTTTTCCCGCACGTAGGGCATTTCAAATCCGTATTCGCGCCGTTTTCGCCGTTTACATCGACCGGTGGACAGATCTTTCGCCCCCCCTCTCGGACTGTCCTAGGGGTATTTTTCTTCATAAGAATAACGGGAAAAAATAATAAATAAATAAGCTCTTATTAATGTAAATTAGGCCATGACACACGAACACACACAAACAAATAAATATCAATATATATTGATATGAAATATTTAAAACACACGTCCGTCCCAATATGTTCATATAGCACAAATTTCACTCTCAATTCATAGTGAAACATCACCTTCATAGATTTATGTTTCCCTGGTACGATGTTATGAGTTGCGGTACGAGACCAATAAAAAAAAATTTACTTTCGAAGCGGGCATTTCTTTTTCTATAAATGATAAGGCACTTAGTTCGTACAGCCACTTTCGTCTCTCTACTTCGAAATATACACTTAATCAATTTTGACTAAAATTTACTGAAAAAAAAAAACATATATAACGGTGTAGTTCTTATTATTCAAAAAACTAATAATTGTGGGTAGTTGAAATAATCAGGTGTTAGCCGCATAACCACCTGCGTAGCCACCTGTGTAAGTGTAGTCACAACAATGTTGGTCTACAATTAAGAATAAAGTCATTGATGACGTCAGTTATGCTGGCGTCGCTCTTTTTAAAAACCACGGCCTGGACCGTACTTCGACATATATGTATTTTCTGATTAGAAAATATGTATATGATTTCATTTTCATCTCGTCTGTCAATTGATCATGGTTGCTTGCTACAAAGGAATCACCAGAACTTCGAAAATTGGTCACGTTTGTTACATAGTGCGGGAACCAGGACTTCATAAGTCTGAAGGAGTTGTACAATATGTTTCATGATTGCTGTGAAAAGTAAAACTTTATTGACCTGACTACAGTTACGTATAAATACATAATATGGGACTCACGTTTTTGATAACGTTGCATACTAGGAGAACAGACTTAAGTATTCTGATTTGTATACAATACTGATACGACTACCCACTGCTCTTAGTTTTCAAGATATGTATGTAAGGCAGACTTTTAAGATTGACAAAATACATTGTTACAAAATGTATGTCTAAGAAAATCTCAGAAGAAAAAAACTGTTTTTTACATTAGTTTTCAGTAAGCCTGATACAATTGCCCTTTATGCTCTCTGATTTTAGATATCTTAGTTTGATTTAATTTTGAAAACGGGAATTCCTTTCTTCATGATAGCCGACACTAAAATATAGTTTCGCCTTAGTTCGTGCATGCATGTTTGTCACAACGTCTGCACTATTAACCCTTTGAAATTCATATTTGTATGTTTATCGTAGAACCAATTCTCTGGGTTTTCGTAGCATCCCCGTAGCAAATTGTGTAATAGTATTCTGTAGCTTTATGAACACCTGGTACTTCATAATACGCAATAAACGTGACTTGAAACTACGGTTCACAATTTGTTTTTAAATTTAAACTTATTTTTTAAAGGAACGTGCATTATCCAGTAAAAAGTAAATAAAAGTAAAGATAGACAGGTAGTTTTATAAAGTAAAGGCAGAGATAAAAAACCATCTCTTATTTACTCATTAAATATTTCATACTTCATGTATGATTAAAAAATAAAAAATAAAAAATTAAATCCATACTATATACTATTATACTATTATACTATTATACTATATACTATTTTACTATATACTAATATTTTATCATTATTATTATTGCTGTTATTATTATTATTATTATTATTATTATTATTATTATTATTATTATATTATAAATGCGATAGTAACTCTGTCTGTCTGTCTGTTACGCTTTCACGCCTAAACCAGTCAACCGATTTTGATGAAATTTGGTATTTATCGCAAAAAATGAGGGAATGGGTAAAAAGAGGGGATGACTGTTCGTATGGAAAATCGTCATTTTTGAAGATATAACACTGAAACTTTGTATTTAGACACTTTATTAGGAATGAAAGAACATAGGCTACTTTATATAGCGAAAATTGGGGTAAAAACAGGTAATTAATGTTCGTATGGAAAATTGTCATTTTTAGAAATATAACAGTGAAACTATGTATTTAGACACCGCTTGTGTCGCTCTTAGTCTATCCCCTCACACCAGATCCGTCCGGTATGGTAGTACCTGCCGGTAAAGCCCTGGGGATCACTGGAGCACTCAAGCCCCCCACCACCACAAGTTGACAGCCCCCGGGGGATCGTCGAATTAACCTACCCTAATCTACAATCATGTAATAAAGTGATGAAATACACATGTATTTCATCACTTAATATTTTCCAACCCGACCCCAAAAAAAAAAAAAAAAGATATAAATTTAATAAAAACTCATCTGTCCCATATCGGATTTTTTCAATCTATAGTGTAAAATCACCCGCAAAGATCTATGTTCTCCTGGTAAGGTGATATGAGTAGCGTTGGAGCTACGAGAAATAAAAAAAATCTTTTTAACTTGCAAAGCTGGGAAATAACGATATTATTTTTAGACAAATGCCTTTAGTTTGTGAAGTCTATTTCGAGTCTCCACTTTCTTAACTACTAGATTTGGGAATAACTCCTTTTTGCTGATTCGCCTGAAACTAACCGAAAAAATCTATCGCTTTGATGAACATTAATTAATAAATAAATTATTATTATTTTTCTGATTTCTTTATTTAGAATAACAATAAAATATATTTTTTTAATTCTGTTTTTCTGCCTCTTATACATTTAATTAATCATTATTGTTTTGGATTAATTTTCTCGTTCTTTTTAAAACAAAACAAAACATAGTTCAAGTCAGGTTTATTTCATAATATAATGTACCAGGTATTCATAAAGCTCCAGAGTACTGTGCTACGATTTGATACGAGATTTTTATGTAAAATAAAAAAAAGTATATTGATCTCACTACAGATTAATGTATCATAGTATGGGAGTCACGTTCTTGATAGCGTTGCATACTAGAAGATCAAATTTAAGTATTCTGGTTTAATTATTAGGACGGCCCACTGTGGCTAATGTTCAATATAAATAAAGGAGGCTTTTAAGGTATACATAATATGTAGTTACAAAATGTATTCCTAAGAAGTTTAAAAAACTTTTTTTTTTTTACATTTTCTTTCAATAATCGGAACAAGAAAAATGATTTAACTTATAGTCTTCTACACGGAATTATAATTGTAAGATATTGAAAATCTTCATAAAAGAAAATGATGTGTTTAAAGTTAAACATTTTTCTTCTTTTAATTTAAGGTTTTAGGAATTTTAATAGCGTACAAATAGTTTTAAAGAAACAAACTATAATTTAATGACATTAGCATTTGAAAGTGCTGAGAAATCCTAATGAACAAGAGGAAACAAACAAGTAAATAAAAGTTAATACAATGGAAGTAAGTAAGGAAGGAGTAATATGGAAGGAGTAACATATAATATATAAAAAAATATATATAAATAATTCCATGTAAAGTTTCCTACAGAAACCTGGCTTATGGCCATGATTTCAAAATACTCATCTCAACAAGTCCACTCTAACAGTCCAGTCACAACTAACAAATCTCAGTTAAGAATATTTGACTGTATAGAAAAACAGGTATTTATAAAAATCAAGTATTGTTTCTCACACTTTCGTTGCAAACAAATAAATAATATACATTTATAAAAAATTTGATAATGTAAAATAATTTAAAATGTCCTTCCGACGTAAACTGACTAAAATAGACGTGTGGCACTCGGAGACTGCCGCGGTAAAGCTATTGCATAGCATTTTATCAACTTATGCAATTATAATTATATTTTTATTTTATATATGCAGTATTTTTTTTTCTTTGTTCTTTTTTTCTTTGGAGATGCCGTAACTTGTGCTATCTATTTCAATAAAATCGTAATAAAATAATATAATGATACGTGTCAGTGACGAGTGCTCATTGCTCGGATGTGTATTCTTTAGTGTGATGCCACTACTGTATTTATATCACAAGCTTCTCGTCAGCAAGTCTAATAACACGTGATGTCACGTAATTATTTTTTTATAATTTTAACACCATATATATATGTACATATACATACACGATAAGGTCTAACTAGTTGCGGGCTTGAACTTACTCGTGGACGAAGACAAAAAGCACCTAGCGTTGTGTGTGAAAGAGATAGAATCAGTCGTGAGCAGTTAGCAGCTAGTTAGCCCTCATAGTGTAGTCGCACGCACACATACACCGTGCCGAAGATTGCCAAACTGAAACGACGTTCGATAATAGGAGTTAGAAATTTTCGCTACGGAATTTCTGAATTCGGTCTCCGCGCTCAAGGCCCGCAATAGAAGCTATGCAATAAAAGGTTTAAAAGGTCTTGTACACTAGAATTTAAAAAAGACCAGGAATTCTTAAGAGTTAAGTACAATCCATGAAGAGATTGTTACAAAATTGCTAGGAAGAGTATATTTCCCCTTTTTTGATAAAAAAATATATTTCATTGTAACATAAAATATAATGAAATCTTAAAAAACAATCAATTCGTTAGATAAATAAATTTTGAAATAGGCATTCTACATAAATATTGGGTTACAAACCATATATACATACATACATTCTCATATAGTACTTTTAACTGTCAGTCCTTACATTGGTCTTACCATTATAATTTGATTTATTTCATTTGATATATACCCACACATAGACATAGGCATGAACAGAAATATATAATAAGTTGCAATAAATATGTATCATTAACAAGACATTGTCAGACCCCTTATAAAAAATTAAATTAAAAAAATAAAATGTAATATTCTTTTGTTTTTTTATGTTCCGATAATAAATTTAAAGCGAATTCCGAGTCTCCAGGCAGAATAAATATTTAAAAAATACTGCGAAACTGTAGAGATCTCGTGTATTGTATAATATGAAGTAGTATGAATTCAAGCAATATGCAACGATCTGCTACAAGAATGCTACGGAAACAAAGAGAACATTGGATAATGACCTTATGTTATACTGACAACGATCAGTGAATGAAAAAAATTAACAAAACTAAGAACTTTGTCTAGTTGTAATGCTTGAGCTACTTTTTTCTTGCTTACCAGAAATATAGGCGTCAAGTTTAATGCGAAATGTACTTATAGGTCGAAAATGGCCCGAAATAATTTGAGAAAAGTGTAATACGGCCATGCCGCTTTTTTATTTTTGCTTCACTTGGCGGTTCACTATCGTACCAATAGATTAATTTTACATTTCATTTTTCAGACAATATCGACTTTTATCTATAGTAACAAAATAGTTTTAAATCCAATTACCACTTCAATAAGTAAATATATATGTACAAAATTTCTAATTAATTAATGTCGGTTAGGTATGCGTGTTCATATTGTATCATATCGGTTTCGGTTTAAAGCCATTTATTTCTCATAAAGAACACAAAAGTTCACTTATAATAAGAAATCACAATAATTTTGCTTGAGGGTACATTTAAAAGTCTGCCTTATGAATTATATACAGTAAAATGAAATGTTGCGGGTAGTTATATTAGACAAACATGTTTAGGTAGGGGTTACATTAACTTATAAATTATTTTGAACATATTCCATTACACGGTTTTTGAATATAGGAAAACTCTTGCTATTAATGATTAAGTCTGATAATTTATTATAAATTTGAACTCCTTCAAATAAAATGTTTTTCTTTCCATAGTTGGTTCTGGTTTTTGGAAGTTCTAGTTTATTACGTTTTCTAGTGTGGTATGTATGTGTTTTTTATGAAAGTGTAATTGTAAATGTGTTTATTTGTTATTATTTTTCTAATCAACATGCAGGTTTTTAAAGTGTATAATTGATTTATATTAAGAAATTTTGTTTTTTTTTTTTTTTTTTTATATAATTCAACGGATGGCGTCATATAATCATATTTATAAAGAACTTTAATAATTTTATTTTGTAAAGTTTGTAATGACTTTATGTTAGACTTCGCAGCAGTTCCCCATATTTCAATACGATATTCGATATGAGGTTTTACTAAAGAATTATAAATAATAGGACGAATTGTATTAGGTATACATAACAAAATTCTACGTAGTGCTCCTATCAAAGGGGATATTTTATTTTTAAGATGATCAATATGATATTGCCAGGTTAACTTGCTATCCATTATAAGACTTAAATATTTTTCATGATCAGTTTTATTTATTGGCTCGTTAAAAATTGTTAGTTGGTAATGATTTGGTATATTTTTATTTTTAGGCGCGAAGATCATATATGATGTCTTTTTGGTATTAATAGTTAATAAATATCTCAAGTCTATCCTACGACGATCCCTATGTACACTACGGGGTTCTGAAACCTTCGCACAAATCGGTAGATTTAAAATTCTCTCTTTATATAAAAGAAATGTATGTAATGTATAATTAATTACATACCCACATACATACCCACATGATCACACAGTTTTTAGTCATTGACACAGCCACATAGTCGGATAGTATTATTAATGAAGCACACCGTTCCATTTTCCATAACCATGACATTAGAAAATCATAAAGTCTTGGTCGTTGACAGACTCTTACGCATCGGTGATATCTGTTGTTATTTTAATAAAACATAAGTGGATTTAATATGGTTACTATGACAACCGACATAAAACCTAATTTTATGACGGTGACGTGTTAATAGCATGAAGATCCAAATCTACCGTACAATCGGATATGATATTAATCGGTAATTTAATGGACCGAATGATTCGTTGTGAATTCGCAATGCGAATGTAAGACACTCCGTCTCTGCTTAATACGAGTACATCGGTGCCTATAACTACCGGAGTATTCAAAAACGTACTCGGTACTTATATTATTTGGTATTTCCGCGCCACCAAAACCACGCAACAGTGGAATGCACGCATGTAGTTTGCATGAAAAATGCTTAGCTAAATCAGAGCTAATTAACTAGATGTATGAACCGGTATCCATTAATACATCTGTCGGGATGCCACCTAGTACCGCCGTAATTACGTCACGATTATTAATGTCAGTTACGACTTCTCGACAAAAATTTACGTTACCCGAGTTCGATCGTCCTTAAGCAAAACAGTTCGGTTCACTATGACCGACTTTCTTACAGAAATAACAAGCTACGGATTTAAATTGAAACGAATTAGTCCTTGAGGATTGAGGCAGAGGCAAGTTTCGTGGCTTAGTTTTATTAATGTCAGGTTTAGGCCGTTTATTACTGCATGATGCACTCATGTGTCCCCATTTATTATACTCACAGCATTTAATATTTATTTATTTATATATTTATATACCAAGAGAAGAAATAGTTACATAATTAATTATAAAAGACATGTGATGCACAAAGGATAACTTATCTCTTAAAAGAGACCTCTAGGAGAAACCCTTTTCATAAAGGAAACTACATAAAGAAGCGTGGTGTACATAGGTACAATAAAAAGAGTGAAGGGAAAAAAATATAGAGATTTATATATAGATAAGCAAACAAAAAAAAATATAATAATAGAAAATTTTGATATTATACATACATAGATATATACATAAATATACATATATACAAATAGTATATATAAATATATACAAATAGTATGAATAAATAAACATTACATATCAGAAGGTAAAAGTGACAGAAGATGTCACTTAAGTTAATGTTTAAATGCAGGTACACTTGGTCTCTCTTTGTAAACAGAAGGTGGGAGTGAGTTCCAAAGCTGTGCACCTTGGACAGAGAACGATTTACGGAAAAATTTTGTATTAAAGGAGGGGATATCGAGAGGCTCCACTATGCTATATTTTGCATATCATGTTAAATATGCCTGAATATAATGATGAAATTTAAGAATACTCCTTGCCATATAGACATCTAATAATTAATTATAACTGGCTATTGGATAATAATAGTATGTAATTTTACCAGACAAACGTTTCATTATATACTTTTGTTGTTTGACGAATACCTTAACGAATACCATATCCCTAAACATAACGATAATTTTTAAGAATGTGCCCTCATATCTTAGAATTTACAAATTAAAAATGGCTTTGTAACATATCCCTGAATGTTAAGTTACAATATATTTATTGCCTTTTAATGTTTTTTAGTCTGTGGATTTTTTCGATATTTAGAATATTTTCTACATAATTTGATAATTTTTTTAGAAAGTATTCTAAAAAAAATATCAAATTGTGTATTAGTTATCGTTTTATAATTAATTACAAAAACATTTTCGCTACGTCGAAAACTTCCTATATTAAATGAATCTTGATGGAAATAACATTGTGTTTTACCTAGTGTATTATATACTCCATTGAAGAGCATTTTATTTAACATATCTTTGGTTTAATTTTGTTTTAATTTATATCATGTAGCGAGAAATTTGAAAAATTTTCTAAATTTAAATATGGAAATTTAATGTTTAAATAAAATGAAACTAGTAAATTGTTGTTTGTGTTACGAAAAGGTATAATAATGTTGTTAATCTACTTCACATATTATATCATATTATTATCGTATGCTTTTGAAAAACTTCTATTAAAAAAAATAATAATAACAATACATTGACGATAAAAAATGTATATTATGGATATGGACATGGAGCTTATGAGCTTGTTGCATGTTAAGGTCCGTCAATAATTTTCACACAACTGGAAGCGTATCCCTAAGATGAACTAGAGACTTTCGAATCCCTAGTTTATCACTAGAAAGGAAACGGGACATAACAGAGTTAAATATAAATGAGAATATGACTGAAATCATACCGATATAGGTTAACCCGAAAGAATCATGAAAAGAGATACATAGATTTATGGACGACAGATGTGTCAGTCGAAATAGAACCTCTGAAGTAATTCTTATTAGTTATGAATGATTTTTTGTTAAATCGCATTTAAGTTAGTTGTAATTTGATAATAATTAATAATTACCTACAATTTTTTTATGACAAATATAATTCATATCAATACACACGATGTAACTCACAAGCACTACATATTTTAGTAATCAAGATTTTGTTTTTCAAATTTGGTTTGAAATTTGAAAATTGGTTTTTCATGGCATTGCGTTTTCATGCGAATGCCAAGTCAATCTATTTATTTCAACATAAAATATTTTTAATTTTAATGTGGTCACTATGAGATATGGTTAGATAGTTAATAACGTTATAACTTAAGACAGAAGGCCCCTTAAGAGGGGACCGAAAAGATCAACCGACTTGGTATTACGTACATGATCCAAAATTTACAATGAAAGAACAGTGTTGCGGGACTTGTTTTTTTTTTTACTTTTGTTATCGATGGCATCTCATTTATTTTTATGGAAAACCTCCTTTTTCTCTTTTTTTCCAGTATGATCTACTTCTCTAACACTCGTGCTATCAACGAATTTTCTGAGAGCCCACTCTCTGACTTATGATACGAGCTACACGTGTATATTTATAGATTACCTTGAAAAGTGGACAGAAAATTCAAAATATTTTAGTTTTTCCCTGAGTTATTCACTAAACACAAATTGTTTTCAAAATTTTGAAGCTTCTTTATAAACTAGAAGCGCCTTACAGTTTTGATGATGGGTCAGTCAGTGAATGAAAAAATTTAACAAAACTAAGAACTTTGTCTAGTTGTAATGCTTGAGCTACTTTTTTCTTGCTTACCAGAAATATAGGCGTCAAGTTTAATGCGAAATGTACTTATAGGTCGAAAATGGCCCGAAATAATTGAGAAAAGTGTAATACGGCCATGCCGCTTTTTTATTTTTGCTTCACTTGGCGGTTCACTATCGTACCAACAGATTAATTTTACATTTCATTTTTCAGACAATATCGACTTTTATCTATAGTAACAAAATAGTTTTAAATCCAATTACCACTTCAATAAGTAAATATATATGTACAAAATTTCTAATTAATTAATGTCGGTTAGGTATGCGTGTTCATATTGTATCATATCGGTTTCGGTTTAAAGCCATTTATTTCTCATAAAGAACACAAAAGTTCACTTATAATAAGAAATCACAATAATTTTGCTTGAGGGTACATTTAAAAGTCTGCCTTATGAATTATATACAGTAAAATGAAATGTTGCGGGTAGTTATATTAGACAAACATGTTTAGGTAGGGGTTACATTAACTTATAAATTATTTTGAACATATTCCATTACACGGTTTTTGAATATAGGAAAACTCTTGCTATTAATGATTAAGTCTGATAATTTATTATAAATTTGAACTCCTTCAAATAAAATGTTTTTCTTTCCATAGTTGGTTCTGGTTTTTGGAAGTTCTAGTTTATTACGTTTTCTAGTGTGGTATGTATGTGTTTTTTTATGAAAGTGTAATTGTAAATGTGTTTTATTTGTTATTATTTTTCTAATCAACATGCAGGTTTTTAAAGTGTATAATTGATTTATATTAAGAAATTTTGTTTTTTTTTTTTTTTTTTTATATAATTCAACGGATGGCGTCATATAATCATATTTATAAAGAACTTTAATAATTTTATTTTGTAAAGTTTGTAATGACTTTATGTTAGACTTCGCAGCAGTTCCCCATATTTCAATACGATATTCGATATGAGGTTTTACTAAAGAATTATAAATAATAGGACGAATTGTATTAGGTATACATAACAAAATTCTACGTAGTGCTCCTATCAAAGGGGATATTTTATTTTTAAGATGATCAATATGATATTGCCAGGTTAACTTGCTATCCATTATAAGACTTAAATATTTTTCATGATCAGTTTTATTTATTGGCTCGTTAAAAATTGTTAGTTGGTAATGATTTGGTATATTTTTATTTTTAGGCGCGAAGATCATATATGATGTCTTTTGGTATTAATAGTTAATAAATATCTCAAGTCTATCCTACGACGATCCCTATGTACACTACGGGGTTCTGAAACCTTCGCACAAATCGGTAGATTTAAAATTCTCTCTTTATATAAAAGAAATGTATGTAATGTATAATTAATTACATACCCACATACATACCCACATGATCACACAGTTTTTAGTCATTGACACAGCCACATAGTCGGATAGTATTATTAATGAAGCACACCGTTCCATTTTCCATAACCATGACATTAGAAAATCATAAAGTCTTGGTCGTTGACAGACTCTTACGCATCGGTGATATCTGTTGTTATTTTAATAAAACATAAGTGGATTTAATATGGTTACTATGACAACCGACATAAAACCTAATTTTATGACGGTGACGTGTTAATAGAATGAAGATCCAAATCTACCGTACAATCGGATATGATATTAATCGGTAATTTAATGGACCGAATGATTCGTTGTGAATTCGCAATGCGAATGTAAGACACTCCGTCTCTGCTTAATACGAGTACATCGGTGCCTATAACTACCGGAGTATTCAAAAACGTACTCGGTACTTATATTATTTGGTATTTCCGCGCCACCAAAACCACGCAACAGTGGAATGCACGCATGTAGTTTGCATGAAAAATGCTTAGCTAAATCAGAGCTAATTAACTAGATGTATGAACCGGTATCCATTAATACATCTGTCGGGATGCCACCTAGTACCGCCGTAATTACGTCACGATTATTAATGTCAGTTACGACTTCTCGACAAAAATTTACGTTACCCGAGTTCGATCGTCCTTAAGCAAAACAGTTCGGTTCACTTTGACCGACTTTCTTACAGAAATAACAAGCTACGGATTTAAATTGAAACGAATGAGTCCTTGAGGATTGAGGCAGAGGCAAGTTTCGTGGCTTAGTTTTATTAATGTCAGGTTTAGGCCGTTTATTACTGCATGATGCACTCATGTGTCCCCATTTATTATACTCACAGCATTTAATATTTATTTATTTATATATTTATATACCAAGAGAAGAAATAGTTACATAATTAATTATAAAAGACATGTGATGCACAAAGGATAACTTATCTCTTAAAAGAGACCTCTAGGAGAAACCCTTTTCATAAAGGAAACTACATAAAGAAGCGTGGTGTACATAGGTACAATAAAAAGAGTGAAGGGAAAAAAATATAGAGATTTATATATAGATAAGCAAACAAAAAAAAAATATAATAATAGAAAATTTTGATATTATACATACATAGATATATACATAAATATACATATATACAAATAGTATATATAAATATATACAAATAGTATGAATAAATAAACATTACATATCAGAAGGTAAAAGTGACAGAAGATGTCACTTAAGTTAATGTTTAAATGCAGGTACACTTGGTCTCTCTTTGTAAACAGAAGGTGGGAGTGAGTTCCAAAGCTGTGCACCTTGGACAGAGAACGATTTACGGAAAAATTTTGTATTAAAGGAGGGGATATCGAGAGGCTCCACTATGCTATATTTTGCATATCATGTTAAATATGCCTGAATATAATGATGAAATTTAAGAATACTCCTTGCCATATAGACATCTAATAATTAATTATAACTGGCTATTGGATAATAATAGTATGTAATTTTACCAGACAAACGTTTCATTATATACTTTTGTTGTTTGACGAATACCTTAACGAATACCATATCCCTAAACATAACGATAATTTTTAAGAATGTGCCCTCATATCTTAGAATTTACAAATTAAAAATGGCTTTGTAACATATCCCTGAATGTTAAGTTACAATATATTTATTGCCTTTTAATGTTTTTTAAGTCTGTGGATTTTTTCGATATTTAGAATATTTTCTACATAATTTGATAATTTTTTTAGAAAGTATTCTAAAAAAAATATCAAATTGTGTATTAGTTATCGTTTTATAATTAATTACAAAAACATTTTCGCTACGTCGAAAACTTCCTATATTAAATGAATCTTGATGGAAATAACATTGTGTTTTACCTTTTTTTTTTTTTTTTTTTTTGATGACGCAGGGAAACTCTTTTTACGAGCCGTCTCACCGGCCTTGGTGGGGCCGGAGAGGATGTGTGAGACTCGACCTGGGCAGGTCCCTACTCACTAAAACCACTGCGAAAGCCATGGGCCGCTATGTTGGTACACCCCGGATCTGTCAGCGACAGGGCACACCAGCGACTGGCCGGTCCTGACAAAGACCGAACTTACTCCCTCGGAGAAAGGGGGCGATCCCGGAAATTAGGACCGGCCCGACGACGCCGGGCTTTCACAGGAGCCGGGTTACCAGCCCAACCCCAGCCAGGGTCGCAGGGGCGCTATTGGAAGCGTTGTTATCGCCCCCGGCGCGCACCCGTCCGTCTTCTGCGGAGAGAGGGTGCACAGACCGCAACCTCCCGTTCCCGCTCAGGTGCCTCCTTCGTGGACATGACCGTCTCACAGAAGGAGGACACCGCCATCCAGAACCTGTCACTCTCGAGCATTTTCTCCGCGACACTCGAAAGCGACAAGCCCACTCCGCCGAGCGCCGCCACAAGGTCTTGGCGCTGCGCAGCCCATCTCGGGCACACCTCGAGGGTGTGCTGGGCCGAGTCCACCGCAGCGCCGCACTCATGGCAGCCTCCTCCCGGCTTTCTCCTGGCCGTCCGACACAAGTAGTCACCGAAGCAGCCGTGCCCGGTGAAAACCTGCGTCAGACGGAAAGTGAGGGGTTTGCGTTTCCGCCTCATCCAACGCTCTAGGACCGGACGGAGTGCAGCCGTTGTACGTTTACCGTACGGCTGGCCCGCCAGGTCCTCCCCCCACTCCCGCATAAGGCGCGACTCCCCCTGCCGGCGAACCGCCCGGATCTCCTCTGACGAAGGGTTTTCTCCGAGAGCCCTCCTACCTGAGACGTAAAAGAACACCTCGGCCAGCACCGACGCCACAAGATCCCAAGGCGGATCGCCAGCAGAACCGTCGCTGCGGGCCAGGAGACCGTACGGTACCCCCTGACCACCTTCACCGCGGGCGCCCTTTGCGCCGAGCGCAGAAGGGCCTTGACCCCGCAGCTCATCGGGCGATCAGCCCATACGGGAGTACCGTACGTGGCTATACTCCGACAGACCCCAGAGTATAGCCGCCTGCAAGCTGCGCTGGAACCTCCGAGGTTCGGGAGGAATTTCCCCAGCGCACCTGCCGTCCTCATGACCTTCGGCCCCAACTCTCTGAAATGGGGCACGAAGGTCCACCCTCCGTCAAGGGTGAGCCCCAGATATTTCATGGTAGGGCTCACCCTGACCCTCCCTCCTCCTATGAGGAGGGTGGCACCCGGCGGGGGTCCTTTCCGCCCAGTCCCGCGGAAGAGGAGGGCTTCGGTCTTGTCGATTCTGACCCGAAGCCCCAACCTCTCTATGCGGCTGACCACGAGCTCAGTTCCGACCTCGGCCAGCCGCGCCGCCTCCTTGTAGCTCCGTCCCCGGGATAAGACGAGGGTATCATCAGCGTAGCATATGACACCCATCCCGGGAGGAGGCGGCTCCGCAGGACCCAGTCATACCCGACGTTCCACAGGACAGGTCCCAATACCGAACCCTGTGGAACGCCGTTGTCGACTGTCCACCACTCTATGGACCCCCTCCGGTTCTCGACTGCCACCCTCCTCTGGGAGAGGTAGCTGCCTAACAGCCTCCTCAGATACAGGGGCACTCCGAAGTATACGAGTGCCGCCTGTATCGCGCTGTGTGGGAGGCTGTTGAAGGCGTTGGCGATGTCCAGCGACACCGCCAACACTACCTCTCCTCTGCGTTCCGCCTCTTCCGTCACTGCCCTCAGGCGTTTGAGGGCATCAACGGTCGACCGGTGGGCTCGGAACCCGAACTGGGACTCTGAAAGTCCCGGTCCCGAGCCTTCCTCCAGGTGCCGAACGAGACGGGTGGCTATAATCTTCTCAAAAGCCTTCCCCGCTTCGTTCAGCACAACCACCGGTCGCACCGCAGAAGCCGAGTCCGGAGGCCGGCTGCCTTTCGGAAGTAGGCATAGCCGGCCTTCCTTCCAGGCCCTCGGGAACTGCTCGGACCTCAGACAGAGGTCGAACAGCTCCCTGAGGGCTCCTCCGAGGTGCCCCAGGGAGAGGGCCAGAACCCTCCCGTGCACCCCGTCCGGACCCGGTGCGCTCTTCTTACTCTGGAGGCGAGCCAAAATCGCCTCCATTTCAGACTCCGTGACGGTGGGCGGAACGCGGTCGCCCTCTTCCAGCGTCTGCCGAGCCATTCTGGGGGGAGTGAATCCCGTCGGGGCGTCGGGGAAAAGTTCCCCGATGATCCCCCTCAGAACAGCCGGCTGGAGCACCTCCGTGATGGGAGCCGACTGGGCGCAGATTTTATTCCGCGCCCGCTTGTACGGTCGGCCCCAGGGGTCTCGATCGAGCCCCTCCACCAGCTCCAGCCAGGCTGCCTCCTTGGCCCGGCAGATGGCCTGCTGCAGGATCAACTTTTTCGCCACGTAGACCCTGTACAGCCGGCCATCACGCTCCTCGTCCTGGGGGCGGCGTCGCCTGCTCCGGGTGTATGCCCTCCTGGCCCCGTTGCAGGCGACCCGGAGGTCGGAAATGTGGTCCGACCACCAGTACACCGCACCCCGCGGGGGTGGACGTCCAACAGGGGGCATCGCCGCTCTGCAGACGTTATGGAGAACGTCCCCAAAGCGATTAGCCCCCTCGTCCACCCCCAACTCCTCACTCCCCGGGAGACTCCAGCGGCCGACAACGGCCGCTTCCTCAGCCAGTTCCCTATTGAGCCTTGACAGGGCCCAACGCGGGAACCGACTTCTCTCCCGGGACGACGAGGAACTCGACGCTGGACTCCGGCGACCGGCAGGAGTGGCAGACACTTCGAACCGTATGTAGCGGTGGATTGTGTTTTACCTAGTGTATTATATACTCCATTGAAGAGCATTTTATTTAACATATCTTTGGTTTAATTTTGTTTTAATTTATATCATGTAGCGAGAAATTTGAAAAATTTTCTAAATTTAAATATGGAAATTTAATGTTTAAATAAAATGAAACTAGTAAATTGTTGTTTGTGTTACGAAAAGGTATAATAATGTTGTTAATCTTGTTACGTGACGGTGTCATAGTGATAGTTAAATTAGATATTAAAAGAGTTACGGTGTAATCGCAGGCCGCGCTAAGCTTCTAAGTAAACTTGTTCATTCTACACGGGTCTGACTCAGCAGTTCCGTGTGAACAGACTTTTTAGTTTTATATTTCTTTTTCGAATATTTTAGAATATTGTGTCACTATTTGTTCACCCTTCGTACAATATAGTCGAACCAATTAATTGTAATTTAAATTTAAAATTAAATTAAGTCATTTAAATTTTGGTTTCATTGCATCCACCGACCGTCGAAATCATAATTGGCGCAGACGGTAGGATACTCGCGGATAGTTCGTGATAATATCCAACTTCGATACCGTGTTCGCGAGCTACCCGGGTGGCTAAGCACCGTTTTCGAGTATCCGAAACCTATTCGGTTCGAACGGTTCGGGGGAGATCTGAAAATTGATTCCGCAATTGATACCAAAATCCAGATATGCTGTAAGTACTTTGAATCTATCTCAGTCCTTACTTTCCTAGTTCATATCCTTAATTTAGTAAGACTATAACTATTTTATTAATTAATTACTCACATATACCTTATTAGGGTTCAGTAAAAAATTAATTAATTTCTTTTATAGACGTAGTTAATCAATTTTTTTTTCTATTCTTTATTTAATAAAATCGATTTATTTCATAAAGAATATAGTTTTGAATAAACTTACATTTTCACCTGACTTACAAATCAATTAGTGTGATTTTTATTATATTTTATGTTCGTTTCTTTCGATTGTTTAAACTTACTTTTTGAATTTAATTGTGTATTATTTTAAATGTGTGTGTTATTTTAAGCAACCAAGATTTTTCATCCACTCGAATATCGCAACTCTAGATTAAAGAATAGGTTAGATAAAAATAATAAGTTTAATATAATAGACGAAAATAGAGATTTAAACGTAAAAATGGCTGACATTGACAATATCTACGAATCACTAAGGTTGCTACCCGATTTCGACGGGAACACTCATGTTTTAACCCGTTTCATTAATTTATGCGATCAATTAGTATTGCAATATTTCCAACCGGGTCCTGGAAACGAGTTGTCTAATTTGGCTTTAATAAACGGAATCTTAAATAAAATTTCTGGACCCGCGGCTAGGCTAATTAATTCCAATGGGATACCAGAAAACTGGCTAGGTATCAGGAGTGCGTTAGTGAACAATTTTGCAGATCACCGTGACGAGACCGCTCTTTATAGTGATCTTTCATTACAAACACAGGGTAATAGCACACCTCAGGAATTTTATGAGAGGTGCCAGAATTTATATAGTACCATTATGACATATATCTCTTTACATGAATCTGTCCCAACTACCATAGAAGCTAAACGAGACTTATATAAAAAGCTTACTTACTTACTTACTCTTCAAGCATACTTGCGAGGTTTAATAGACCCCTTAGGTTGTAGGATCCGCTGTATGCGACCGGAGTCTATTGAAAAGGCTTTTCAATTTGTTCGAGACGAACTTAATACTCTGTATTTACAACAAAGAAATGAAGGTGTTTCTAGGAAAGATCTTCATCAAACTCATTTGAAATCTAATGCAATCCATTTACCGCCTAACAATTTCGTACCATATAATATGCCCTTCAGGCACCAGAACATGCCTGGTCCATCAAGGTCATTCGCATTACCAAATAACCAAGGATGGCGTCCGAGCCAACCACAACAGATGCAACCACCCCGTGGCCCCTCTCGAACTCAACAAGTAATGCGCGCTCTGCCTCAGAATTATAATCCGCAAAGTAATCTTTTTAGATTGCCTAATAGTCCTCAGCAACCCCAACAACCATTTAAACCACGTCCGATGAGTGGTGTGAGTCACTTTATACCTAGGAATTTCCCCCCTACAGGGCATGATTGGCGTAAATTTGGCAATCCACCTCCTAGTAATTATTTCAAAACCCGTGAGTTAAATTTCAATGAATTTGACGATGATTATAACTATAATGAGTATGAATATTATCCCGATTATGATCAGTATTACTATGATTATGATCAATATAATGAACATTATGAGCCATATTATACCTCCGAAGAACCCTCTGCAGTATATAACGTAGATGAACCCATTTCCACCTGTAAGGATAGTAAAGATGAAAATTTTCAGGAAGTCTTAAAACCAGAAAAGCCAAAATAGAGCTCAATTTCCACATACAGAGGCAATTAGGTTATATTCAAATTTCAGAACCTCCACTTAAATTGTTAATAGACACAGGCGCAAACCAGTCATTTATTAGTCCGGAATCCGTTGAAAAATACTTTAATCATATACCCCTTAATTATGAACCATTTGAGGTCACTAATGTGCACGCCACTAGTACAAATGAATATTCCATTACTTTACCATATTTCCCTGAATTTAAAGAGCAAGGCGACATGACACTATTCATATATAAATTCCATAATTACTTCGACGGACTTATAGGTTTAGATTTATTGAGTGCGTTTGACTGTAATATTGATCTTAAAAACAGAATTCTAAAAACCCGCAGTACACATATTCCTATACACATGTATGACTCTAAAAACGTTAATCTTTATGAAGAGATTATCCCCGCTAATTCTTCTAAACTAGTTAGATTACCTATTAATACGCAGGATGGTGATGTAATAGTGGAAAATCAATCTATATGTAATTGTATAATTCCTGAATGTCTAACTAAAGTAGTTAATAACCGCGCTTGGGTAGAGATAACTAACCCTTCATCTAATGATATCGTATTTTCCATGGACCGACCTGTAGAAGCTTCGCTTTTTAATTTTGAATGTACTAATACTGAGATTTTATCAGACCGCATAAAAAAAGTTTTATCTCGTCTCCGAACAGATCATATGAACGCAGAAGAACGTGCTAACCTGATTAATCTTTGTGCCAGCTACGCGGACGTGTTTTATCTTGAGGGTGAACCCTTAACCTTCACCAACAAAATAAAACATAAAATAAAAACTACTGATGAAATCCCCGTACATACTAAAAGTTATAGATATCCGCATGTGCATAGACAGGAAGTTAGAGATCAAATCAAAAAGATGCTCGAGCAGAATATTATCCGACCATCAGAGTCTGCTTGGAGCTCTCCTATATGGATAGTACCGAAAAAGGCTGATGCATCCAATAAAATCAAATGGCGTCTCGTCGTTGATTTTCGAAAGGTAAACGAGAAAACAGTTGATGATAAGTACCCAATTCCGAATATAACAGATGTATTAGATAAACTTGGAAAATGTCAATACTTCACAACCCTGGATTTAGCTAGTGGTTTCTATCAAGTAGAGATGGACCCCGCGGATGTTGAAAAAACCACATTCAATGTTGAGAATGGTCATTACGAATTTTTGAGAATGCCAATGGGTTTAAAAAACTCTCCATCCACATTCCAACGTGTGATGGACAATGTCCTTAAAGATCTTCAAAATCAGGTTTGCCTCGTTTACCTAGATGACATAATAGTCTTTAGTACATCATTGCAAGAGCACGTAATTAACCTTGAGAAGGTATTTAAAAAATTGAGAGAGTCTAATTTCAAAATCCAGATGGATAAATCTGAGTTTTTGAAATTGGAAACTGAATTTTTAGGTCATATAATAGGTAGAGATGGTGTAAAACCAAATCCTAACAAAATCCAGGCTATTCAAAATTATCCCCTTCCTAAAACTATAACCGAAATCAAACGTTTTCTCGGATTACTAGGCTATTACAGAAAATTCATACCTAACTTTGCACGTGTGACTAAACCTCTAACTAATTGTCTTAAAAAGGGAAACAAAATAACATTAGATCAAAATTACAAAAATTGTTTCGAGCACTGTAAAACTCTTCTAACAAATGATCCGATCCTACAATATCCTGATTTTAGTAAAGACTTTATACTGACAACTGATGCGTCTAACGTAGCCATAGGTGCCGTTCTATCTCAAGGTAACATAGGATCAGATAAACCCATAGCATATGCATCCCGTACACTTAATGACAGTGAGACTAACTATAGTACTATTGAAAAGGAGCTTTTAGCTATAGTTTGGGCTACAAAGTATTTTAGACCTTATTTATTTGGGCGGAAGTTTAAAATCATTACTGATCATAGGCCTTTACAATGGGTTATGAACTTGAAAGAACCCAATTCTCGATTAACCAGATGGCGTCTCAAACTTAGCGAATACGATTTTTCAGTTACATACAAACAAGGAAAATATAATACCAATGCAGATGCCCTCTCTCGTATTGAACTTAATAATGAGGAACTTTCATCTATCATTGCAAATCCATCTACTTCAGATGACTCTAGAACTTTAACAGCCCCAGATGTTGATGAAAATTCATCAACGGCTACAGCTCATACTAGTGCTGAAAATCCCATACTGGAAATACCTATATCCGATTACCCATTAAATAAGTTCACAAAACAAATAGTTTTCAATATAGTTGGAGATATCAAGGGTAGAACAAGTGTAACAAAACCTTTCGATGCTTATACTAGAATTAACTTACAGGTTTCACAATCAAATTTAGAAGAAGATGTTGTAAATGCAATAAAAGAGCATGTCCTTCCAAAAATTAACACTGGCTTACTCATAAATCCAGCTTTGGCTATGTACCAAATAATACCTATTATTCAAAATAACTTCAAAAATTCTGCTATGCGATTATTTGTAGTAAAAAGGGAAGTAGAAAATGTAAGAGAGTATCTCCAGCAACAAGACATCATTCATAAATACCACATTGGGAAAACTAATCATCGAGGCATCAATGAATGCTACCTTTCTCTCTCTCACAGATATTTTTGGCCTAAGATGAAAGAGCATATATCAAAATTTATAAACGAATGCATTATATGTGGTCAAGCAAAATATGACCGCAACCCTATCAGGCAGCAATTTCAAGTTTTAACACCTGCCACAAGGCCATTTGAATTAGTACATTTGGATCTCTTGACTATACAGAGTGAAAAATTCTTAACTATTGTAGATGCATTTTCAAAATTTGGTCAGGCTTATCATTTGAGAGATGGAACTGCAGTTAGCGTCTTACAGGGTTTACTTAACTTCTGCACTAACCATGGCGTACCGATTACTATTGTTACCGATAATGGAACTGAATTTACTAATCAGCTTATGGCAGAATTTGTTAAATTTCATAAAATTCACCATCATAGGGTTGCTCCACATACACCGAATGAAAATGGAATTGTGGAAAGATTCCATTCTACTATACTAGAACATTTACGTATTCTTAAATTGAGCCAAAAATCACATTCAGTAATTAATATTATGCCTTACGCGATTTTAGCTTATAACAGTAGTATTCATAGTTTTACTAAGTGTAAACCTCTAGATCTTGTTACAGGACATTTCGATCCTCGTGATCCTTTTAATATAGACATTTCCGCACACTTGTTACAACAATACATGATAGATCATAAAGCTAAAATGACTATAGTATATAACACGGTTCACGAGATAGGTATCAACGAACGGACTAATATAATGGCAGGACATAATAAGGATCGCGAGCCTGAAGTTACCTATTCACCTGACCAACCCGTTTTCATTAAAAACCCAGTTGCCTCGCGTCAAAAGTTGGCTCCGCGTTACACACGTGATGAGGTGACAGCTAATCTCCCAATTCACATTTACACTAAACGAAAACAAGGCCTTATTTCCAAGTCTAGATTAAAAAGAGTACCTAAAAGTGCACAATTGTTGCAGGAAACTCCTGGTACTTCATCTCTTCCTCATACCAGCCCTAACGCAAGAGATAAAACTTGAGACTTTGGGAAATGGACCCGGAATTTTACCATTCAAACTAGGTTTAGCTAAGATTATATCTCACTATCATTCTTTCATACAACACATAGACCTTCATGAGATACGCAGTACAATCGAATCTGTGAAAAACCAACTAGATAGTTTTAGCCCTCAATTACATAATAGAACCAACTCATTATATCAACCTCACATGAATTACTTGGAAAATAAGCTTTATAATGTTTTAAACCAATTAAAGTCTTTTGAGACAGATCGTGCAAAGAGAGGCCTCATAGATGGACTCGGGTCAGTGATCAAAAGTATAACGGGAAATCTCGACTACACGGACGCTCAGCATTATGATGAAGCTATAAAATCCCTTCAGGCCAGTGAAAACAAATTAGTCACTGAATTCAATAGTCATGTCAGTCTCTCTAAAGAATGGTCCTCACAGTATTCAAAAATTATAAGTAATATAATAGAAAATCAGAGTCATTTGCAAGCCCTTAATAATGAAATAAGTGAAAGCATTATTACGAGTGATAACGACTTAATTAAGTATGCACATTTAGCTCAGATACTTTTAATTATAACTGATAATGTAGATTCCGTTACCCATGAGCTATATAAACTTCAAAACGTACTAGGTTTTATTAAACTGTCCACCGTGCATCATGCGGTCTTGAATTTAGAAACTATGAATTCAATGATAAGTAATGTTAAAAACCTATATGGCAGTCAGAAGGTGTTAGATTTAGATATTAGGGGTTACTTTGATATAATTAAGATAGGTTCTTATTACGTAGGAAATAAAATAGTTATAGTTTATAAAATCCCCATAGTTTTGCCTTATACTTATGATATGTATAAACTATCTATTATACCTAACCTTAATCAAGAAATCCTTATTCCACCGTTCCCTTACCTAACCTTGTATGAGAAAGATTTCATGTACATAGAGGCAGAATGCCCTAAGTCCAGTAAGTGGTATCTTTGCGAGGATAATCGCCATCTTCAAAGCCAGGAATCCAATGATTGTATCCAGCATCTCATCTTAACTCAGCAACGTGGTTCGTCGTGCAACCCTATCACCGTATCATTGAAGAAGGCAGCTTTTGAGAAACTCGACGATCTACACTACAGCATCAGTATCCCAGCTCCGACTAAAACTCATTTATCCTGTGGACAAGATTCGTATCGCACACTACACGGCAGCTACCTCGTTACAATTCCTCAAGCATGTTATATTGAAACACCGCAGTTTACATTAACGAACGTCAATAACCGGCTAAAAGGACAAGCGGTGAGAATAATGGACCTGCCCAGCTACAACGTCACTCCAGCCTCAGCATCTAAAATTAAACTGAACTCTATCGATCTGAAGCGTCTTCATGAAATAAACACCAAGGTCGGCTTACAACCTTTGCTGACCCTAGACCAGAACCCAAATTATACACTGTATCACACCACTATCCCTCTCTACGTGGTACTGATGAGTGTAGGCACACTAGCCGCCGCTCTATTATATCGCAAGTATTTCTACAAGCGGACATTACATTCCGGAGACAACCCTGAAGACAACCAGATGGAATTGCAAGCAGTTTACACCATCCCAACACCAACCAGAAGGGTCGACCTCAATCAACCCCCAGCTCAATTCACAACTAACGTTGCCCATACTCGCTGATCTTCAGGAGGGAGGTGTTACGTGACGGTGTCATAGTGATAGTTAAATTAGATATTAAAAGAGTTACGGTGTAATCGCAGGCCGCGCTAAGCTTCTAAGTAAACTTGTTCATTCTACACGGGTCTGACTCAGCAGTTCCGTGTGAACAGACTTTTTAGTTTTATATTTCTTTTTCGAATATTTTAGAATATTGTGTCACTATTTGTTCACCCTTCGTACAATATAGTCGAACCAATTAATTGTAATTTAGATTTAAAATTAAATTAAGTCATTTAAATTTTGGTTTCATTGCATCCACCGACCGTCGAAATCATAATTATCTACTTCACATATTATATCATATTATTATCGTATGCTTTTGAAAAACTTCTATTAAAAAAAAATAATAATAACAATACATTGACGATAAAAAATGTATATTATGGATATGGACATGGAGCTTATGAGCTTGTTGCATGTTAAGGTCCGTCAATAATTTTCACACAACTGGAAGCGTATCCCTAAGATGAACTAGAGACTTTCGAATCCCTAGTTTATCACTAGAAAGGAAACGGGACATAACAGAGTTAAATATAAATGAGAATATGACTGAAATCATACCGATATAGGTTATAACCCGAAAGAAATCATGAAAAGAGATACATAGATTTATGGACGACAGATGTGTCAGTCGAGATAGAACCTCTGAAGTAATTCTTATTAGTTATGAATAATTTTTTGTTAAATCGCATTTAAGTTAGTTGTAATTTGATAATAATTAATAATTACCTACAATTTTTTTATGACAAATATAATTCATATCAATACACACGATGTAACTCACAAGCACTACATATTTTAGTAATCAAGATTGCTTAATGCGCTCGGGAATTGCGAGTTGGCTGAGTTGCGAGACTTGGTTTGCTGATAAAAAATTTGGTTTTTCATGGCATTGCGTTTTCATGCGAATGCCAAGTCAATCTATTTATTTAAACATAAAATATTTTTAATTTTAATGTGGTCACTATGAGATATGGTTAGATAGTTAATAACGTTATAACTTAAGACAGAAGGCCCCTTAAGAGGGGACCGAAAAGATCGACCGACTTGGTATTACGTACATCATCCAAAATTTTACAATGAAAGAACAGTGTTGCGGGACTTGTTTTTTTTTTTAACTTTTGTTATCGATGGCTTCTCATTTATTTTTGTGGAAAACCTCCTTTTTCTCTTTTTTTCCAGTATGATCTACTTCTCTAACACTCGTGCTATCAACGAATTTTCTGAGAGCCCACTCTCTGACTTATGATACGAGCTACACGTGTATATTTATAGATTACCTTGAAAAGTGGACAGAAAATTCAAAATATTTTAGTTTTTCCCTGAGTTATTCACTAAACACAAATTGTTTTCAAAATTTTGAAGCTTCTTTATAAACTAGAAGCGCCTTACAGTTTTGATGATGGGTCAGTCAGTGAATGAAAAAATTTAACAAAACTAAGAACTTTGTCTAGTTGTAATGCTTGAGCTACTTTTTTCTTGCTTACCAGAAATATAGGCGTCAAGTTTAATGCGAAATGTACTTATAGGTCGAAAATGGCCCGAAATAATTTGAGAAAAGTGTAATACGGCCATGCCGCTTTTTTATTTTTGCTTCACTTGGCGGTTCACTATCGTACCAACAGGTTAATTTTACATTTCATTTTTCAGACAATATCGACTTTTATCTATAGTAACAAAATAGTTTTAAATCCAATTACCACTTCAATAAGCAAATATATACATATGTACAAAATTTCTAATTAATTAATGTCGGTTAGGTATGAGTGTTCATATTGTATCATATCGGTTTCGGTTTAAAGCCATTTATTTCTCATAAAGAACACAAAAGTTCACTTATAATAAGAAATCACAATAATTTTGCTTGAGGGTACATTTAAAAGTCTGCCTTATGAATTATATACAGTAAAATGAAATGTTGCGGGTAGTTATATTAGACAAACATGTTTAGGTAGGGGTTACATTAACTTATAAATTATTTTGCACATATTCCATTACACGGTTTTTGAATATAGGAAAACTCTTGCTATTAATGATTAAGTCTGATAATTTATTATAATTTGAACTCCTTCAAATAAAATGTTTTTCTTTCCATAGTTGGTTCTGGTTTTTGGAAGTTCTAGTTTATTACGTTTTCTAGTGTGGTATGTATGTGTTTTTTTATGAAAGTGTAATTGTAAATGTGTTTTATTTGTTATTATTTTTCTAATCAACATGCAGGTTTTTAAAGTGTATAATTGATTTATATTAAGAAATTTTGTTTTTTTTTTTTTTTTTTTTTTTTATATAATTCAACGGATGGCGTCATATAATCATATTTATAAAGAACTTTAATAATTTTATTTTGTAAAGTTTGTAATGACTTTATGTTAGACTTCGCAGCAGTTCCCCATATTTCAATAAGATATTCGATATGAGGTTTTACTAAAGAATTATAAATAATAGGACGAATTGTATTAGGTATATATAACGAAATTCTACGTAGTGCTCCTATCAAAGGGGATATTTTAATTTTAAGATGATCAATATGATATTGCCAGGTTAACTTGCTATCCATTTGTAAGACTTAAATATTTTTCATGATCAGTTTTATTTATTGGCTCGTTAAAAATTGTTAGTTGGTAATGATTTGGTATATTTTTATTTTTAGGCGCGAAGATCATATATGATGTCTTTTTGGTATTAATAGTTAATAAATATCTCAAGTCTATCCTACGACGATCCCTATGTACACTACGGGGTTCTGAAACCTTCGCACAAATCGGTAGATTTAAAATTCTCTCTTTATATAAAAGAAATGTATGTAATGTATAATTAATTACATACCCACATGATCACACAGTTTGTATGTCACATAGGCATTTTTAATTTATAAATTCTAAGATATGAATGCACATTCTTAAATATTATCGTTATGTTTAGGGATATGGTATTCGTTAAGGTATTCGTCAAACAACAAAAGTATATAACGAAACGTTTGTCTGGCAAAATTACATACTATTATTATTCAATAGCCAGTTATAATTAATTATAAGTTGTCTATATGGCAAGGAGTATTCTTAAATTTCATCATTATATTCAGGCATATATAACCTGATATACAAAATATAGCATAGTGGAGCCTCTCGATATCCCCTCCTTTAATACAAAATTTTTCCATAAATCGTTCTCTGTCCAAGGTGCACAGCTTTGGAACTCACTCCCACTTTCTGTTTACAAAGAGAGACCAAGTACACCTGTTTTTAAACATTAACTTAAGTGACATCTTCTGTCACTTTTACCTTCTGATATGTAATGTTTATTTATTCATACTATTTGTATATATTTATATATACTATTTGTATATATGTATATTTATGTATATATCTATGTATGTATAATATCAAAATTTTCTATTATTATATATTTTTTTGTTTGCTTATCTATATATAAATCTCTATATTTTTTTCCCTTCACTCTTTTTATTGTACCTATGTACACCACGCTTCTTTATGTAGTTTCCTTTATGAAAAGGGTTTCTCGTAGAGGTCTCTTTTAAGAGATAAGTTATCCTTTGTGCATCACATGTCTTTTATAATTAATTAAGTAACTATTTCTTCTCTTGGTATATAAATAAATAAATAATAAATGCTGTGAGTATAATAAATGGGGACACATGAGTGCATCATGCAGTAATAAACGGCCTAAACCTGACATTAATAAAACTAAGCCACGAAACTTGCCTCTGCCTCAATCCTCAAGGACTAATTCGTTTCAATTTAAATCCGTAGCTTGTTATTTCTGTAAGAAAGTCGGTCATAGTGAACCGAACTGTTTTGCTTAAGGACGATCGAACTCGGGTAACGTAAATTTTTGTCGAGAAGTCGTAACTGACATTAATAATCGTGACGTAATTACGGCGGTACTAGGTGGCATCCCGACAGATGTATTAATGGATACCGGTTCATACATCTAGTTAATTAGCTCTGATTTAGCTAAGCATTTTTCATGCAAACTACATGCGTGTGTTAGGATACTGTTCTATATTTATACAATGTTTATTTAAGATACTATTTTTATATAAATTATCATTTAAAGATTAATAATCGAATAGTGAGGGTAAGACTTATGAAAGTGTTGCGTCGTTAATAATATATCAAACCAGTGTTTAGTATACAATTATATTGAAATCAGCTTTGTTATATAACTGTTATATGTATAAATAACACTTAAAAATATATTTATTGTATTTAAAATATTATCTGATTTAATACTGAAGGAATTATTATTAAAGAGTAAGAGTAAGACTAAGGTACAAAAGCGGTTCGTCGCCAGTAACGTGTCAAATGTGTTTAGTATACCTTTAAATTGGAACCCGCTTTCAAATACCATTTACCAAAACATTACTATTATTATTTTTATATTATTTAGTTATTTATAAAATGTATATTTTCAATATATATTTTGTAACAATTAAAAAGTAAACATCTTGAATATCGAGTGGTGTGGGTAAGACCTATAAAACATAGCCCTTCACTGGGGCAAGTCAGTTCTCACGTCGGACACCAACAAGGGACAGACCTTCAAGCGAAAAGTTCTGGATATAGTGAAAACCATTTTGCGAAATACATAGATGAGATAAGTGTATTTTATTGTATGGTTTTTCTTTATAAAAAAACAATAGTTTTGTTAAATGTTAAAATGAACAGAAAATAAATGTTATTATGTGTTTAATGAACTATTTTATTTGAAATATGTATGTAAATCTAGTTTTCTTATAAAATATTTTAACTATATTCTAACACGTGCATTCCACTGTTGCGTGGTTTTGGTGGCGCGGAAATACCAAATAATATAAGTACCGAGTACGTTTTTGAATACTCCGGTAGTTATAGGCACCGATGTACTCGTATTAAGCAGAGACGGAGTGTCTTACATTCGCATTGCGAATTCACAACGAATCATTCGGTCCATTAAATTACCGATTAATATCATATCCGATTGTACGGTAGATTTGGATCTTCATTCTATTAACACGTCACCGTCATAAAATTAGGTTTTATGTCGGTTGTCATAGTAACCATATTAAATCCACTTATGTTTTATTAAAATAACAACAGATATCACCGATGCGTAAGAGTCTGTCAACGACCAAGACTTTATGATTTTCTAATGTCATGGTTATGGAAAATGTAACTGTGTGCTTCATTAATAATACTATCCGACTATGTGGCTGTATCAATGACTACAAACTGCGTGATCATGTGGGTATGTAATTAATCATACATTACATACATTTCTTTTATATAAAGAGAGAATTTTAAATCTACCGATTTGTGCGAAGGTTTCAGAACCCCGTAGTGTACATAGGGATCGTCGTAGGATACACTTGAGATATTTATTAACTATTAATACCAAAAAGACATCATATATGATCTTCGCGCCTAAAAATAAAAATATACCAAATCATGACCAACTAACAATTTTTAACGAGCCAATAAATAAAACTGATCATGAAAAATATTTAGGTCTTATAATGGATAGCAAGTTAACCTGGCAATATCATATTGATCATCTTAAAAATAAAATATCCCCTTTGATAGGAGCACTACGTAGAATTTCCTTATGTATACCTAATACAATTCGTCCTATTATTTATAATTCTTTAGTAAAACCTCATATCGAATATCTTATTGAAATATGGGGAACTGCTGCGAAGTCTAACATAAAGTCATTACAAACTTTACAAAATAAAATTATTAAAGTTCTTTATAAATATGATTATATGACGCCATCCGTTGAATTATATAAAAAAAAAAAAAAACAAAATTTCTTAATATAAATCAATTATACACTTTAAAAACCTGCATGTTGATTAGAAAAATAATAACAAATAAAACACATTTACAATTACACTTTCATAAAAAAACACATACATACCACACTAGAAAACGTAATAAACTAGAACTTCCAAAAACCAAAACCAACTATGGAAAGAAAAACATTTTATTTGAAGGAGTTCAAATTTATAATAAATTATCAGACTTAATCATTAATAGCAAGAGTTTTCCTATATTCAAAAAACGTGTAATGGAATATGTGCAAAATAATTTATAAGTTAATATAACCCCTACCTAAACATGTTTGTCTAATATAACTACAGACTTTTAAATGTACCCTCAAGCAAAATTATTGTGATTTCTTATTATAAGTGAACTTTTGTGTTCTTTATGAGAAATAAATGGCTTTAAACCGAAACCGATATGATACAATATGAACACGCATACCTAACCGACATTAATTAATTAGAAATTTTGTACATATATATTTACTTATTGAAGTGGTAATTGGATTTAAAACTATTTTGTTACTATAGATAAAAGTCGATATTGTCTGAAAAATGAAATGTAAAATTAATCTGTTGGTACGATAGTGAACCGCCAAGTGAAGCAAAAATAAAAAAGCGGCATGGCCGTATTACACTTTTCTCAAATTATTTCGGGCCATTTTCGACCTATAAGTACATTTCGCATTAAACTTGACGCCTATATTTCTGGTAAGCAAGAAAAAAGTAGCTCAAGCATTACAACTAGACAAAGTTCTTAGTTTTGTTAAATTTTTCATTCACTGACTGACCCATCATCAAAACTGTAAGGCGCTTCTAGTTTATAAAGAAGCTTCAAAATTTTGAAAACAATTTGTGTTTAGTGAATAACTCAGGGAAAAACTAAAATATTTTGAATTTTCTGTCCACTTTTCAAGGTAATCTATAAATATACACGTGTAGCTCGTATCATAAGTCAGAGAGTGGGCTCTCAGAAAATTCGTTGATAGCACGAGTGTTAGAGAAGTAGATCATACTGGAAAAAAAGAGAAAAAGGAGGTTTTCCATAAAAATAAATGAGATGCCATCGATAACAAAAGTTAAAAAAAAAACAAGTCCCGCAACACTGTTCTTTCATTGTAAAATTTTGGATCATGTACGTAATACCAAGTCGGTTGATCTTTTCGGTCCCCTCTTAAGGGGCCTTCTGTCTTAAGTTATAACGTTATTAACTATCTAACCATATCTCATAGTGACCACATTAAAATTAAAATATTTTATGTTGAAATAAATAGATTGACTTGGCATTCGCATGAAAACGCAATGCCATGAAAAACCAAATTTTCAAATTTCAAACCAAATTTGAAAAACAAAATCTTGATTACTAAAATATGTAGTGCTTGTGAGTTACATCGTGTGTATTGATATGAATTATATTTGTCATAAAAAAATTGTAGGTAATTATTAATTATTATCAAATTACAACTAACTTAAATGCGATTTAACAAAAAATCATTCATAACTAATAAGAATTACTTCAGAGGTTCTATCTCGACTGACACATCTGTCGTCCATAAATCTATGTATCTCTTTTCATGATTCTTTCGGGTTAACCTATATCGGTATGATTTCAGTCATATTCTCATTTATATTTAACTCTGTTATGTCCCGTTTCCTTTCTAGTGATAAACTAGGGATTCGAAAGTCTCTAGTTCATCTTAGGGATACGCTTCCAGTTGTGTGAAAATTATTGACGGACCTTAACATGCAACAAGCTCATAAGCTCCATGTCCATATCCATAATATACATTTTTTATCGTCAATGTATTGTTATTATTATTTTTTTTAATAGAAGTTTTTCAAAAGCATACGATAATAATATGATATAATATGTGAAGTAGATTAACAACATTATTATACCTTTTCGTAACACAAACAACAATTTACTAGTTTCATTTTATTTAAACATTAAATTTCCATATTTAAATTTAGAAAATTTTTCAAATTTCTCGCTACATGATATAAATTAAAACAAAATTAAACCAAAGATATGTTAAATAAAATGCTCTTCAATGGAGTATATAATACACTAGGTAAAACACAATGTTATTTCCATCAAGATTCATTTAATATAGGAAGTTTTCGACGTAGCGAAAATGTTTTTGTAATTAATTATAAAACGATAACTAATACACAATTTGATATTTTTTTTAGAATACTTTCTAAAAAAATTATCAAATTATGTAGAAAATATTCTAAATATCGAAAAAATCCACAGACTAAAAAACATTAATAGGCAATAAATATATTGTAACTTAACATTCAGGGATATGTTACAAAGCCATTTTTAATTTGTAAATTCTAAGATATGAGGGCACATTCTTAAAAATTATCGTTATGTTTAGGGATATGGTATTCGTTAAGGTATTCGTCAAACAACAAAAGTATATAACGAAACGTTTGTCTGGTAAAATTACATACTATTATTATTCAATAGCCAGTTATAATTAATTATTAGATGTCTATATGGCAAGGAGTATTCTTAAATTTCATCATTATATTCAGGCATATATAACCTGATATGCAAAATATAGCATAGTGGAGCCTCTCGATATCCCCTCCTTTAATACAAAATTTTTCCGTAAATCGTTCTCTGTCCAAGGTGCACAGCTTTGGAACTCACTCCCACCTTCTGTTTACAAAGAGAGACCAAGTGCACCTGCATTTAAACATTAACTTAAGTGACATCTTCTGTCACTTTTACCTTCTGATATGTAATGTTTATTTATTCATACTATTTGTATATATTTATGTATATATCTATGTATGTATAATATCAACATTTTCTATTATTATATATTTTTTTGTTTGCTTATCTATATATAAATCTCTATATTTTTTTTCCCTTCACTCTTTTTATTGTACCTATGTACACCACGCTTCTTTATGTAGTTTCCTTTATGAAAAGGGTTTCTCGTAGAGGTCTCTTTTAAGAGATAAGTTATCCTTTGTGCATCACATGTCTTTTATAATTAATTATGTAACTATTTCTTCTCTTGGTATATAAATATATAAATAAATAAATATTAAATGCTGTGAGTATAATAAATGGGGACACATGAATGCATCATGCAGTAATAAACGGCCTAAACCTGACATTAATAAAACTAAGCCACGAAACTTGCCTCTGCCTCAATCCTCAAGGACTAATTCGTTTCAATTTAAATCCGTAGCTTGTTATTTCTGTAAGAAAGTCGGTCATAGTGAACCGAACTGTTTTGCTTAAGGACGATCGAACTCGGGTAACGTAAATTTTTGTCGAGAAGTCGTAACTGACATTAATAATCGTGACGTAATTACGGCGGTACTAGGTGGCATCCCGACAGATGTATTAATGGATACCGGTTCATACATCTAGTTAATTAGCTCTGATTTAGCTAAGCATTTTTCATGCAAACTACATGCGTGTGTTAGGATACTGTTCTATATTTATACAATGTTTATTTAAGATACTATTTTTATATAAATTATCATTTAAAGATTAATAATCGAATAGTGAGGGTAAGACTTATAAAAGTGTTGCGTCGTTAATAATATATCAAACCAGTGTTTAGTATACAATTATATTGAAATCAGCTTTGTTATATAACTGTTATATGTATAAATAACACTTAAAAATATATTTATTGTATTTAAAATATTATCTGATTTAATACTGAAGGAATTATTATTAAAGAGTAAGAGTAAGACTAAGGTACAAAAGCGGTTCGTCGCCAGTAACGTGTCAAATGTGTTTAGTATACCTTTAAATTGGAACCCGCTTTCAAATACCATTTACCAAAACATTACTATTATTATTTTTATATTATTTAGTTATTTATAAAATGTATATTTTCAATATATATTTTGTAACAATTAAAAAGTAAACATCTTGAATATCGAGTGGTGTGGGTAAGACCTATAAAACATAGCCCTTCACTGAGGCAAGTCAAAGAGACAGTTTGACCACCGCACGGTGCAGACGTGCGGCAAAGTGCTCCGATGCGAATATCGCACAATAGTGTTAAAGTGTCAGAAGAGGGTTCCAGAACAACGTGTCCGGCGTCGATCAGAAGATTCAGAAGTTGGTAGCAGCCACCGTCGCTTAAGTCGCCGTTGTCCTGCCATCAGGTACCACACAGTCGATAGGGAAGTTAGGTACACCCCTGCTACCTAAAAGCAGGGACATAGTATAGTTTACCAAAAATTCACTCACCTCCCTGTCAAAGCAGGGAGGACACCCGATTTACCGTCGCCCACCATGGGCACTAAAATAGAGAAAATAATAGAGAGATTCGAGGTACTCATCAAGTACCTCTCTGAAACCGCCCCGTCAGTGTTCAGGGACTTCAACGAGAAGTTCCCGATACAGCCGGTATCATTCGACACGGACAGCCCGGCTTCACCGGGATGCCCGCAGGATAGCAATCCATCCAAAATGGATTGCTCGCCAATCGGCTCGGAGGCCGAGCAATCGTCAGAAGAGACGACGCCGCCGACTTCGGACGCCGAGGAGGATAGCGACGGGTTCAGGCCCGTCATATCCAAATCGGGAAAGAGGAAGGCGGCTAAGTCGCTGAAGGCGCCGCCGCCGAACAAAAAAGTTATTACGTCACCCGCAGCTGCCGGCGCAGCTGCGCGCGCACCTGTGTCAACACCTGCGGGCACATCTGTGTCGGTACCTGCGGGGGTACCTGGGTCCGCACCCACAAAAACAAATAGCCCGCCGCCCCTATACGTCAGGACGAACAGGGACTGGAACGACATTTCCAGTCTCCTTAATAACAAAAACATCCGGTACATTTCAGCCCGCAACACGGCGGTAGGTATAAAAATATCTACTGCCTCCCCGTCCGACCACCGTGCTCTGTCATCGATATTGCGTAAAAACAATATCGAATACCATACCTACGCCCTCCCGGAGGAACGTAGGCTAACCGTAATTATCAAGGGTCTCCCCGCGGAGATACCTGTTAATATTATTAAAGAGGACCTTCAGTCCCAAAACCTGCCAGTGTTGGAAGTGCATCGCATGCACAGGCCAAATAAACGGCCGTTCGACATGGTGCTAGTGCACTTGTCCCTTACCCCGGAAGGTAAGGCGATTTATAATTTAAAATCCGTCTGCCGGTTATCCGATCTACGTATCGAGCCGCCTCGAAACCGCGGAGCCCCGGGGCAATGTCACCGTTGCCAATTATACGGCCACTCCCAAAGGTTCTGTTACGCACGCCCGCGCTGCGTAAAGTGCCTAGGGGACCACGCAACGTCCGACTGCAGCAGAGTATCGGCTACGGAGGAGCCGCCTAGCTGCGTCCTGTGCGGTCAGCGGGGTCATCCCGCGAGTTATCGCGGATGCCCCAAAGCCCCGCACTGGGCGAAAGTTGGGCGGCACCCCGGCAAAGCCAGGGAGCCGGCTCTCATCCCCGCTGCACCTCCGACAACAAACGTTTGGGTACGCTCAAGCGCCATAATAGGCCCGAAAGCCCCTCAGGCACCCCAGGCCCCTCTGGCACCTCAGGCCCCTCAGGCACCCCAGGCCCCTCTGGCACCTCAGGCCCCTCAGGCACCACAGGCCCCTCAGGCACCAAAAGCCCCTCAGGCACCAAAAGCCCCTCAGGCACCGAAGGCCCCTAAGGCACCCCAGGCCCCCAAGGCACCGGCAGTAGGCCTAGCGGCTGACCTACAACTCGTCTGCGACTTCGCGAGTCTAATAGTCCCCGCGGAGGTGCAGACCTTAGCAGCCAAGCTGAGGGCCTCCAACGGCAATCCTCAGGCGCGCATGCTGGCAATGTGCCAGCACGCGGGCATGTTGAGTGCCGTCGGGGCGTACCAAGCCAATGGCTGTTAACCGGACAAAACCACGCTCACTGACTGTCGCTACATACAACGCGAACGGCCTCTCTCCTCAGATAGAACTGGTGCGAGACTTCGTAGTTAAGCACCAGATAGATATACTTTTAGTGCAAGAGTCCTTCTTAAAACCGTGTAAAAGAAACCCACAGATTGGGAACTATAACATCATTAGGAACGACCGCCTCTCCGCCGGAGGAGGTACAGTTATATATTACAGAAGGGCTCTTCACTGCATACCCCTTGACCCTCCCCAGCTACAAAACATAGAAACATCAATCTGTCAGGTGAGTATGACGGGCTATCAGCCCATCATACTAGCATCCGTTTATCTTTCCCCATCAAAAACAATAGAGGAGAACGACCTTCAGTCACTTCTCTCGTTAGGGAACTCGGTCATTCTGGCCGGGGACCTAAATAGTAAGCATCCTCGCTGGAACTCCCGACAATCAAATATTAGAGGACGGGACCTAGACAAGTTAGTAGACAAACTCAACATAGAGGTCACCGCTCCTCTACACCCGACGCGATACCCCTTCCATGACGGCTCACATGACAGACCTGACGTGCTCGACATAGCCCTCTTGAAGAACGTAACACTCCAGTTGCATTCGATAGAGGCGCTATCCGAGCTTGATTCAGACCACAGACCAGTACTAATCCAGCTAGGACCCCCCCAAACCGCGGCAATCCAAACAAAAAATATTACCAATTGGAAGCTGTGAACAGCGATTAAAATCAGACTCTTCGCAGCTATCCCAAATCCCTGACACCATAGACTCAGCAGAAGCTGCGAAGACCGCCATGTCCCTATTTACTAAACATATAACTCAAGCGTTAGACAATTCGACGAGACAGATCACGGTGTCCCACAGGGATCGTCGTGAACTGCCTCCCGAGATTAGGGATTTAATTAGAAGAAAAAATGCCGCCACTAGAGCCCATGACACAGCACCGACAGACGATAACCGTAGAACGCTACGTAATCTCCAAAGGCAAGTGAGAGAAGCACTCGCTTCCTTTCGAGAGGACGGCTGGGACAGGAAACTCTCGTCGCTCTCTCCAACGCACCAGGCATTCTGGTCGTTGCAGAGAGCAATGAAGTGCGACACTGTCTCGGTAATGCCTCCTTTGGTTAGACCAAACCGACCACCCGCTTTCGACGACAGAGAGAAGGCCGAATGTCTAGCAGACAGTTTTGAGAGTCAATGCTCCCCTAGCGACCAACCGAGTGACCCGGGTCACATAGATAAAGTCGAAGAGTACGTAGCTCAAAGACTTACGCAACCACCGGTAGACGCCGCGTTAAAAGAAACGTCATTTCCGGAAGTGACCGACATCATCCGCGCATTCCACGCTAAAAAAGCATCGGGGCCTGATCGCATCACGAATAAGGCCCTGAAAATCCTTCCGCCGCGACTAATTTACCTATTGGTCGTCATCTTCAACGCACTACTGAACGGATGCGCGTTCCCCGACCAATGGAAAGAGGCCATAGTAATAGGTATTCCGAAACCAGGGAAACCGAAAAACCTACCGAGCAGCTACCGGCCGATTAGTCTGCTCAACACTCTCGGAAAAGTCTACGAAAGGATCGTCTTGAATCGGCTCAAACAGGAAGTGGAGAAATTAAAAATCCTCCCCAACGAACAGTTCGGCTTCAGAGCCAAGCACTCCAGCGTCCACCCGGTGCACCGCCTCACGGAGCACATCACCAAGGGTATTATAAGCAGACGTCCCCATAAAACGGGTGCAATCTTCTTCGATGTGGCGAAAGCATTCGACAAAGTCTGGCACAACGCCTTGATTTACAAGCTGTTCAAACTAAAGCTGTCAGACAGGCTCGTTCACATTATTCGAGCCTACTTGTCGAACCGCTCCTTCCGCTATCGAGTGGAGGGCACCCTATCCTCCCCCCGCCCAATAAGAGCAGGAGTCCCTCAGGGCTCCATCCTATCTCCAATTCTTTACTCGTTATACACGAACGATATCCCGGTTCCAAAAGGACCAACACATCTCGCCCTCTTCGCGGATGACACCGCAGTTTATACCTCATCAAGGTCTCTAGATTACATCATCTCTCGACTCCAGAAAGCAGCCAAAACCTTAGGGAAATGGTTTCGCCAATGGAGAATCGAGATTAATCCAGACAAAAGCACTGCAATTATTTTTTCCAGAAATAATCGAGTAGGCATCCCCCCCTCCAAAAAAATTTCCTTGTACGACAGCCCCATTCCTTGGCAGAAAAGGGCCAAATATCTAGGGGTCACTCTGGATAGTTATTTCACTTTCAGACCCCAAATTCAGTCAGTTAGAAATAGGGCAGCCTACATCCTAGGTCGCCTATATCCCCTGATCTGCAGTAAAAGTAAACTGTCCCTTAGAAACAAGGTCACACTTTACAAGACCTGCATACTTCCAATCATGTCGTACGCGAGCGCGTGCTTCGCCCACGCCCGTCCCTCAGCCATCAACAAACTGCAAGTGCTGCAAAATAGATTCATGCGCAAAGCCACAGGCGCACCCTGGTACATCAGGAATTCCGACCTCCATAGGGACCTCCGACTTTCTACGGTAGCTGCACACTTCAAGACGATCTCAAAGAGATTTTTCGAGACTACGACGGTTCATCCCAACCCACTAGTAGTCAAAGCGTGTGACTACTCCCCATCACCCAACTCCCCGTTAGGCAAGAGGCGTCCAAAAGACGTTCTCCTAGACCCTGACGACATAACGACAACAGACAACACAGACGCAACGAGCCCCACAACACAAAAACACATTCACACACACCGTCTTCGCCGGCGAAGACGAGGTCCCGTTTCATACACGTCGCTCCGGCGTTCTGCCGTCGGGGGACGTCACGCAATCCAAAATCCAACTCCATCCTCCACAACAACGACGTCCTAAGCCGAGGTCCGGCCTCTTAGAGGCACCCTTGGGACGGGCGTATCCATCATTCGGGCCCTTCGGGCCCAAAGTAAACGGGTAGGTCCCATCGGGCCGCCCACCCCTCCCGGTGACGCTGTAAAAGCCAATAGGGCTAACAGCTTTTGTCAATTCGAAACTAGAGAGAGGCAAGTCAGTTCTCACGTCGGACACCAACAAGGGACAGACCTTCAAGCGAAAAGTTCTGGATATAGTGAAAACCATTTTGCGAAATACATAGATGAGATAAGTGTATTTTATTGTATGGTTTTTCTTTATAAAAAAACAATAGTTTTGTTAAATGTTGAAATGTACAGAAAATAAATGTTATTATGTGTTTAATGAACTATTTTATTTGAAATATGTATGTAAATCTAGTTTTCTTATAAAATATTTTAACTATATTCTAACACGTGCATTCCACTGTTGCGTGGTTTATGTGGCGCGGAAATACCAAATAATATAAGTACCGAGTACGTTTTTGAATACTCCGGTAGTTATAGGCACCGATGTACTCGTATTAAGCAGAGACGGAGTGTCTTACATTCGCCTTGCGAATTCACAACGAATCATTCGGTCCATTAAATTACCGATTAATATCATATCCGATTGTACGGTAGATTTGGATCTTCATTCTATTAACACGTCACCGTCATAAAATTAGGTTTTATGCCGGTTGTCATAGTAACCATATTAAATCCACTTATGTTTTATTAAAATAACAACAGATATCACCGATGCGTAAGAGTGTGTCAACGACCAAGACTTTATGATTTTCTAATGTCATGGTTATGGAAAATGTAACTGTGTGCTTAATTAATAATACTATCCGACTATGTGGCTGTGTCAATGACTAAAAACTGTGTGATCATGTGGGTATGTAATTAATCATACATTACATACATTTCTTTTATATAAAGAGAGAATTTTAAATCTACCGATTTGTGCGAAGGTTTCAGAACCCCGTAGTGTACATAGGGATCGTCGTAGGATAGACTTGAGATATGATACAATATGAACACGCATACCTAAACGACATTAATTAATTAGAAATTTTGTACATATATATTTGCTTATTGAAGTGGTAATTGGATTTAAAACTATTTTGTTACTATAGATAAAAGTCGATATTGTCTGAAAAATGAAATGTAAAATTAACCTGTTGGTACGATAGTGAACCGCCAAGTGAAGCAAAAATAAAAAAGCGGCATGGCCGTATTACACTTTTCTCAAATTATTTCAGGCCATTTTCGACCTATAAGTACATTTCGCATTAAACTTGACGCCTATATTTCTGGTAAACAAGAAAAAAGTAGCTCAAGCATTACAACTAGACAAAGTTCTTAGTTTTGTTAAATTTTTTCATTCACTGACTGACCCATCATCAAAACTGTAAGGCGCTTCTAGTTTATAAAGAAGCTTCAAAATTTTGAAAACAATTTGTGTTTAGTGAATAACTCAGGGAAAAACTAAAATATTTTGAATTTTCTGTCCACTTTTCAAGGTAATCTATAAATATACACGTGTAGCTCGTATCATAAGTCAGAGAGTGGGCTCTCAGAAAATTCGTTGATAGCACGAGTGTTAGAGAAGTAGATCATACTGGAAAAAAAGAGAAAAAGGAGGTTTTCCATAAAAATAAATGAGATGCCATCGATAACAAAAGTTTAAAAAAAAACAAGTCCCGCAACACTGTTCTTTCATTGTAAAATTTTGGATGATGTACGTAATACCAAGTCGGTTGATCTTTTCGGTCCCCTCTTAAGGGGCCTTCTGTCTTAAGTTATAACGTTATTAACTATCTAACCATATCTCATAGTGACCACATTAAAATTAAAAATATTTTATGTTGAAATAAATAGATTGACTTGGCATTCGCATGAAAACGCAATGCCATGAAAAACCAAATTTTCAAATTTCAAACCAAATTTGAAAAACAAAATCTTGATTACTAAAATATGTAGTGCTTGTGAGTTACATCGTGTGTATTGATATGAATTATATTTGTCATAAAAAAATTGTAGGTAATTATTAATTATTATCAAATTACAACTAACTTAAATGCGATTTAACAAAAAATTATTCATAACTAATAAGAATTACTTCAGAGGTTCTATCTCGACTGACACATCTGTCGTCCATAAATCTATGTATCTCTTTTCATGATTTCTTTCGGGTTATAACCTATATCGGTATGATTTCAGTCATATTCTCATTTATATTTAACTCTGTTATGTCCCGTTTCCTTTCTAGTGATAAACTAGGGATTCGAAAGTCTCTAGTTCATCTCAGGGATACGATATACGATATCTTCACTAGGTAAAACACGATGTTATTTCCATCAAGATTCATTTAATATAGGAAGTTTTCGACGAGCGAAAATGTTTTTGTAATTAATTATAAAACGATAACTAATACACAATTTGATTTATTAGGTACTCACGTTTATTTTAGTAATAAGGGCACTAGTAAAGTCACTAAAGGAAAAGAGTACTACTACGCTTCAAATATTTTGTAGAGATATTATGTATAATATTAATATATAAGTATATATGTATGTAAATGTGTACGTATTTATAATTTATATTTATAATCAGGCTTTTTTAGACAAAGCTGAAAAAATTCTCTCGGTGCTTTGGAATTCTGAGACTCTGAGATGACTCTAAATCAATTTTAATAATTTATGATCTCTTATCCTTTTTTTCTACAAAACTTGAAATCTTTGCAATGCAATGCAATGCAACACTTAAAATTACCCAAAAAAATTAAACAACGGGCAAACATAAGCATGAGATTAAAGCGGAGAAAGATCACCTTGATAGTTTTATATACCCTGACCTTATAACCTTGTATTACAGATGAACATTAATTCAGGAATCATGTTTTGTATGCAATACGGAACGACGATGGTCCACTGCTCTACGAACTTGAAAATAATGCAAATTATTTTATGAAAGCAAAATTCACTTCCATAATGCAAGATTTCAGGAACACGCAAAAGAAACTTATATATCACAAGAACAAGACAGAGACGAAACCTCTTAGCATTCAATGGATTCACCGTGCGGGTGCCGGGTCCATTGCGTTGCAGGGAGTGGAGCTTCAACAGTGCCTGGGACTTGCGACCCAGGTGTAGGTTTAAGGGGCCCCTAACTAACGCGCGTTAAACGCTCACCTCCACTGTCCAAGCTCCTCTCCCTACCTAACCATATTTGAAAAGAACCTACTAGAGCTGCCTTCGAAGTACGTTCCAAGAACGAATTGATGTGAGTTCTGGACAGGCCCAAGTCTTTTAGTAGGTTGTAGAGAGATTTAGCCGTTATACCTCTCGCTCCCACTTCTACCGCATATAAATCCACGACGAACCTATTTCGAGTGAGTTCGTTTGTGAGCTCGTAATATTTGTTGACCTTGATGGTATGGTCTTTGGGGATGTTGGTTTCCCAAGGAACCGTAAGCTCTATCATCACAACGCGCTTTAAGATTCGCGAATACATGAATATGTCCGGTCTGGAGGCCGACGCACAAATATCCTCGGGGATTTTGTATTGTTTTTCACACGTATCCATCATTATAGTCCAATCCGTAGCCGCTTTAAGGATGGAGTAAGGCTTGACATTTGTTTTTATAGTCCTAATGCCCTCTCTCACAAAACCTACTGATCGCTCGTTTGTGGTTATTCCTTTTTGCGCTCTGGCTACCGAAAGACTAACCGCTTCACGTATGATTTCCAGAACCCTATCGTGACGACGCGAGTATTGACCGCTATCGAGGAGTACCTTACATCCCACTAACAAGTGCCTAGCAGTTCCAACTGCCTTCCCACAGATATAGCAAGTCTTTTCGGTACCTTTACCCCATCTCACTAAATTACTTTGATCTGGGAGAGTCATCTGGAACGCATTGAGATAGAATTTTAGCAATGCTGGCGACCAATCATGGATTAAGGTGCACCATTTTAGTGCTAATGGGATGCAAAAATCTTGAAATCTTTGCAATGCAATGCAATGCAACACTTAAAATTACGCAAAAAAATTAAACAACGGGCAAACATAAGCATGAGATTAAAGCGGAGAAAGATCACCTTGATAGTTTTATATACCCTGACCTTATAACCTTGTTTTACAGATGAACATTAATTCAGGAATCATGTTTTGTATGCAATACTGAACGACGATCGTCCACTGCTCTACGAACTTGAAAATAATGCAAATTATTTTATGAAAGCAAAATTCACTTCCATAATGCAAGATTTCAGAAACACGCAAAAGAAACTTATATATCACAAGAACAAAATTATATTCATAAGAATAACGGGAAAAAATTAATAAATAAATAAGCTCTTACTAATGTAAATTAGGCCATTACACACGAACACACACAAACAAATAAATATCAATATATATTGATATGAAATATTTAAAACACACGTCCGTCCCAATATGTTCATATAGCACAAATTTCACTCTCAATTCATAGTGAAACATCACCTTCATAGATTTATGTTTCCCTGGTACGATGTTATGAGTTGCGGTACGAGACCAGTAAAAAAAAATTTACTTTCGAAGCGGGCATTTCTTTTTCTATAAATGATAAGGCACTAAGTTCGTACAGCCACTTTCGTCTCTCTACTTCGAAATATACACTTAATCAATTTTGACTAAAATTTACTGAAAAAAAAAAACATATATAACGGTGTAGTTCTTATTATTCAAAAAACTAATAATTGTGGGTAGTTGAAATAATCAGGTGTTAGCCGCATAACCACCTGCGTAGCCACCTGTGTAAGTGTAGTCACAACAATGTTGGTCTCCAATTAAGAATAAAGTCATTGATGACGTCAGTTATGCTGGCGTCGCTCTTTTTAAAAACCACGGCCTGGACCGTACTTCGACATATATGTATTTTCTGATTAGAAAATATGTATATGATTTCATTTTCATCTCGTCTGTCAATTGATCATGGTTGCTTGCTACAAAGGAATCACCAGAACTTCGAAAATTGGTCACGTTTGTTACATAGTGCGGGAACCAGGACTTCATAAGTCTGAAGGAGTTGTACAATATGTTTCATGATTGCTGTGAAAAGTAAAACTTTATTGACCTGACTACAGTTACGTATAAATACATAATATGGGACTCACGTTTTTGATAACGTTGCATACTAGGAGAACAGACTTAAGTATTCTGATTTGTATACAATACTGATACGACTACCCACTGCTCTTAGTTTTCAAGATATGTATGTAAGGCAGACTTTTAAGATTGACAAAATACATTGTTACAAAATGTATGTCTAAGAAAATCTCAGAAGAAAAAAAACTGTTTTTTACATTAGTTTTCAGTAAGCCTGATACAATTGCCCTTTATGCTCTCTGATTTTAGATATCTTAGTTTGATTTAATTTTGAAAACGGGAATTCCTTTCTTCATGATAGCCGACACTAAAATATAGTTTCGCCTTAGTTCGTGCATGCGTGTTTGTCACAACGTCTGCACTATTAACCCTTTGAAATTCATATTTGTATGTTTATCGTAGAACCAATTCTCTGGGTTTTCGTAGCATCCCCGTAGCAAATTGTGTAATAGTATTCTGTAGCTTTATGAACACCTGGTACTTCATAATACGCAATAAACGTGACTTGAAACTACGGTTCACAATTTGTTTTTAAATTTAAACTTATTTTTTAAAGGAACGTGCATTATCCAGTAAAAAGTAAATAAAAGTAAAGATAGACAGGTAGTTTTATAAAGTAAAGGCAGAGATAAAAAACCATCTCTTATTTACTCATTAAATATTTCATACTTCATGTATGATTAAAAAATAAAAAATTAAATCCATACTATATACTATTATACTATTATACTATATACTATTTTACTATATACTAATATTTTATCATTATTATTATTGCTGTTATTATTATTATTATATTATAAATGCGATAGTAACTCTGTCTGTCTGTCTGTTACGCTTTCACGCCTAAACCAGTCAACCGATTTTGATGAAATTTGGTATTTATCGCAAAAAATGAGGGAATGGGTAAAAAGAGGGGATGACTGTTCGTATGGAAAATCGTCATTTTTGAAGATATAACAGTGAAACTTTGTATTTAGACACTTTATTAGGAATGAAAGAACATAGGCTACTTTATATAGCTAAAATTGGGGTAAAAACAGGTAATTAATGTTCGTATGGAAAATTGTCATTTTTAGAAATATAACAGTGAAACTATGTATTTAGACACCGCTTGTGTCGCTCTTAGTCTATCCCCTCACACCAGATCCGTCCGGTATGGTAGTACCTGCCGGTAAAGCCCTGGGGATCACTGGAGCACTCAAGCCCCCCACCACCACAAGTTGACAGCCCCCGGGGGATCGTCGAATTAACCTACCCTAATCTACAATCATGTAATAAAGTGATGAAATACACATGTATTTCATCACTTAATATTTTCCAACCCGACCCCAAAAAAAAAAAAAAAAGATATAAATTTAATAAAAACTCATCTGTCCCATATCGGATTTTTTCAATCTATAGTGTAAAATCACCCGCAAAGATCTATGTTCTCCTGGTAAGGTGATATGAGTAGCGTTGGAGCTACGAGAAATAAAAAAAATCTTTTTAACTTGCAAAGCTGGGAAATAACGATATTATTTTTAGACAAATGCCTTTAGTTTGTGAAGTCTATTTCGAGTCTCCACTTTCTTAACTACTAGATTTGGGAATAACTCCTTTTTGCTGATTCGCCTGAAACTAACCGAAAAAATCTATCGCTTTGATGAACATTAATTAATAAATAAATTATTATTATTTTTCTGATTTCTTTATTTAGAATAACAATAAAATATATTTTTTTAATTCTGTTTTTCTGCCTCTTATACATTTAATTAATCATTATTGTTTTGGATTAATTTTCTCGTTCTTTTTAAAACAAAACAAAACATAGTTCAAGTCAGGTTTATTTCATAATATAATGTACCAGGTATTCATAAAGCTCCAGAGTACTGTGCTACGATTTGATACGAGATTTTTATGTAAAATAAAAAAAAAGTATATTGATCTCACTACAGATTAATGTATCATAGTATGGGAGTCACGTTCTTGATAGCGTTGCATACTAGAAGATCAAATTTAAGTATTCTGGTTTAATTATTAGGACGGCCCACTGTGGCTAATGTTCAATATAAATAAAGGAGGCTTTTAAGGTATACATAATATGTAGTTACAAAATGTATTCCTAAGAAGTTTAAAAAACTTTTTTTTTTTTTACATTTTCTTTCAATAATCGGAACAAGAAAAATGATTTAACTTATAGTCTTCTACACGGAATTATAATTGTAAGATATTGAAAATCTTCATAAAAGAAAATGATGTGTTTAAAGTTAAACATTTTTCTTCTTTTAATTTAAGGTTTTAGGAATTTTAATAGCGTACAAATAGTTTTAAAGAAACAAACTATAATTTAATGACATTAGCATTTGAAAGTGCTGAGAAATCCTAATGAACAAGAGGAAACAAACAAGTAAATAAAAGTTAAATACAATGGAAGTAAGTAAGGAAGGAGTAATATGGAAGGAGTAACATATAATATATAAAAAAAATATATATAAATAATTCCATGTAAAGTTTCCTACAGAAACCTGGCTTATGGCCATGATTTCAAAATACTCATCTCAACAAGTCCACTCTAACAGTCCAGTCACAACTAACAAATTCTCAGTTAAGAATATTTGACTGTATAGAAAAACAGGTATTTATAAAAATCAAGTATTGTTTCTCACACTTTCGTTGCAAACAAATAAATAATATACATTTATAAAAAATTTGATAATGTAAAATAATTTAAAATGTCCTTCCGACGTAAACTGACTAAAAATAGACGTGTGGCACTCGGAGACTGCCGCGGTAAAGCTATTGCATAGCATTTTATCAACTTATGCAATTATAATTATATTTTTATTTTATATATGCAGTATTTTTTTTTCTTTGTTCTTTTTTTCTTTGGAGATGCCGTAACTTGTGCTATCTATTTCAATAAAATCGTAATAAAATAATATAATGATACGTGTCAGTGACGAGTGCTCATTGCTCGGATGTGTATTCTTTAGTGTGATGCCACTACTGTATTTATATCACAAGCTTCTCGTCAGCAAGTCTAATAACACGTGATGTCACGTAATTATTTTTTTATAATTTTAACACCATATATATATGTACATATACATACACGATAAGGTCTAACTAGTTGCGGGCTTGAACTTACTCGTGGACGAAGACAAAAAGCACCTAGCGTTGTGTGTGAAAGAGATAGAATCAGTCGTGAGCAGTTAGCAGCTAGTTAGCCCTCATAGTGTAGTCGCACGCACACATACACCGTGCCGAAGATTGCCAAACTGAAACGACGTTCGATAATAGGAGTTAGAAATTTTCGCTACGGAATTTCTGAATTCGGTCTCCGCGCTCAAGGCCCGCAATAGAAGCTATGCAATAAAAGGTTTAAAAGGTCTTGTACACTAGAATTTAAAAAAAGACCAGGAATTCTTAAGAGTTAAGTACAATCCATGAAGAGATTGTTACAAAATTGCTAGGAAGAGTATATTTCCCCTTTTTTGATAAAAAAATATATTTCATTGTAACATAAAAATATAATGAAATCTTAAAAAACAATCAATTCGTTAGATAAATAAATTTTTGAAATAGGCATTCTACATAAATATTGGGTTACAAACCATATATACATACATACATTCTCATATAGTACTTTTAACTGTCAGTCCTTACATTGGTCTTACCATTATAATTTGATTTATTTCATTTGATATATACCCACACATAGACATAGGCATGAACAGAAATATATAATAAGTTGCAATAAATATGTATCATTAACAAGACATTGTCAGACCCCTTATAAAAATTAAATTAAAAAAATAAAATGTAATATTCTTTTGTTTTTTTATGTTCCGATAATAAATTTAAAGCGAATTCCGAGTCTCCAGGCAGAATAAATATTTAAAAAATACTGCGAAACTGTAGAGATCTCGTGTATTGTATAATATGAAGTAGTATGAATTCAAGCAATATGCAACGATCTGCTACAAGAATGCTACGGAAACAAAGAGAACATTGGATAATGACCTTATGTTATACTGACAACGGTCAGTGAATGAAAAAAATTAACAAAACTAAGAACTTTGTCTAGTTGTAATAAGGAAGTGAATTCAAATCTATACTTATTCAGCATAAAATTCATCACTCTTTTATTGACATACGATACGGGTGATGATAAAAGGGAACTTAAGTGGTTAGTTCAATTATTATTTCTTTATCAAATCTCCTACCCCTGCATGATCATCAAAACAATGATCAAATTTATTTAAGATTTTGAAGATTGTCTAGGTCCGATCTTGACACATCTGTATCGATTTTAATATTACCCGATTTATATTCAGAACCTCGAGCAATGCAAAGTGTAGCAAATAATGTTATCGGTTAATATATTAAGTCGTTTACGTCGATATACCCCCGGTTACCATTTATTTCAGTTATTTGTTCTGGAATATCAATTTCTTTACCAAGGCACCTATGTTCAGACCGTTCAAGTTTCACAGAACACCATCGACATATTGTCGACAAATTGGTCCGTATAAACTAAAATTTTGATTAATCCATTAACAATTTTCAGGTCATGAGGTACCCTTAATTCTATTTTTGATAGATGGACGTCATTATGATTTGAAAATGGTAGTTCCATATTAACAGTGCTATTATTGTAGGAAAATGTTAAAGTATCCGTCGCTTTCGTAACACATATTCCCGGTAATTCACTAAAGGCCCGCCCTATTATCATGTCGGTGTCTTGTAGGTCATTTATTCATTTTGTTATCACAAGACTATCAAAACCGATGTGCTAGCCCCGACGCCATCTATGTTCAAATTCAAAATTCAAAAGCTACTATAGAGCTTCACCTTCTGGTGTTATAATTTGACGCCCATAACCTTTTATGCTTGTTTGACATATATTATATTTTAAATTGATTTTTAGAGCCGCTGATACTGTTATAGTATTATTAAAGTCGATATATGCAGTCAATTTAAAACCGTTAGCAATAATAATTTTACGAAATTTTGGCGATCCACATCAATCGGGCTAACAATTTAGATTTCTTTTCATCGAATTTATTGTTAGGTTTGACATAAGAACTATTTGGAGCCGATAGATTTTTAAAATAACAGTCTTTCTCTTCATAACCTACTTTACCACAGTGATCGGACTTTTTAAATCTGCAATATTCCGTTTTATGAACAATTTTATTATAATTATTACATCGGACGTTTTCCCTACATTGGGATGATATACATTGGGACGATGTGAGTCCACATGAAAAACATTTAGGCCCTGAATCTTTATCAAAATTTAAATTAATTGTTAATTGTGAGGGTTCAACTATAGTATCCGTTAAATAATTAAGTATCTTAAGAACCGGTGGCTTTAGAACCTGTGCCTCGGGTTCCAGCTTTCAAATTACGTGGCAGATTATATGCTCACTTAACTCACATGACTCTCCAAGAGCTGGCTTTTTGAAAAATAAAAGTATCACCTGTGCATCCTGACGTTTGTTAGTTGCAACCATGTCGTGTAGTTTAACAGCGAATCCGCGCTTGAGAGGGAAAAGTCTTTTCCACTCGCTCCAGGTCACATCGATGTTTTATTGGTGATCAAACCGTAGCAGAGAGTTTCCTTCCAAGTTGCTTGTCATGTTGTATATTAAAGCTCTTTTTTTATCATCATATTTAAGCTTCTTACTTGAGCTTCAGCATCTCCTTGTTATTTGTATAGGGTCCAGGTTGTAATTGCGTTGCCATCTCACACTGGCTAGTAACTTCAATCATTTTCTCCAGGTGGTCTAAACGTTCAGGTATCTGTAGATCGGAGAGGTTTTCTTGTTTCTTTTTTCTTCAGGCTTCTTTGTGACATGTGGCAGCGGTTCATCTTCATTATTTCCAGTTGATAGGATATCTCGCGAACGATCCGTATACTTCTGACTTGTTAAAAATAAATAAGGCACCTCGTCTGCCCGTGATCACGGTTGCTGCAAAGTAACCGAAACGTCGGGATTATGTAGTTTTTTAAATAATAAAATCCGCGTAGTAAATCCGAATAACACTAGTTTCATTTAAATGAATACTCGCGAAAATCTTAGATCTCATTATATGTAGTGCTTGTGAGTTACATCGTGTGTATTGATATGAAATATATTTGTCATAAAAAAATTTTAGGTAATTATTAATTATTATCAAATTACAACTAACTTAAATGCGATTTAAAAAAAAACATTCATAACTAATAAGAATTACTTCAGAGGTTCTATCTCGACTGACACATCTGTCGTCCATAAATCTATGTATCTCTTTTCATGATTTCTTTCGGGTTAACCTATATCGGTATGATTTCAGTCATATTCTCATTTATATTTAACTCTGTTATGTCCCGTTTCCTTTCTAGTGATAAACTAGGGATTCGAAAGTCTCTAGTTCATCTTAGGGATACGCTTCCAGTTGTGTGAAAATTATTGACGGACCTTAACATGCAACAAGCTCATAAGCTCCATGTCCATATCCATAATATACATTTTTTATCGTCAATGGATTGTTTTTTTTTTAAATAGAAGTTTTTCAAAAGCATACGATAATAATATGATATAATATGTGAAGTAGATTAACAACATTATTATACCTTTTCGTAACACAAACAACAATTTACTAGTTTCATTTTATTTAAACATTAAATTTCCATATTTAAATTTAGAAAATTTTTCAAATTTCTCGCTACATGATATAAATTAAAACAAAATTAAACCAAAGATATGTTAAATAAAATGCTCTTCAATGGAGTATATAATACACTAGGTAAAACACGATGTTATTTCCATTAAGATTCATTTAATATAGGAAGTTTTCGACGTAGCGAAAATGTTTTTGTAATTAATTATAAAACGATAACTAATACACAATTTGATATTTTTTTTAGAATACTTTCTAAAAAAATTATCAAATTATGTAGAAAATATTCTAAATATCGAAAAAATCCACAGACTTAAAAAACATTAATAGGCAATAAATATATTGTAACTTAACATTCAGGGATATGTTACATAGGCATTTTTAATTTGTAAATTCTAAGATATGAGGGCACATTCTTAAAAATTATCGTTATGTTTAGGGATATGGTATTCGTTAAGGTATTCGTCAAACAACAAAAGTATATAACGAAACGTTTGTCTGGTAAAATTACATACTATTATTATTCAATAGCCAGTTATAATTAATTATTAGATGTCTATATGGCAAGGAGTATTCTTAAATTTCATCATTATATTCAGGCATATATAACATGATATGCAAAATATAGCATAGTGGAGCCTCTCGATATCCCCTCCTTTAATACAAAATTTTTCCGTAAATCGTTCTGTGTCCAAGGTGCACAGCTTTGGAACTCACTCCCACCTTCTGTTTACAAAGAGAGACCGAGTGCACCTGCATTTAAACATTAACTTAAGTGACATCTTCTGTCACTTTTACCTTCTGATATGTAATGTTTATTTATTCATACTATTTGTATATATTTATATATACTATTTGTATATATGTATATTTATGTATATATCTATGTATGTATAATATCAAAATTTTCTATTATTATATATTTTTTTGTTTGCTTATCTATATATAAATCTCTATATTTTTTTTCCCTTCACTCTTTTTATTGTACCTATGTACACCACGCTTCTTTATGTAGTTTCCTTTATGAAAAGGGTTTCTCGTAGAGGTCTCTTTTAAGAGATAAGTTATCCTTTGTGCATCACATGTCTTTTATTATTAATTATGTAACTATTTCTTCTCTTGGTATATAAATATATGTAAATGAAACTCTTTGGTTCGTCATTTAAATTTACCGCGCATTCTCCATATATTATCTGTGGTGACGGCAAAGGCAGGTTTTTTGCTGGATTGTCTAATATGGAGATTGCACTTAATTAATTACTTACTAATAAGTTAACTAATAAGAAACTATAAATAAATAAGATTGTTTGAAGCAATAGCATTTAATGTTGTTTCTCTTTACAGGTTAGTATTTACATTGTATTTCTTTAAAATATGTTAAGTTTATTAAAAAGTGTATGGTAGATGATTTGTGACACGTTTTCTGTAAAATAAATTACTCTTTACAGAGCAACAACTTGGCAATTGTTTCACTTATTACAAAACAACATTAATTATAGCTGTTGTAAACAATGGAAAAGTTAAAATTCGAGGTTGTTATAAAACCGGGTGAAGATCCAAAAACAAACATAATGTGCATAACCTCAATTATGGATGCAGATAGAAATACCTTTTTGATTCCGGAGCAATTACAATCAGTGAAACTACACGATGTGTTAACACAGACGAAAATTTTTCAAAAAGTAAGAACTACACTGCAAAGAAGACATGAAAAACGACAAGTATGGATTTCTGTTACACCGGAGTTACATGATGCCTACATGGATGAAGATGGAAATATGCAATTTAAAGGTTATTTACTGGAAGAAGTTACATATATTTCACAAAAGCAGACTTCTACGGACACGACAACAGAAGCTCTTTCAAGAATGTTGGCTAATTTTGCTGAATCGGAGAAGGAGCCTAAACTGTTCAATTTAAAGAAATTATCTGAAATGTTTGTAATCGATAAATTTACACTAAAAACGTCAAATGCAACACAATGGATGATCATCTTCGAAACTGAATGTGCTCGTGTGGGTATAAGTGATGATATTCACAAAATTCAAGGGTTAAGGTTATTTTTAGATGATTCTTGTCAAGATTGGTATAGTTCCATGCTTATAAAGTATACATTGAATTCTGAATGGTGTATTTGGAAAAAGAATTTTTGTGAAACATATATGAACAAAGGCTGGACGCCGGTAAGATATGCTTTTTTATTTAAGTATAGGCAGGGATCGCTACTAGAATATGCTTTAAAGAAAGAGAGGCTTTTATTAGAGACAAGTAAGTTAATAGATAAAACCACTTTAATTAATTTAATTGTAACTGGGTTACCTAATTTTATAGCTGATGAAATTGATAGAAGTGATATAAAGGAAACTGAACAGTTATTTAATAGTATTCGTGGGTTAGAACATCTAAATAAAAAAAAAATTGAAAATAGGGAAACACATGTTGAAAATAAAATTAAAGAAAAATCTTTAAGGAAAAACCGTGCAAAATCTGTGAAAAAGAAAAGAAAGGAATTCGATATCATTCAGAGTCTGTATGTTGGTTCAGGAATAAAAATGATAATCAATATAAAAAAGAGTTGATTAAAAGTGTTAATAATTCTGAATTGGAAATAAGTTTAAATGAAGTAGATCCAAAAAACTAATAATTCCACCATTAATCAAAATTAAAATTTTAATAAATGATTCCTTAGAAACATTGGGAGTTTATGATTCAGGATCAAATGTAAGTTTAATTAATTCCAGATTATTATCCTTAAAAAATTATCATATCCATAATAACTATAATAATCAGGCAAATTTAAAAACGATTAATGGTGTAAAAAAGTCTATAGGAATAGTAACATTAAAAATTAAGATTTTTCAGCTAGAGAAATACATAAATGTTTTTGTGGTAGACAAACAAAATTTTGATTACGATTTTTTAATTGGGTTAGATTGCATAAGATCTTTTCAACTAATTCAAAATGAAAACTTGGAGATAAAACAATTCTTAAACAATGAGGAAAAAATAAGCAATGAAAACATTCCTGGCTTCACAGGTAATAAAATTCAAAACATGCAATATTTAATTAATGAAAATAATGATAGGAAAAACATAGGGGAAGATAATTTAGTAATTAATGATAAATGTGAGATCAATTTTAACGAACACATAGAAATTACAAACTTCAACATTTCAGTAGATCATTTAGAAATTCAACAACAATCAGAAATAGATGAATTAATTAACAAGTATAAATCGTTATTTGCGAAAGATAAATATGATGTAGGTAAAGTGAAGGGCTATGAGGCACATATAGATTTACTTGTAGATACATATTGTAGCAAAAGACCATACAGATGTAATTTTGAGGATAAAAAAGAAATAGAACTACAAGTTTCACAATTATTAAAAAATAAACTAATTGAAGAATCATATAGTCCCTTTGCAGCCCCTGTAACACTAGCCTATAAAAAAGAAGAGGGGAGAAAATCTAGACTATGCATAGATTTTCGTGATTTGAATAAAATAGTAGTTCCTCAATCGCAACCATTCCCACTTATAGAGGATTTAATGATAAAAACAAGGAATTGTAATTTTTTTTCAATATTAGACATAAATTCTGCATTTTGGTCAATTCCATTAAAAGTAGAAGATAGGGAAAAAACTGCATTTGTTACTCAAGAAAATCATTTTCAATGGACCTGTTTACCATTTGGTTTAAAAACTTCCCCTGCAATTTTTCAAAGAATATTAAGTAGCATAATTAGGAAACACAAATTATCAGATTTTACAGTAAATTTCATCGATGATATTTTAATTTTTTCTCGGACATTCACGGAACACATGAAACATTTATCTCTGTTACTGGAAGCAATCTCAAAAGAGGGCTTTAGATTAAAATTCTCTAAATGCAATTTTGCACAGGATTCTGTTAAATATTTAGGCCACATAATAAAAAATAATACAATTACGCCGCTTAAAGATAATTTAATAGCAATAAAAGATTTTCCAACTCCAAAAAATAAAAAAAATATTCGTCAGTTTCTAGGTAAAATTAACTTTTATGGAAAATACATACCAAATATATCAATCATATTAGAACCTTTACACAATTTGTTAAGAAAAGACCAAAATTTTACTTGGACGAAAATTTGTCAAGAATCTTTTGATAAAATAAAGAATATGCTTTGTTTAAGACCTATATTAGAGATCTTCGATCCAGATTTACCTATACATATTTATACAGATGCCAGTATTCAAGGTATTGGAGCTATATTAAAACAACCACAAAAAAATGGAGAAGAGAAGCCATGTGCATATTTTTCTAGAAAATTAAATGATAGTCAAAACGGAAAAAAGCTATCTACTTAGAATGTTTAGCAATAAAAGAATCAGTCAAATATTGGCAACATTGGCTCATAGGAAAAAAATTTAAAGTGTTTTCTGATCATAAACCTCTAGAAAAACTAAATATTAAAGCAAGAACCGACGAAGAGTTAGGAGATCTCGCATATTACTTATCACAATTTAATTTTGAAGTTATATATTCACCAGGAAGGGACAATGTAGAAGCAGATAGTTTAAGTAGAAACCCTGTGTTAGAACCACATGTGAACCAAGATGAAGTCTTAAAAATAACAAATTTTCTTAAACTAGAAGAGATTCAAAAAGATCAAGAGGAAAATGAAAACATAAAACTTAATAAAACAAAACTATTATTAAAAAATAAAGTATACTTTAAAAGAATAGGAAAAAAAGAAAAAATTATACTCACTGAAGAATTTAGTAAAAAATTAATTAAAAATATACATTATGAATACTGTCATATAGGGGTGAAACAAATAGAAAATAAAATCAAACCATTTTATACAGCAAAAAATTTAATAAACAATATAAAAAATATTTGTGATAATTGTGAAATATGTTTAAAAAATAAAACTAGAACTAAATTTAAATTTGGATTAATGTCTCATCTAGGCCCTGCCACCTACCCTTTCGAAATAGTCTCTATAGATACTATTGGTGGATTTGGTGGATCTCGCTCTACAAAAACATATTTACATATTTTAGTGGACCATTTAACCAGATATGCTTACATTTTAACGTCTAAAACACAAAATGCAAATGACTTTATAAAGCTTGTAAAAAAAGTTATCCCTGAAAATAAAATTGGAATGATTCTGTCTGATCAATACCCAGGCATAAACTCAAAAGAATTTAAAGGTTTTTTAATAAAAGAAAATATACCAATTATCTTTACCGCAGTAAATGCACCTTTCTCCAACGGTTTAAATGAACGTTTAAATCAAACAATAGTTAACAAAATTAGATGTAAAATTAATGAAAAGAAAGATAAAATGGCTTGGACGACTATAGCTCATGAATGTATCCAGAAATATAATGAGACTGAACACACAGTTACAGGATTCTCTCCAGTATATTTACTAGAAGGAAAAGCTATTAATATCATACCAGATGAATTAACAGAAAAAAAGTTACAAAGTAATTTATTACAAGACAGAAAAATAGCTTTAGAGAGAACTATTAAATCTCACAACTACAATAAACAAAAATTTGATAAAAACAGGAAAAGTTGTCAGTTAAAAGTAGGTGATTTAGTATATGTAGAAAATGGAAACCGGTTAAATAGAAAAAAACTAGATGAAATAAAAATTGGACCATATAAAATATTAGAAAAATTATCAAACTCAATTTATAAGATAGATACAGGTTACAAAAAAATTGAATCAAACTATTTCCACATTACCAAAATTATACCAATAAAAAACTAATTATCTGTAATTATAAGGGGGGGGAGGGGAGATGTAAATGAAACTCTTTGGTTCGTCATTTAAATTTACCGCGCATTCTCCATATATTATCTGTGGTGACGGCAAAGGCAGGTTTTTTGCTGGATTGTCTAATATGGAGATTGCACTTAATTAATTACTTACTAATAAGTTAACTAATAAGAAACTATAAATAAATAAGATTGTTTGAAGCAATAGCATTTAATGTTGTTTCTCTTTACAGGTTAGTATTTACATTGTATTTCTTTAAAATATGTTAAGTTTATTAAAAAGTGTATGGTAGATGATTTGTGACACGTTTTCTGTAAAATAAATTACTCTTTACAGAGCAACAACTTGGCAATTGTTTCACTTATTACATATATAAATAAATAAATATTAAATGCTGTGAGTATAATAAATGGGGACACATGAGTGCATCATGCAGTAATAAACGGCCTAAACCTGACATTAATAAAACTAAGCCACGAAACTTGCCTCTGCCTCAATCCTCAAGGACTAATTCGTTTCAATTTAAATCCGTAGCTTGTAACTTCTGTAAGAAAATCGGTCATAGTAAACCGAACTGTTTTGCTTAAGGACGATCGAACTCGGGTAACGTAAATTTTTGTCGAGAAGTCGTAACTGACATTAATAATCGTGACGTAATTACGGCGGTACTAGGTGGCATCCCGACAGATGTATTAATGGATACCGGTTCATACATCTAGTTAATTAGCTCTGATTTAGCTAAGCATTTTTCATGCAAACTACATGCGTGCATTCCACTGTTGCGTGGTTTTGGTGGCGCGGAAATACCAAATAATATAAGTACCGAGTACGTTTTTGAATACTCCGGTAGTTATAGGCACCGATGTACTCGTATTAAGCAGAGACGGAGTGTCTTACATTCGCATTGCGAATTCACAACGAATCATTCGGTCCATTAAATTACCGATTAATATCATATCCGATTGTACGGTAGATTTGGATCTTCATTCTATTAACACGTCACCGTCATCAAATTAGGTTTTATGTCGGTGGGGCACGCCCCAAGTGATATCCTCTACGTCCCCGTCGTGTGCCCTGGACCCCTTCCTGACCACCGTAATAGAGTGGCAGGTTGGGTGACCAAATCTGGATATCTTTACTTGTGGCTTTTAGGAGTGCTTTCGTTGCGTTTTTTGCTGTCAGAGCTTACACCTTTGTTCTGCTCTCTCTGCTATTTGACCCTCTCCACCTGGTGCGCGGTAACGCAGTGGCCAGTGGGCGGTGACTATTTCGCGGCTCTCCGTATTGACTGTTTTCTGTATTCGATCCCTTACTGACTTGGCTTGCCTACTGGACTTTGTAGCTATTGTGGTGTGGATCTGTTGAATTGTGTGTTAGTTCTGTTATTTGTTTGTGTTGTTTGTTTGTTTCATTTAATCTGTTTGGGGAAAACATTTTTTCCCCAACAGCATCAGTCTTGGGCAGGGCCCTTGACTGGACAATGTCTGAGAACTCAGAGTCGTCGGACAGGAGAGGGGAGGCTCCTCGGAAAGTCTCCCCAATCCCTCGGCATACCAGAAGCAGGACGGCTACTGTTTCGAGCGGTTTGGATTCCGAAGCTAACCCGAGGAAGTGGAAGGACTCGGACTCTCAGTCGGACTTCGCTTTTAAGTTCCCGAACGTTGTCCTTCCGAAAGTCCTCCGAAGTTTGAACGGCAGAGGGACCTACCACAATGCTGGTTCGTCCCAAGCCAAGCGTGAGAGGAGGGAAGCAGTGATGGTGGCCACCGACTCCGATTCTACTGTGACCGAAGTTGACACGGACCAGATGCGTTCCCCCAGAAAGGTGCAGGGTAGGAGGTCGCCAGACACCTCAATAGAGGACTTGTTAAACAAAACCAAGGAGAGTTCCGAAAGGATTTGTAGGCTGGCGTCCATGTCCAAAAACCTAAAAGGAACTGTAAAGAAGGAGATCATGGACACCTCTATGGCCATGTCCCAGATGGTCCAGGCAATTACAGGAAGGTCCACAAGCGAGGAGCTCAAGAGGGTGCTGGCAGACAACAAGCGCCTAAAGGGCCAGCTATCCGCACTAGAGGGCGAGGTGGTCGCGCTTAGGCGAGCATTTGATGAGCGCGGCAACCAAAGGAAGAGCCTTTCGGCCGGGGTGGAAGACACCGTAGAAGAGACGCAGGTCAGCAAGCCTAGTGAAAGCATCACTAGGACGGAGCTGGCCAGCATAATGGATCGCTTCCAGCGAAAGCTGAGCGAGCAATTCGGGCGCATCCTAAGTGCCCGCTTGGAGGGGCTTGAGGTGGATGGCCGACTCCTTCCAGCCGTCTCACACCGTCCAGCATTGGCATCTGAAACCCAGAGAAGGAGAGACAAGCAAGTAGATAAGCCCACCACTCTTGCCCCACCGGCGAACATGCCTCAGGAGGCGAGAGCCAAAAAGGGGGCTAAAACGAAGGCCGTGGCAACGGACTCAGGGCGAGCTGCAGAGCAGGCGGCGGGTCCCTCCCAACAGGAACCACCTGTGGTTTTGGAAGGCTGGACGACAGTGATGAAGCGGACAAAGTCCAAGAAGTCCGCGCCAGCCCCTGCTGCCCCTAAGGCACCAAAGAAGAAGCCTTCTCTACCGAAGCAGCCGAAAACCCTAGCGGTGGTCGTGACCCTCAAGCCAGAGGCCGTGGCTGAGGGCATCACGTACAAGGATGCCATTGCTAAGGCCAAACAGTCCGTCAACTTGGAAGAGCTGGGAATTGGCTCGACCAAATTCCGGACGGGGATAACGGGGGCTCGAATTATCGAGCTCCCTAAAGAGGTCTCTGCCGCCCAGGCGGACAGCCTTGCGTCCAGGATTGGCCAAGCTTTAGGGGATGCCGCCAAGGTGACACGCCCCAGGAAAATAGCCAACGTCCGAATTTCTGGCCTGAACGACTCGGTGACCCCGGAGGAAATCCGCCAGGCCCTGGCGGAAAAAACTGGAGTCTCCCCGGACGACTTTAAGGTAGGGCTAATTACCCACGGGTACACTGGGATAGGCTCTACTATAACTGCCTGCCCCATTGAAACCGTTCCTAAGTTGGCGGAAGCGGGTCGGCTCTGTGTGGGCTGGAGCGCTGCCTCCATCAGGGTTCTGGAGCAACGCCCATTGCGGTGTCACGGGTGCTACGGTATTGGACACCCGCAGCAACTATGCCCCTCTAACAAGGACCGCAGCGGATTATGTTTCCGCTGCGGAGAAGAGGGGCATATATCTAAAGACTGTTCAGCCCCACTTTGCTGCGCGGTGTGCAAAGACCGGGGCCTGGCATCGGGTCACCGAATGGGGGGAGCCCACTGTAACCCCCCTCCGGTCAAAGGCCGCTCCCTACAATGGGGATCAGCCCTCCACTCTCCGGCCACGTCGGCTGCCCCTGTAGAGATGCCTATGGAAATCAACAATGCCAGTTAGGCTCATAGGTAAAGTTCTTCAGGGGAACTTAAACCACGCGGTCGCAGCACAGGACCTCTTGTACCAGACTGTGGCCGAGTGGAACATAAATGTGGCTGTCATTGCGGAGCCATACTCTATTCCCTGAACCCATAAATGGGCCGGGTCAGTGGATGGTTCCGCGGCTATTTTCTTTCCCGGCGTGGCCTGCACTCACTCCGTTGTGGAGAGAGGAGTGGGCTTTGTGGCAGCTCGATGGGGAGAAGTAGTGGTGGTCTCTACATACTTCTCCCCAAACCGCAGCCGGGCCGACTTTGAGTCGTTCCTGGCTACGGTTGAAGGAGTCATCCTTCGGGTGGCCCCCAGTCCGGTGCTGGTGGCTGGGGACCTCAATGCGTGGCGTCGCGCTTGGAGCTCTACCAGACCTAACGCCCGCGGTCGTGTCCTGGAGTCCTGGGTTCTGTCATTGGGACTACAGATTCTCAATAGAGGCAACACTCCAACCTGTGTCCGGTGGCAAGGCACATCCATAGTGGACGTGACCTTTGCCACCCCATCACTTGCGGCTCGCATCAGCGGCTGGCGGGTGATGGAGGAAGTGGTGACCCTATCGGACCATCGGTACGTTCGATATGATATCTCCCCAGCATTCCCCGGGACCCCTATCCAGCTGGGTGGCAGACCACCTTTCCTAAGGTGGTCACTCGTTCGCCTCCAGCCCGATGTGGCTGAGGAGGCAGCGATGGTGAGAGCATGGGCCGCAGTGCCCGACACCATGGCTGGGGATGCCGACTGTATGGCGGACCTTTTCGCGGACGACATTAAGGTTGTCTGCGTTGCCGCTATGCCGAGGACGCAGGCCTGCCCCCGAAACAGGGGGCAGGTATACTGGTGGACGCAGGCACTGTCCAGCCTGCGTACCGCCAGTATGGGGGCTAGACGCGCCTACCAGCGTTACCGTAGGCGCGCCCGAGGAACGCTCGGTGTAGAAGAAAGTCTATACCGGGCCTACCAGGATGCCAACAAGGCATTGCGGACGGCCATTCGCAAGGCCAAAGAGGATGCCTGGGACCAGTTGCTGGGCATACTCAACAACGACCCCTGGGGTAGGCCCTACAGGACGATTAGGGGGAAGTTTTCGACTCCAGCTTCTCCTACCTCCTGTATGGAGCCTGGGTTGCTGCGGAGGGTACTTGGGACGTTGTTCCCTGATCCTGGACCTTTCGCACCTCCGCGCATGACAACCGCAGATCTCGCTCAAGGGGAGCGGGTCGACGGCCCTCCCGTGTCGGATGCTGAATTCAACACGATCCGTTTGAGGCTCCGGTGCAAACGCAAGGCGCCGGGGCCGGATGGGGCCCCCTCCAAAGTGTTGGCTATCGCCTTAGGGCCCCTGGAGGACCGGTACCGCGCAGTGCTCAACACCTGCATTGCGGCGGCCCACTTCCCCAGGCGATGGAGAGTAGGGCGGCTCTGTCTACTCCGTAAGGAGAACCGTCCGGCGGATGCCCCAGAGGGCTACCGGCCAGTGGTGTTACTGGATGAGGCGGGGAAGACTTTCGAGAAGATCCTCGCCTCCCGCATCATTCAGCATCTAGAAGGCAGTGGGCCAGATCTGGCGGAATGCCAGTACGGTTTCCGCACTGGACGGTCCACGATCGACGCGGTGAAGCACCTCAAAAGGTGGACTGAGGCGGCTATCGACAGGAGGGAGGTGGTGATCGCGGTGTCCCTGGACATCGCAAACGCGTTCAACACCATCCCTCACGAGTGTATCATGGAGGCACTCAAGTATCACCGAGTGCCTTCGTACCTTCGTGCCATTGTCGGGAACTACCTGCAGGACAGGATGATTCTCTATGAGAGTGCGGAGGGCCGGGTCGAGTCGTGGAGAGTGGCGGCAGGAGTACCCCAAGGTTCCGTATTAGGCCCTCTATTATGGAACCTGGGATACAATTGGATTCTGCGAGGAGTGATGCCGCCGCGCATGGATGTCATCTGCTTTGCGGATGACACGATGGTCGTGGCGGCAGCGACAGATTGGGACGAAGCGATACACCTTGCGTCGTTCGGCACCTCCCTGGTAGTTCGGTGCATCCGCCTCCTGGGTCTGGAAGTGGCACTAAATAAGACGAGGGCCATCTCCTTCCATGCCCCTCGCCGCAGAGCCCATCTGGAGCTTAAAGTCATAGTAGAGGGCGTACAAATTCCAGTCGAGGTGCATGCGAAGTACCTCGGCCTTACTTTGGACTCCCGATGGAGCTTTAAGGAGCAATTTAAGCTCCTCGCTCCACGGCTGTGCGCTGCCGCAGCCGGCCTCGGACGGCTCCTCCCCAACGTGGGAGGGCCTGGTGCAAAGTGCCGTCGGTTGTTTCACGGGGTGATACGGTCGATGGCACTATACGGAGCACCGGTGTGGGCTGAGTGCCTCACACCCTGCACGCAAGCCCTTTTGCGCAGGCCGCAAAGGATAATCGCAACCAGAGCCGTGCGGGCATATCGCACGGTTAGCCACGGGGCGGCCTGCGTACTAGCGGCCACGCCTCGTTTTGACATCGATGCACTTGTGCTTGCGGAGGTGTATCGGCACAGAGTCGAGGCGAGGCAGCGGGGTGAAGAGCCTGCTCTAGTAGACATAGAGCAGGCCCGAACCGAAGCGCGGTGTTAGAGGAGTGGGTGGGGCACCATCGGGGCAACCTCACCTTCCGCCTGGTGCAGATTCTAACCGGACATGGTTGTTTCGGCCACTACCTGCACCGGGTCGCCAGAAGGGAAGAAACGCCACAGTGTCACCACTGCGGCGATCCCGACGACACTGCCGACCACACTATGGTAGTGTGTCCGGCGTGGCAAAATGAGCGCCGTGCACTCACTTCGGCGCTCGGCGGGAGGATTCTCTCGCTTCCAAGTTTGGTCGAGGCCATGATTGGTAGCGATGAGGCTTGGGAGGCTGCCGCTTGCTTCGCCGAAGCAGTAATGTCAGCGAAGGAAGCCGCGGAGAGGGAGCGGGAGGTAAATGCTCTGGCCACTTCCATCCGGCGTAGACGTACGGGTCGGAGGAGACGGGTGAACCCGTAAACGCCTTTCTTCGACGACTTGGAGGTTCGACCAGCCTGCGTCAAATGGCACTGACGCAGGCATTGCACCTGGTCACCACGTTTAGGGATTATCTCGGCTTTCCCGGGTAGTCCTCCATCGGCGCGGTAGTCCGCCACAGTAGCCGGGCGGCCCGGGGGTGAATTGGTGAATTGCTACAGCAGGTCCCAAATCACCCTAAATACGGGCAGGAAGGGAAGCCGGGGAGTTTTAGTGGGTTTTCCCAGTGCCAATACAATCAGGCGCTGGGCAACCCTCACACAAAACTCACTGTCGAGCCAGGGCAGTGAGCAGTCTGTAAGAGGATTTCTCCCCGAAAAAAAAAAAAAAAAAAAAAGGTATAGGTTATAAGTTTTAATATGTAATTTTTATGATAATATACATATAAGTAAGTTTCGTAGTTTTCCTGGAACTTCCGGTTGCCACCTTATATAATTAGTTACTTCTTTATTTGGTGACTGGGGAGTTGGTTTAAAACGTTAAAAAAACCGTTTTGAAATTTTGTGAGTAACTTTATTTTATAAATTTAAACTACTTACTTTTTTTAAAATAATACTGTGGAATATTTGATTATTTCATAATAGAAGGCAAATTTCGTCTCAACTTCCATATTAAATAAATAATAAATTAATGAGAAAATATTATCTCCTTGAAAATCATCTGCTCACAGGTATTGCATTTAAATGAGGGCTTGCGAAAAAAAAATTGTCTCAAGTATCATGAAGAAAAAAGGAATTCCCGTATTCCCGTATAATTAACTCAAAAAAAGGGTGAATAAGACCGAATGACAAACTCCAAAATTCTGTTTACCACGAGACTTCACATTGGCTTCTTTCTATAAATAAAATGATCGTTTTAAATCTTTAAAGACTTACTAAATAATTTCTTAAAAATTTTAAGGATATTTTCACTATAATATTGTTTAACAAAGTTTTCTAAGTAGATCTTAATCCAACAAATGACAACTAAAAGGATGTGCAGTCTTGTCAATTTGCAGCTATTATAAGTTTCGAATTACTTGTGGTATTAGAAATCGGTGGCGGGAATAGGGGTTGTTTTATTTCAACAAAATTATATTCATTTATACGTTGAAGCAATCGCATGAAAAGCTTCTTAAAAGCGATATCACATGGCATAAAGGGCAATTGTACCAAGCGTGGTGGTTTCAGTGTGGTCATAATTTTATATTTCTTCACAACTGGAAAAATACATATGTGAATATACTTATATATATGTTCTCTTTGTTTTCGTAGTATTCTCGTACCACTCTCGTAGCATTGTGCCTTAAGATTATGAATACCTAGAACTTCATTTTATGAAATAAAGTTTGTTTCTTCGTAGTTTTTTTTTTCTTATGAAACGAATAAAACAAAGAAAAAATATATATTTTTAAAATGTAAAAAACTATAAATATACTTTTATATATAACAAAACATGTATATGAATGATAAATAATAAAAATAAATCAAAAGGGTTATACGTAGAAAAAGTGAATTGTTTGAAATATACATACACAGATTACTTTCAACTAAAGCAGAAAGAAGCTTGTTTCAATAGTTATTCTGTCTGGTGACTCTGAGTTCCCACTGAATTTACTATCGGAACATAAACAGAACAAGGATATTCTATTATTTCTTTTATTTCGGTTTAAGGAGTTTGACAATGTGTAAATTTTAATGATATGAAGTGTACATTGAAGTTGTACGAGTACATATTCTTATGAATTCTTAGATTTCGAAGCAACCTCGTATCAATTGATACCATAGTACTTTACCTTTATTAAACTACATGGTGCTCCTTACTAAAGGTAGCACAGAAAATTTAATAAAACTCATCTGTCCCATATCAGATTTTTTCAATCTATAGTGTAAAATCACCCGCAAAGATCTATGTTCTCCTGGTAACGTGATATGAGTAGCGTTGGAGCTACGAGAAATAAAAAAAATCTTTTTAACTTGCAAAGCTGGGAAATAACGATATTATTTTTAGACAAATGCCTTTAGTTTGTGAAGTCTATTTCGAGTCTCCACTTTCTTAACTACTAGATTTGGGAATAACTCCTTTTTGCTGATTCGCCTGAAACTAACCGAAAAAATCTATCGCTTTGATGAACATTAATTAATAAATAAATTATTATTATTTTTCTGATTTCTTTATTTAGAATAACAATAAAATATATTTTTTTAATTCTGTTTTTCTGCCTCTTATACATTTAATTAATCATTATTGTTTTGGATTAATTTTCTCGTTCTTTTTAAAACAAAACAAAACATAGTTCAAGTCAGGTTTATTTCATAATATAATGTACCAGGTATTCATAAAGCTCCAGAGTACTGTGCTACGATTTGATACGAGATTTTTATGTAAAATAAAAAAAAAGTATATTGATCTCACTACAGATTAATGTATCATAGTATGGGAGTCACGTTCTTGATAGCGTTGCATACTAGAAGATCAAATTTAAGTATTCTGGTTTAATTATTAGGACGGCCCACTGTGGCTAATGTTCAATATAAATAAAGGAGGCTTTTAAGGTATACATAATATGTAGTTACAAAATGTATTCCTAAGAAGTTTAAAAAACTTTTTGTTTTACATTTTCTTTCAATAATCGGAACAAGAAAAATGATTTAACTTATAGTCTTCTACACGGAATTATAATTGTAAGATATTGAAAATCTTCATAAAAGAAAATGATGTGTTTAAAGTTAAACATTTTTCTTCTTTTAATTTAAGGTTTTAGGAATTTTAATAGCGTACAAATAGTTTTAAAGAAACAAACTATAATTTAATGACATTAGCATTTGAAAGTGCTGAGAAATCCTAATGAACAAGAGGAAACAAACAAGTAAATAAAAGTTAAATACAATGGAAGTAAGTAAGGAAGGAGTAATATGGAAGGAGTAACATATAATATATAAAAAAAATATATATAAATAATTCCATGTAAAGTTTCCTACAGAAACCTGGCTTATGGCCATGATTTCAAAATACTCATCTCAACAAGTCCACTCTAACAGTCCAGTCACAACTAACAAATTCTCAGTTAAGAATATTTGACTGTATAGAAAAACAGGTATTTATAAAAATCAAGTATTGTTTCTCACACTTTCGTAGCAAACAAATAAATAATATACATTTATAAAAAAATTGATAATGTAGAATAATTTAAAATGTCCTTCCGACGTAAACTGACTAAAAATAGACGTGTGGCACTCGGAGACTGCCGCGGTAAAGCTATTGCATAGCATTTTATCAACTTATGCAATTATAATTATATTTTTATTTTATGTATGCAGTATTTTTTTTTCTTTGTTCTTTTTTTCTTTGGAGATGCCGTAACTTGTGCTATCTATTTCAATAAAATCGTAATAAAATAATATAATGATACGTGTCAGTGACGAGTGCTCATTGCTCGGATGTGTATTCTTTAGTGTGATGCCACTACTGTATTTATATCACAAGCTTCTCGTCAGCAAGTCTAATAACACGTGATGTCACGTAATTATTTTTTTATAATTTTAACACCATATATATATGTACATATACATACACGATAAGGTCTAACTAGTTGCGGGCTTGAACTTACTCGTGGACGAAGACAAAAAGCACCTAGCGTTGTGTGTGAAAGAGATAGAATCAGTCGTGAGCAGTTAGCAGCTAGTTAGCCCTCATAGTGTAGTCGCACGCACACATACACCGTGCCGAAGATTGCCAAACTGAAACGACGTTCGATGATAGGAGTTAGAAATTTTCGCTACGGAATTTCTGAATTCGGTCTCCGCGCTCAAGGCCCGCAATAGAAGCTATGCAATAAAAGGTTTAAAAGGTCTTGTACACTAGAATTTAAAAAAAGACCAGGAATTCTTAAGAGTTAAGTACAATCCATGAAGAGATTGTTACAAAATTGCTAGGAAGAGTATATTTCCCCTTTTTTGATAAAAAAATATATTTCATTGTAACATAAAAATATAATGAAATCTTAAAAAACAATCAATTCGTTAGATAAATAAATTTTTGAAATAGGCATTCTACATAAATATTGGGTTACAAACCATATATACATACATTCTCATATAGTACTTTTAACTGTCAGTCCTTACATTGGTCTTACCATTATAATTTGATTTATTTCATTTGATATATACCCACACATAGACATAGGCATGAACAGAAATATATAATAAGTTGCAATAAATATGTATCATTAACAAGACATTGTCAGACCCCTTATAAAAAATTAAATTAAAAAAATAAAATGTAATATTCTTTTGTTTTTTTTTATGTTCCGATAATAAATTTAAAGCGAATTCCGAGTCTCCAGGCAGAATAAATATTTAAAAAATACTGCGAAACTGTAGAGATCTCGTGTATTGTATAATATGAAGTAGTATGAATTCAAGCAATATGCAACGATCTGCTACAAGAATGCTACGGAAACAAAGAGAACATTGGATAATGACCTTATGTTATACTGACAACGGTCAGTGAATGAAAAAAATTAACAAAACTAAGAACTTTGTCTAGTTGTAATGCTTGAGCTACTTTTTTCTTGCTTACCAGAAATATAGGCGTCAAGTTTAATGCGAAATGTACTTATAGGTCGAAAATGGCCCGAAATAATTTGAGAAAAGTGTAATACGGCCATGTCGCTTTTTTATTTTTGCTTCACTTGGCGGTTCACTATCGTACCAACAGGTTAATTTTACATTTCATTTTTCAGACAATATCGACTTTTATCTATAGTAACAAAATAGTTTTAAATCCAATTACCACTTCAATAAGCAAATATATACATATGTACAAAATTTCTAATTAATTAATGTCGGTTAGGTATGAGTGTTCATATTGTATCATATCGGTTTCGGTTTAAAGACATTTATTTCTCATAAAGAACACAAAAGTTCACTTATAATAAGAAATCACAATAATTTTGCTTGAGGGTACATTTAAAAGTCTGTAGTTATATTAGACAAACATGTTTAGGTAGGGGTTATATTAACTTATAAATTATTTTGCACATATTCCATTACACGTTTTTTGAATATAGGAAAACTCTTGCTATTAATGATTAAGTCTGATAATTTATTATAAATTTGAACTCCTTCAAATAAAATGTTTTTCTTTCCATAGTTGGTTTTGGTTTTCGGAAGTTCTAGTTTATTACGTTTTCTAGTGTGGTATGTATGTGTTTTTTATGAAAGTGTAATTGTAAATGTGTTTTATTTGTTATTATTTTTCTAATCAACATGCAGGTTTTTAAAGTGTATAATTGATTTATATTAAGAAGTTTTTTTTTTTTTTATATAATTCAACGGATGGCGTCATATAATCATATTTATAAAGAACTTTAATAATTTTATTTTGTAAAGTTTGTAATGACTTTATGTTAGACTTCGCAGCAGTTCCCCATATTTCAATAAGATATTCGATATGAGGTTTACTAAAGAATTATAAATAATAGGACGAATTGTATTAGGTATACATAACGAAATTCTACGTAGTGCTCCTATCAAAGGGGATATTTTAATTTTAAGATGATCAATATGATATTGCCAGGTTAACTTGCTATCCCGGCGTCGGGACGTGACGACCCCATCGCCCACCGTTTCACCGGTGCAGTCAGTCACAGGGGGGAGGACCTTGACCTTCTTGCAAGGTCTTGGTTTGCGCTGAGCGGGGCAAAATCCCGGTCAGGTTCTGGAGGTGGCAGGCCTTGTGCTGGCATAGGGTCTGTGCCTCTGAGGGGAAGTTCTTCCTCACGATTCTCTGATCTAAGCAGAGAACGTAGCGGAGGAACAAGGACGGCACTCGTTGTGCTCTCACCCTGCCAACGAGTAGCTTCGGGGCACATGTTGTCCCCGACTGCAACCGTCTAAATCGTAATCCGGGAAGAGTTCATAGTCATGTTTTATGACTCGGAACGGGACGAGGGTCTTGGCTTAACCACCCGGACCGCGAGGAAGATAACCTCTATAAAAAATTCCTCCAATACTAAGTTTTGGTGCGCGGCGAGGGTATGTATGGCTGAGGAGTAGTATCAGTTGTGAGCACACCCCCAGCTAGGGCACCGGTGGACACGCTAGTTGGGAAACAAATATACACTTACCCAGGGACAGGGGGCACTCCCTGGGAGGACCTGTTATTTCCCCCACACTCGTGGGACCAATATGGTAAATAAACACGAACCTCAAAACAAAAAAGTAGAAGTAGAAGTGAGAGCAAGCGAGTTTAGCTCTCTTGCTGGTGGCGGGGAAAGCCTAGGTGGCTCTCGGGAGCTTGGGGAGGTGCTGAATTCGTCAAGTAAGTCCATTGGACGGGCGACAAACCCGAGAGAGTCATACTCAGAGTCAGACTTGAGTGTATCTGGCCCTTGCTCACTGCGCAGCGTGAGCTCTCAGCGCCAAAAAAGGCCGAGGGGAACGCTAAAGCGTCCTAGGTTGGAGGACGGCCGAGAGTCTTCCTCCAACGTGCAGGAGGGCCCAGTACCCAAGATCCCCACGGCTGCGCGGGGTAAGGGTAAAGGGAAGGGTTGCGTGAGGGAAGCAGGTGGCCGGACCGAGCCGACTGATCATCAGGGTACTAACAGTAGTGCCCTTGTAAGGGCTGGCCCCTCAGATTCCTCCGATATGGAGGTGTCTGGTGGCGAAGATATGGATGGAGAACGCGGCTCCGCGAGCCTTCGGAAGACAGTGGCGGAGGCTCTTCGTATGGTGGCTGCAAAGAGATCCCAGCCCGCCAGAAACGGTATACTAAAGCATGCGGAGTCGGCCATCATGAAGGCGGCTGCTCAGCAGAGCTTGGCAGGGCGGCAGATAGTCGTCTTGCAGAAAGAGATTGCCGAGATGAGGCGAGAGTTAGCCCGTTTGGAGTCTGTCAATGCAACTCTTGTAACTGAGCTCCGGTCGGCAAAGGCTGAGCTTGCCGATACTCGCGGAGGCCGATCCCAGCCCACGCATCCGGCGGAATCCAACCTGCTCAGCCTGGTGAGGAGGGAAATCGCGGCGTTCCAGCAACGTTTTGACGCGTTGGAAGGTAGGCTACTCCGCCCCTCGCTCACTGCGAGTCAGTCGGATCCCAGTTCATTTGCGGCTGCAGCAGCTAAGCCGCCGGCCAGCCTTGGAGCCCAAGGCAAATCGCCGGTAAAGGCACGGGCAGCTCCGCCGCCGAGGGTGTTTATTTCACCCCCGGCGATGGTTTCTGCTGCACCATCTGCCAGGACTCCGGCGAATCGAAAGCAAAAGGACACAGCGTCTCAGCCGGCTGGTGCCAAAGCCAGAGTGGCACCTGTCCCGCCATCGGATTCCCTCGCTGGCTGCGACGAGTGGCAAGTAGTCGGGGAGGCAAGGGGCGCCTCCAAAGAGGCAAGGAAGCACCGTAAGAAGAAGCAACAGCAGCAGCGCAAGGAGAAGCGCGCCAAGGCTAAGCTTCTCGCCCCAAAAACTGCGGCGGTAGTGATAACGCTATTACCCGATGCGGCGAAAAACGGCGTGACTTACGGGGATGTTCTCGCTAAAATAAAGGGAATGGTAACACCTGCGGAATTTGGAGCCCCTGACGGGTTTATAGTTAAGGTAACTGCGACTGGAGCTCGTCTTTTGGAGGTCCCCGGCGAGGCCAGCGACCAATCTGCTGATGCTCTAGCCGAAAAGCTTAGGACCTGCCTTGGTTCGGACGAAGCTCGCGTATCCAGGCCCACCAAGTGTCTAGACTTGAGAATTATGGGCCTGGACGACTCCGTCAGGGAGGAGGAGGTGGTGGCCGCTGTTGTCAGGACAGGAGGATGCCATGCTGATCAGGTCAAGGCACGCACCCTCCGATCAGACAATTCGGGACTACGAACAGTTGTGGTTAGCTGTCCCGTCACAGCGGCCAAGAGAATAAAAGAGGTTAAAAGGCTCCTGGTGGGCTGGGTTTCGGCGCAGGTGAGGCTGCTGGAGCCCCGACCTCTAAGGTGCTTCCGATGCCACATTGGGGACCATGTGAGCGCTAAATGCACCTCGGAGGTGGACCGCAGCGATCTCTGCTTCCGCTGTGGTCAACCCGGTCATAGGGCTAGTTCGTGCACTGCCCCGCTGCACTGTGATGCATGTGCAGCCGCCGGCAAGCCGGCTGACCATCGGGTAGGGGGCAAGTCCTGCTCCCCTCCCGTCAAATCCAGGGGCAGGGGTAATTTCTCTGCCTCCAACGTTGACTCTGCTGTTGTTCCCGCCGCCGTTGCTGCAGTCGCCACCACTCCCGATACTGCTGCTATCGCCGCTGCCACCACGGAGGAGGCCGTGATGGACTGTTAATAATGGCTCCATTACGCATACTTCAGGCGAATATTAACCACTGCGCTGCTGCTCAGGATCTTCTGCTCCAGAGCATGGCGGAGTGGTCGATAAATGTCGCTGTAGTCTCAGAGCCGTACTTCGTTCCACCCAACGATCACTGGGTGGTGGACCTGGATGACTCGGTGACTATCATCTCGTCGGCTACCAATGGCACCCCGACCCTAGAGAGGCCTCAGAGAAGCAGGGGCTGCGTTGCTGCTCGGTTTGGAGATATCGCTGTGGTGGGCGTTTACTTCTCTCCGAACCGATCTCTCTCCGAGTTTCACAACTCCCTTAGGGATTTGGTTAACGTCGTTAACGAGTTCCGTTCTCTCACTGTGCTCGTCCTAGGGGACTTCAATGCCAAGAACTTGGCTTGGGGTTCTCGGCTCACCGACGTACGGGGTAGGATGGTGGAAGACTGGGCTTTAGAGACAGGCCTCGTTATTCTAAACCAGGGTTCTGTGCCTACGTGCGTGCGGATGCAGGGTGAGTCGGTGGTGGACATCTCGTTTGCCAGCCCAACTCTGTCATCGCGCGTCGTTGACTGGCGCGTCATGGAGGACGTGGAGACGTATTCCGACCACCGGTATATCCGGTTCGACGTCTTTGCCGAGTCCGAAGACCCGCCGGTCAGGCAGGCGCCCTGTGGAACGCGATGGGCCCTGAGGCAGCTAGACCGAGAGTTGTTTCTCGAAGCCGCAATTGTGCAGGCCTGGGTAATTCCACCAGAAAGGCCTGCCGAAGTCAATGAGGAGGCAAGATGGCTCCAGGACGCCATGTCCAGGATCTGTGATGTAGCGATGCCTCGGGTCCGGCCAGGTCAGCGCAAGGGGCAAGTGTATTGGTGGTCTCGGAAACTGGCTGCTCTACGCGGTGAGTGCATCGCAGCGCGACGCCGATACACCAGGCACCGCAGGCTCCGCATTCAGGTTCTGGACGCTGAAACTAGACAGGCGGAATTGTACGAGGAGTACAGGGCTGCGAAAGCTACTCTCAGGGTGGAAATCCGGCGGGCCAAAGACCAGGCCCGCCAGGAGATGCTGGAGAGTCTGAACAGAGACCCGTGAGGACAGCCTTATCGAATGGTGCGGAATAAACTTCGCACCATGGCTCAACCGCTAACTCAGACACTTCGGCCGGAGGTGGTGGAGGCAGTGGTGAGCACATTATTCCCCCGACTGCAAAGGGAGTACACCCCTCCGACAATGACTCCGCAACCTGGAGTGCCTTATGCGGATTCTGACGAGGATGACGACAGTACTCCGGTGGTGACCGAGGTAGAATTGAGAGCAGCGGTGCGGCGATTGGGCACCAAGAAAACCGGCCCAGGACCTGACGGTCTGCCTGCTAAGGCATGGGTCTTGGCGTCGGAGCCTTTAAAGCCTCGACTAATTGGTCTCTTCAGTGCATGTTTGGAGAGGGGCCAGTTCCCGCTGTCTTGGAAGACAGGTAAACTGGTTCTCGTGAGGAAGCCGGACCGCCCTGCGGACTCTCCGTCCGCGTACCGGCCTATCGTGCTGCTGGATGAGGTGGGAAAGCTCTTCGAAAGAATACTTTCGAACCGCCTCGTCGCGCACCTGACCGGCAGAGGGCCGGATCTAGCAGACAACCAGTTCGGTTTTCGCAGAGGGCGTTCCACGGTAGATGCAATCATGCGCGTGAGGGACCTCACGACGGGGTCTGCAGTGGCAAGAGGGAGGGTTGTCGTGGCGATGTCTCTGGATATCGCAAACGCCTTCAACTCGCTGCCCTGGAGCTGCATCCTAGAGGCACTCCGATATCACCGGGTACCTGCCTACCTCCGCCGTGTAGTCGAGGCTTACCTGATGGAGAGGTCTGTCATCTACCCTGGTCAGCGAGGCGAGTGGAAGCGCAGAGATATGTCGCGCGGTGTTCCACAGGGCTCGGTTCTGGGCCCGCTCCTGTGGAATATCAGATACGACTGGGTGCTGCGCACCGACCTTCCCGGAGGCGTCAGAGTGGTTTGTTATGCTGACGACACGCTGGTGCTAGCCAATGGGAGGTCGCACCAGGCGGCGGCCAACCTGATGACATGTGCGGTTGAAACACTCGTTTCTAAGATCCGGCAGTTAGGACTCGAGGTGGCGCTCCATAAGTCCGAGGCCATGAGCTTTTACAGCCAGCGGAATGCACCACCTGCAGGTGGGTCCCGAATAACGGTGGGAGGGGTTACCATCGGCATCGAGTCGACGATGAAGTACCTAGGTCTTGTCCTCGATAGCCGGTGGAACTTCGCGGAACACTTCCGACGTTTGGCTCCTAAGCTGGAACGGACAGGGGCTGCGCTCAAGCGGCTCCTTCCTAACTTGGGGGGTCCGAATGCCTCCTGCCGGAGGTTATATTTGGGAATCATGCGGTCCATGGTCCTCTACGGAGCCCCTGTATGGGCGCTAAATCTGAGCCGGCGTCCAGCTCGTACGCTGATCGCGTCCCAGAGGGTTATGGCCATTCGGATAATCCGTGGTTATCGCACTATTTCCGGAGAGGCTGCGAACCTCCTTGCCGGATCACCGCCCTGGGATCTAGAGGCGAAGGCGCTTGCGCAGGTCTTCAGTTTGCGCGCTGAAGCTTGTCGCCAGGGCCAAGCTCCGCTGCCGTGCCAGATCAGAGCGTGGCAAGATGAACTCCAGCGTGATGTCATGACACAGTGGAAGGAACGATTGTCTCAGCCGAAGGCTGGGCTCGCTACTATCGCAGCGGTAAAACCAATCTTTGAGGAGTGGCTGGAGAGACGCTATGGCGTGCTCACCTTCCGCCTGACGCAGGTACTTTCCGGGCACGGATGTTTTGGGAGGTACCTGTTTCGGATACGGAGGGAGGAGACGCCCGGGTGTCGACATTGCGACGACCAGCCAGAGGACACGGTGGAGCATACGGTGGCGGAGTGCCCAGCTTGGGCTGAGCACCGCCGTGTCCTCAGGGTAGCCATCGGCGGCGATGACCTCTCGCGTGCGGCTTTAGTTCAGGCCATGGTGCGGAGCAAGAGGCACTGGGAAGCCGTCTCCTCCTTTTGCGAAGTAGTCATGCTAGCTAAGGAGGACGCGGAGCGCATGAGGGAACGATCCTCTTCACGCGCCAGACGCTGCAGGGGACGCTCCAGGCGTTGGGGATCGCGAGATGACCTTCAGCCACCGTAAGCGCGGGTCTGCGGACGGCGAGCAAGGGTAGCTTGTCGCCCGATCAGAACCAGACCTAAGCGTACGGCGCGTAGCGTACCGCGCGCGCCTCAAAGAGACATCTGACCACCACAGATGGGGCCCGAGAGCCGTTGCCAAGCCGGGTTGCGGGTGCAAGCGAAATGATGTACCGCGGCCTGGCTCGGAGCAGGAGAAGGTACGGGGGGGTTTTAGTCAGTAAGAGTCTGACACTCCCTCTTGCCCCACCCAGGACAAGAGGGGTCATATGATGATTTTCCCCTTTATAAAAAAAAAAAAAAAAAGGTTAACTTGCTATCCATTTGTAAGACTTAAATATTTTTCATGATCAGTTTTATTTATTGGCTCGTTAAAAATTGTTAGTTGGTCATGATTTGGTATATTTTTATTTTTAGGCGCGAAGATCATATATGATGTCTTTTTGGTATTAATAGTTAATAAATATCTCAAGTCTATCCTACGACGATCCCTATGTACACTACGGGGTTCTGAAACCTTCGCACAAATCGGTAGATTTAAAATTCTCTCTTTATATAAAAGAAATGTATGTAATGTATAATTAATTACATACCCACATACATACCCACATGATCACACAGTTTTTAGTCATTGATACAGCCACATAGTCGGATAGTATTATTAATGAAGCACACAGTTACATTTTCCATAACCATGACATTAGAAAATCATAAAGTCTTGGTCGTTGACAGACTCTTACGCATCGGTGATATCTGTTGTTATTTTAATAAAACATGATGAACATTAATTAATAAATAAATTATTATTATTTTTCTGATTTATTTATTTAGAATGACAATAAAATATATTTTATTAATTCTGTTTTTCTGCCTCTTATACATTTAATAGAGAGTTTTACCTTAAATTAAAACTTACCTATTATTTTTTCATCAATATCCGGAATCCATCTTGAGTCAAGCGACCATCTTTCTGCCTTTTGCCAGCAGTTTTAGTACCTCTCTGTATAGGCGGCGCCACTTTCTTTATATTGAGACTTATATAAAACACCCAACTCATGGATATTCTTCATTATAAGACTCATGATGCACCAGGTAGATTTTACCTGGATTCCGGATATTGATGAAAAAATAATAGGTAAGTTTTAATTTAAGGTAAAACTCTCTATTATTTGTTTCGTATCAATATCCGGAATCCATCTTGAGTGATATGTTTGTTATCTCCTGGTGTTTTATAGAAATTGTTGACGCTATAATGTGTAGTAGATTAAGGTGAATATAAAAATTTTATATTAGATTGATTTCTATAACATATTTCCATGAACTGGGTTGAAATAATGAGAAAGACATAGATGATGAGTTCGAATTACGTGAATTATAATCAATTAATTCCCTCTGGTAGTAATTTTGCAAGGTGAGAATCATTTTCCAATTACTAGTTGCTAGTATTTGATCTATAGGAAAGCTTTCAATAAAATTAAGGGAAGCCACAGCTGATCTTACTGAGCCTGGTGACGCTTCAATATCAGCATCTTTTAAAAGTGACTTTACCCATCCACCAATCATTGTTCTCGAAGCTGGTTTTACCACACCTCTCGGTGTGATAAATAAGTGACTTAAATCATTTCGTCGATCTGAACTCAGAGTCAATACTCTTTTAATCCAAAAGTTCGTGTTCAAGTTTTGAATGGGATGCGGTTTTAACCTCCATCCAGATCGCCTATGGTTTGCATTGTCGGTTTTGGAACCAAAAGCTGGCCAAAAGATCAAATCATCTTCCTCATATAATAAACTCTGATTATCAATTCGCAAGAGCGTGAGATCATGAATTCTACGACCGGAAGCAAGTAGCAGAAGTGTCGCGGCATGCCTTGAAACATCGAAATGGCTATTTTTATTAGGATTGTGCGAACTCACATAATCTAGTAGCTTTTTTGGGTTCCAGATAGGTGGCTTTGCCAATTTTTCGTGTGAGATTGATATTGCTCTTAGAATATGTTTAATAAAGAAATCCGACGATAGATCTACCGATTTATGAACAAGAATAGTTCTAGATGCTAGACCTATATCGCAATGAAGATGAGCTAGGTACCGCGCTACTCTACTTCCGTTCGGAAATTTATGATCTACTGAATTTAAATCACACCACTTCTTTCATCTTATCCATGCTGGTTTATATGTATTCAATATAGAATCTCTCCAGCATGACCGAAGCAACCGTTGCTCAGACTCCGTCCATCCTGTTAAAATTTCCTGCCACCCGAAATCAGCCAAGCTCCCAGTTGTAATTTTTGAACTTCCGGTGGGTGTGTTCCTGTTCGCGTGTCTAGAAGTACACGGTTCAGATCTGGAATTAGATATAAGGCTCGGTTCTGAAGATCCGATTGGCAAAACACCTTTTGCCATTTCGGAGCTATTATAACATGGAGTCCTTTGGCCTGGTTCAAGTGAGCAAGTACCCTAGGGATTAAATTGGATGGTGGGAATAGCCATGCCAGATTGTAATCCCAAGAGCGACAAAAGGCATTGTGATAGAAAGCATCTAGATCTTGAATGTCTTTTGTTACATATGTCCGAACTACGTGGGCCGTTTTCGATGCGAAAAAATCTATTTCTGGACACCCCCACATTTGAAATATTTTCGTGGTTGCTTCTGTTATCAAGTGCCATTCGGGGCAAGCCTTTTGACGGGACAATGCATCGACTTCTACATTGTATCTGCCCGGTATATATTGTGCTATTAGATGCATGTTCACTTTGTCTAGAACCGATAGAAGCCGCCGAGTTTGTTCCAGAAGCTTCAGAGACTGAGTACCTCCTTCTTTGTTTATGTATGATACAACGGTCCGGTTGTCGGTCTGAAGAAGTATTTGTGAGTTTTGCAAGCCATCCTGATCGAGTTGAATAGCTGCTAAGACAGCAAACATTTCTTTTTTGTTCACATGTCATGATTGTTTACGTTTCGTCCACGTTCTTGATATGCTGATTTCGTTGAGCTGTGCACCCCAGCCTGTGTTGGATGCATTTGTAGTAAAAAGGTTGGTCAATTGAGGTATTTGAATCGGCATTGACCCTCCTATTTCTTCCAGCCACCATTCCAATTCCGGCTATACTGGTTGGGGAATACTCACGCGGTGGTGCGGGTGAGTTTTCGGCAACTGTCGACTGTAGTACTGCAGTGTTCGACAGTGAAGCCGACCCCTGCGAGTTACAAAACTCGCAAATTTGAGTCTCCCCATAATGGACTGGTATTGTCGGAGAGACCATTTGCTCTGTTTGAGCAGATACAGTGCCTTGCGTAGCGTTAAGCACTTCTGCCCCGACAGGGACTTTGTGTTACGTTTTGTGTCCCACGTTATGCCGAGAAACTCGAGGCATTGTGTCGGGGCTAAGACCGATTTCTGAAAATTTATCATCCAGCCTAGGGTCCTCATCATCTTTAGCGCCCCTGCTATGTCGTTCTGTAACGCCGATTTGGACTGGTTCGCACGCAAAAAATCGTCGAGATATACTACGCATCTGATGCCGTGATTTCTCAACAATTCTGCTATCCAACTGGTTACCGATGCGAACGTTCTTGGAACCGGTATAAGACCGAAAGGTAAACAGGTTATTTGTAGCAGCTGATGTTGATGCGGATCTTGGTGGTAATTAAACCTTAAGAACCTTCGATATTGTTTTAATATCGGAAGGTGAAAATGGGCCTGTCTGATATTTTACCATCCAATCTTCGAGCTGCAGAAAAGGTTGGCACTCGAAAATGATTGAAAAGGCGAAAGGATTTTATCTACACCAACATGTTCAGTCGTTTGAGATTGAAGATGGGGCAAAATTCCCTGTTGGGTTTGGGCACTAAAAAGAACGTTGAACGGAAGCTGGGAGATGGCTCCGCACGTCCGATCACTCCTGTTTTTATCATGCTTTTGATTTCCGCTGACATATTGGAAGTAGTTTTTGTTCTGTAATATCGCATGACTATTTGACTTGGATAAATGAGAGGAGGCTGAAGGGAGAAGGGGATTCGAACCCCACTTAATAGTTTGCAAATTTTTTCCCCGGAGCTCCAACATTGCTCCAAATATTTTGAATTTGTTTCAAACAACCTCCTCGAAACTTCGGATAGCCATTCGCCACGTTTATGCTTAATTGAGGACTGAAGCCGAGATTTCCGGGACTTAGTTTTGTCTCGTAATTTATTAAACATAAATTTGGGGTTAGTGGACTGCTGCCGCGGCCGTTTTCCCCTTTTTGAAAAGTTTTGACGAAAAAAGGTGTCATAAGGTTGTTTACTAGTAGTGGCTTTCGGATTTTCATATAAAATATGTTTAGACTTTTGTTTAGACTCATAGTTTGAGTTTTCGTTTAATTTATTCACCCCTCCTATTTTCTGAAGGTAATCATTAATAGCTTTACTGTTAAAAAGATATTCTGAACTTGGGGGTATTTTATAAATAACATCGCGACTTGGGGGTATTTTATAAATAACATCGCGATGAAATTTTTCCGGGATTTGTCTTAACAGTGCTTCCCTTCGTAAATTTATGAAATCTGCTCGTCCACCGCACACTATTTGTAATAAGTCATCCGTTATCCTGCTATAGTTGGAATCTTTTGAAAATAATGATTCGATTTTATTAAACAATGAATTTGGAGTAAGTGATTCTTTTGATTCACTCGCCCAATTGACAAGTATCTGCAATGTTTTATGTAATTCCGCTTTTTGATTAAGTAAGGCATTAGTTAATCCAGCGAACGAACATTCTAATAAATAAGAACGGGGATCATCTTTTAACATTGTCAATTCATAACGTTTTGAATTCGTCGTTGACAGATAATTCTATAAAATTCGGGGGTAGCTAAATATTTCTTTTGTGTATCGGAAAATCTAATAGCATACCAATCATCACAATTAAATCTCTATAACTCAATTAGTTTTTGAAGGTATTTATCACCGGCTCTTTCACTGTTGTACTAATTTCCGATAAATTTTTTAGTTAATTTGGTGATTAACAACAGGTCGCTCTAAATTTAAATCGTTTGACTATGCTGTGTTATCATGATTTAAAATTGTATTCTCGTTGCCTTTCGTTAAAAAATTTGTTAAGAAGGCAATTTGTTGAGATAAAATTTCAAAATGAGCGTAACTTACGGTATTTGATTCTTTTCTTTTTTCTCGACTTGCTGGACTGCCACCACAACTATCAGACGACACATTATCACTCTCGCATGAACTCGTTGATGATAACCGTTCTCCGTTTCCGAGAAGTGGATTTTTCTTCAACACTTTGGTTTTCCATTTTATCAACAGAGAGGTTACACAAACACTTAAAACACTTGCAAAGTAATTTCGCGTTAAACTTCACTTTCACTTGCTGACTTGTTAAAGGCGCGAAAAACGACGCTATAATGAAGAATATCCATGAGTTGGGTGTTTTATATAAGTCTCAATATAAAGAAAGTGGCGCCGCCTATACAGAGAGGTACTAAAACTGCTGGCAAAAGGCAGAAAGATGGTCGCTTGACTCAAGATGGATTCCGGATATTGATACGAAACAAATAATTAATCATTATTGTTTTGGATTAATTTTCTCGTTCTTTTTAAAACAAAACAAAACATAGTTCAAGTCAGGTTTATTTCATAATATAATGTACCAGGTATTCATAAAGCTCCAGAGTACTGTGCTACGATTTGATACGAGATTTTTATGTAAAATAAAAAAAAAAGTATATTGATCTCACTACAGATTAATGTATCATAGTATGGGAGTCACGTTCTTGATAGCGTTGCATACTAGAAGATCAAATTTAAGTATTCTGGTTTAATTATTAGGACGGCCCACTGTGGCTAATGTTCAATATAAATAAAGGAGGCTTTTAAGGTATACATAATATGTGGTTACAAAATGTATTCCTAAGAAGTTTAAAAAACTTTTTTTTTTTTACATTTTCTTTCAATAATCGGAACAAGAAAAATGATTTAACTTATAGTCTTCTACAAGGAATTATAATTGTAAGATATTGAAAATCTTCATAAAAGAAAATAATGTGTTTAAAGTTAAACATTTTTCTTCTTTTAATTTAAGGTTTTAGGAATTTTAATAGCGTACAAATAGTTTTAAAGAAACAAACTATAATTTAATGACATTAGCATTTGAAAGTGCTGAGAAATCCTAATGAACAAGAGGAAACAAACAAGTAAATAAAAGTTAAATACAATGGAAGTAAGTAAGGAAGGAGTAATATATACATATAATATATAAAAAAAATATATAAATAATTCCATGTAAGTTTCCTACAGAAACCTGGCTTATGGCCATGATTTCAAAATACTCATCTCAACAAGTCCACTCTAACAGTCCAGTCACAACTAACTAATTCTCAGTTAAGAATATTTGACTGTATAGAAAAACAGGTATTTATAAAATCAAGTATTGTTTCTCACACTTTCGTTGCAAACAAATAAATAATATACATTTATAAAAAATTTGATAATGTAAAATAATTTAAAATGTCCTTCCGACGTAAACTGACTAAAAATAGACGTGTGGCACTCGGAGACTGCCGCGGTAAAGCTATTGCATAGCATTTTATCAACTTATGCAATTATAATTATATTTTTATTTTATATATGCAGTATTTTTTTTTTCTTTGTTCTTTTTTTCTTTGGAGATGCCGTAACTTGTGCTATCTATTTCAATAAAATCGTAATAAAATAATATAATGATACGTGTCAGTGACGAGTGCTCATTGCTCGGATGTGTATTCTTTAGTGTGATGCCACTACTGTATTTATATCACAAGCTTCTCGTCAGCAAGTCGAATAACACGTGATGTAACGTAATTATTTTTTTATAATTTTAACACCATATATATACATATACATACACGATAAGGTCTAACTAGTTGCGGGCTTGAACTTACTCGTGGACGAAGACAAAAAGCACCTAGCGTTGTGTGTGAAAGAGATAGAATCAGTCGTGAGCAGTTAGCAGCTAGTTAGCCCTCATAGTGTAGTCGCACGCACACATACACCGTGCCGAAGATTGCCAAACTGAAACGACGTTCGATAATAGGAGTTAGAAATTTTCGCTACGGAATTTCTGAATTCGGTCTCCGCGCTCAAGGCCCGCAATAGAAGCTATGCAATAAAAGGTTTAAAAGGTCTTGTACACTAGAATTTAAAAAAAGACCAGGAATTCTTAAGAGTTAAGTACAATCCATGAAGAGATTGTTACAAAATTGCTAGGAGAGTATATTTCCCCTTTTTTGATAAAAAAATATATTTCATTGTAACATAAAAATATAATGAAATCTTAAAAAACAATCAATTCGTTAGATAAATAAATTTTTGAAATAGGCATTCTACATAAATATTGGGTTACAAACCATATATACATACATACATTCTCATATAGTACTTTTAACTGTCAGTCCTTACATTGGTCTTACCATTATAATTTGATTTATTTCATTTGATATATACCCACACATAGACATAGGCATGAACAGAAATATATAATAAGTTGCAATAAATATGTATCATTAACAAGACATTGTCAGACCCCTTATAAAAAATTAAATTAAAAAAATAAAATGTAATATTCTTTTGTTTTTTTATGTTCCGATAATAAATTTAAAGCGAATTCCGAGTCTCCAGGCAGAATAAATATTTAAAAAATACTGCGAAACTGTAGAGATCTCGTGTATTGTATAATATGAAGTAGTATGAATTCAAGCAATATGCAACGATCTGCTACAAGAATGCTACGGAAACAAAGAGAACATTGGATAATGACCTTATGTTATACTGACAACGATCAGTGAATGAAAAAAATTAACAAAACTAAGAACTTTGTCTAGTTGTAATGCTTGAGCTACTTTTTTCTTGCTTACCAGAAATATAGGCGTCAAGTTTAATGCGAAATGTACTTATAGGTCGAAAATGGCCCGAAATAATTTGAGAAAAGTGTAATACGGCCATGCCGCTTTTTTATTTTTGCTTCACTTGGCGGTTCACTATCGTACCAACAGGTTAATTTTACATTTCATTTTTCAGACAATATCGACTTTTATCTATAGTAACAAAATAGTTTTAAATCCAATTACCACTTCAATAAGCAAATATATACATATGTACAAAATTTCTAATTAATTAATGTCGGTTAGGTATGAGTGTTCATATTGTATCATATCGGTTTCGGTTTAAAGACATTTATTTCTCATAAAGAACACAAAAGTTCACTTATAATAAGAAATCACAATAATTTTGCTTGAGGGTACATTTAAAAGTCTGTAGTTATATTAGACAAACATGTTTAGGTAGGGGTTATATTAACTTATAAATTATTTTGCACATATTCCATTACACGTTTTTTGAATATAGGAAAACTTTTGCTATTAATGATTAGGTCTGATAATTTATTATAAATTTGAACTCCTTCAAATAAAATGTTTTTCTTTCCATAGTTGGTTTTGGTTTTTGGAAGTTCTAGTTTATTACGTTTTCTAGTGTGGTATGTATGTGTTTTTTTTATGAAAGTGTAATTGTAAATGTGTTTTATTTGTTATTATTTTTCTAATCAACATGCAGGTTTTTAAAGTGTATAATTGATTTATATTAAGAATTTTTTTTTTTTTTTTATAATTCATCATATTTATAAAGAACTTTAATAATTTTATTTTGTAAAGTTTGTAATGACTTTATGTTAGACTTCGCAGCAGTTCCCCATATTTCAATAAGATATTCGATATGAGGTTTTACTAAAGAATTATAAATAATAGGACGAATTGTATTAGGTATACATAACGAAATTCTACGTAGTGCTCCTATCAAAGGGGATATTTTATTTTTAAGATGATCAATATGATATTGCCAGGTTAACTTGCTATCCATTATAAGACCTAAATATTTTTCATGATCAGTTTTATTTATTGGCTCGTTAAAAATTGTTAGTTGGTCATGATTTGGTATATTTTTATTTTTAAGCGCGAAGATCATGTATGATGTCTTTTTGGTATTAATAGTTAATAAATATCTCAAGTCTATCCTACGACGATCCCTATGTACACTACGGGGTTCTGAAACCTTCGCACAAATCGGTAGATTTAAATTCTCTCTTTATATAAAATAAATGTATGTAATGTATGATTAATTACATACCCACATGATCACACAGTTTTTAGTCATTGATACAGCCACATAGTGCGATAGTATTATTAATGAGGCACACAGTTACATTTTCCATAACCATGACATTAGAAAATCATAAAGTCTTGGTCGTTGACAGACTCTTACGCATCGGTGATATCTGTTGTTATTTTAATAAAACATAAGTGGATTTAATATGGTTACTATGACAACCGACATAAAACCTAATTTTATGACGGTGACGTGTTAATAGAATGAAGATCCAAATCTACCGTACAATCGGATATGATATTAATCGGTAATTTAATGGACCGAATGATTCGTTGTGAATTCGCAATGCGAATGTAAGACACTCCGTCTCTGCTTAATACGAGTACATCGGTGCCTATAACTACCGGAGTATTCAAAAACGTACTCGGTACTTATATTATTTGGTATTTCCGCGCCACCAAAACCACGCAACAGTGGAATGCACGCATGTAGTTTGCATGAAAAATGCTTAGCTAAATCAGAGCTAATTAACTAGATGTATGAACCGGTATCCATTAATACATCTGTCGGGATGCCACCTAGTACCGCCGTAATTACGTCACGATTATTAATGTCAGTTACGACTTCTCGACAAAAATTTACGTTACCCGAGTTCGATCGTCCTTAAGCAAAACAGTTCGGTTTACTATGACCGATTTTCTTACAGAAGTTACAAGCTACGGATTTAAATTGAAACGAATTAGTCCTTGAGGATTGAGGCAGAGGCAAGTTTCGTGGCTTAGTTTTATTAATGTCAGGTTTAGGCCGTTTATTACTGCATGATGCACTCATGTGTCCCCATTTATTATACTCACAGCATTTAATATTTATTTATTTATATATTTATATACCAAGAGAAGAAATAGTTACATAATTAATTATAAAAGACATGTGATGCACAAGGGATAACTCATCTCTTAAAAGAGACCTCTACGAGAAACCCTTTTCATAAAGGAAACTACATAAAGAAGCGTGGTGTACATAGGTACAATAAAAAGAGTGAAGGGAAAAAAATATAGAGATTTTATATAGATAAGCAAACAAAAAAAATATAATAATAGAAAATTTTGATATTATACATACATAGATATATACATAAATATACACATAAATATATACAAATATTATGAATAAATAAACATTACATATCAGAAGGTAAAAGTGACAGAAGATGTCACTTAAGTTAATGTTTAAATGCAGGTGCACTTGGTCTCTCTTTGTAAACAGAAGGTGGGAGTGAGTTCCAAAGCTGTGCACCTTGGACAGAGAACGATTTACGGAAAAATTTTGTATTAAAGGAGGGGATATCGAGAGGCTCCACTATGCTATATTTTGCATATCATGTTATATATGCCTGAATATAATGATGAAATTTAAGAATACTCCTTGCCATATAGACATCTAATAATTAATTATAACTGGCTATTGGATAATAATAGTATGTATTTTACCAGACAAACGTTTCATTATATACTTTTGTTGTTTGACGAATACCTTAACGAATACCATATCCCTAAACATAACGATAATTTTTAAGAATGTGCCCTCATATCTTAGAATTTACAAATTAAAAATGCCTATGTAACATATCCCTGAATGTTAAGTTACAATATATTTATTGCCTTTTAATGTTTTTTAAGTCTGTGGATTTTTTCGATATTTAGAATATTTTCTACATAATTTGATAATTTTTTTAGAAAATATTCTTAAAAAAAATATCAAATTGTGTATTAGTTATCGTTTTATAATTAATTACAAAAACATTTTCGCTACGTCGAAAACTTCCTATATTAAATGAATCTTGATGGAAATAACATTGTGTTTTACCTAGTGTATTATATACTCCATTGAAGAGCATTTTATTTAACATATCTTTGGTTTAATTTTGTTTCAATTTATATCATGTAGAGAGACATTTGAAAAATTTTCTAAATTTAAATATGGAAATTTAATGTTTAAATAAAATGAAACTAGTAAATTGTTGTTTGTGTTACGAAAAGGTATAATAATGTTGTTAATCTACTTCACATATTATATCATGTTATTATCGTATGCTTTTGAAAAACTTCTATTAAAAAAAAAAAAAAATAACAATACATTGACGATAAAAAATGTATATTATGGATATGGACATGGAGCTTATGAGCTTGTTGCATGTTAAGGTCCGTCAATAATTTTCACACAACTGGAAGCGTATCCCTAAGATGAACTAGAGACTTTCGAATCCCTAGTTTATCACTAATTATCGGAAAGTCTATCTAAAGGTGTACTGTACACACACGATTCCGCCGAAACCTACTGTGAGTATGCAAGGGAGAAGGTCAGATTGCTTCGTTACACCAAGGTACCTTCTTCAGAAACTCAATTAATTGAACTTATTTCCGGTGAAATAGTAGAAGTCGACGTTAAAATGACTAATTTAGACAAATTTAAATAACACAGTTCGTACTGTGCCTGATCTGATAGTTTTACTTTCTACGTATGAAAAGGCTTCTAAAAAAATAAAAAAGTAATTCCTGGAAGTTATAAAACCCTAACAATCTATTGCTAATAGTACAAAACGATTTAAATAGTACAAAACGATTTAAGTCGAGTAATGAAGTGGGTTTCAAGGCAGAAAAAAGGTATTACACTTGTGGTTAAACGCGACACCTTATGTCACAGTGCCCTAAAAATACTTTTCAGTCTAGTATCAAAGAATTGAATAAAAAAATTCATAATCAATTAGAGTAAATTGCACCTTCTGTAAAAAGGAGGGTCACATTTTTTGTAAAGTGCTTGTATCGAGTTGCTTGTTCTGTATGTAACAAGATGGGCCATTCATCTGACAAATATTTTTAGCGACTTTAAAGATTTGAGGAAAATAAAAACATGGACATTGAAAACACTAATTGACTAGAAACATCGAGGATTGCATTATGAAGAGGGTTTGGTCCAGAACCGAGGATCGTACATAAATCTTTTATTCCAACTTTCACTCAACGATCACACAGTTTGTATGTCACATAGGCATTTTTAATTTATAAATTCTAAGATATGAATGCACATTCTTAAAAATTATCGTTATGTTTAGGGATATGGTATTCGTTAAGGTATTCGTCAAACAACAAAAGTATATAACGAAACGTTTGTCTGGCAAAATTACATACTATTATTATTCAATAGCCAGTTATAATTAATTATTAGATGTCTATATGGCAAGGAGTATTCTTAAATTTCATCATTATATTCAGGCATATATAACCTGATATGCAAAATATAGCATAGTGGAGCCTCTCGATATCCCCTCCTTTAATACAAAATTTTTCCATAAATCGTTCTCTGTCCAAGGTGCACAGCTTTGGAACTCACTCCCACTTTCTGTTTACAAAGAGAGACCAAGTACACCTGTTTTTAAACATTAACTTAAGTGACATCTTCTGTCACTTTTACCTTCTGATATGTAATGTTTATTTATTCATACTATTTGTATATATTTATATATACTATTTGTATATATGTATATTTATGTATATATCTATGTATGTATAATATCAACATTTTCTATTATTATATTTTTTTTGTTTGCTTATCTATATATAAATCTCTATATTTTTTTCCCTTCACTTTTTTTATTGTACCTATGTACACCACGCTTCTTTATGTAGTTTCCTTTATGAAAAGGGTTTCTCGAAGAGGTCTCTTTTAAGAGATAAGTTATCCTTTGTGCATCACATGTCTTTTATAATTAATTATTTAACTATTTCTTCTCTTGGTATATAAATATATAAATAATAAATGCTGTGAGTATAATAAATGTGGACACATGAGTGCATCATGCAGTAATAAACGGCCTAAACCTGACATTAATAAAACTAAGCCACGAAACTTGCCTCTGCCTCAATCCTCAAGGACTAATTCGTTTCATTTTAAATCCGTAGCTTGTAACTTCTGTAAGAAAGTCGGTCATAGTGAACGTAATAATGATAAAGAAACTAAAAGAAAAATATCAATTACATTAGATAGCTGAAACATTTTCTTTCTTAGTCAAATATCTTCATCATTAGATTCACTATACAGAATAATGACATTTGTATTTAATTATTTGTATTAAATATTTTGTATTTTTATTAAATATTTTATATTTAAATTCTATATTAATTTAAGATATACATATATTTTTATAACGATAATTCAAATATTCTTTTAATTCATGACTTTACATAATCAAGTACTTTTTTTTTACTTGTAGGTAGCATGTTATTGTAGTACATGTAGTCCATGTAAAGTTTCAATTTTTATATTCATTTTGTATGTGGGTTTCAGTGCAAGCAGTAAGTTTAAATTCATTTTGTGCGTCGTTTTATGTGAAATCTGGAACAGTACGCGGTAAGTGATTTTGTGTATATACATACTAGTATATATTTTACTGTTCGTTTCATCGTTTTTATGTAATAATTGTATATTGACCGTCAGCTTTTAATATGATTTAATAAAATTATAAATAATTTTCGAAAATAATTACATTTGATGCTTAAAATTCTTCATCATATCTACCTACACCATGCACCATTATTTACTTATTTCTTTCAACTTTCTTTGTCCGTATTATCACCACTACTAACATGTTGTATTAGAAACTTTTCATTTTGTCCCCCGCTATAACATTATAATATCTTATCCGCCTTTATTCAAGGATGTCACCCTATAATGATCGTTATCATATATTTTGCAACTTTATAAAATCTGGCATATTTGTTGACAAGTTTTCCACTCGTTAATCCTTTTTTTTATTATTATTATTATGCTACGCTGAATTTGTACTAAATCGCCTAAAAGAATTTTGTATAATTAAGTCTTTTTTATCGTACCCCTCTTTACTTTTTATAGAAACGTTAATATTATTTTTTTGAGCTTGAGAACGCAACTCGGATATTTGAGTTTTGTTTTTTGTTTTACAGTATAAAATGCAGATCAAATCGAGGCTTATATCCATATAGTAATTCTAAAGGACATTTCTGGGTACTGCTGTTTATGCTGTAATGGATGCCTCTTTTCCACTTATGGAATAAATTGTTCCCAGTCTATCTCATTTTCACCAGTAGACGCTGTTAATGATTGAAGAATGGTGCGATTACTACGTTCGACTTGCCCTTTTGCTCTTAGACAGGGAACTGCATTTAATATATGCCAAATTTGTTTAAGGGTGCAATAGTTTGAAAACTTTTGGTTGGTAAAAGCCTTCCCACGGTCTGTTGTTATTCGAGTAGGCAGTCCGAAAACGAGCGTAAGAAAATTCATTGTATGTATTACGTGAATTGTAAAAGTATTAGGAACAGGTTGCAGTCAACAAATTTACTGAAATCGTCTATTACTACCATAAGTAACAATTTTGGTTTAACGAATTTACACAAGGGACCAAATTATTGAGATGCCACGGAATATTCCGTTTTTCAATGGGATTTAAAAAGCCTCGTTTCCCAAATGGTTTTTTTTTTTGGCAAATTGACACGGAATGCATACCTTCACATATTTAGTAACAAATCGTTTTAGTTTTTCGAACTAATATTGTCTCTGAACAATCTCAATAACCCTGGTTACATTCGTGTGACCATTATCATGAAACATTTTTGCGATTTTATACTCGTCTACTTTTCTATGCAGAATACCGTCTTTTAATAGATACAACTTCTTATATTCATAATTATTTATGTTATTAATAATGACTTGTAATTCAAGATCATCATTTTGCACTGCTGTAATCCAATTTTCTGTTGTAATATGTTGTAAAGGTAGAGCATTGCGACTCAGCGCGTCTACGTGTTGAATTTGTATTTCTGGTCTATATTGCACTTCAAAATTGTAACTTTGTAGTTCTAGCCATCATCGTCCTATCCTCGGTAACTACTGAGAGCCTGACAATCGATAAATATTTTAAAAGGTCGACCCAAGAGATATACACGAAATTTTCTAATACTAAACACAACTGCCATTGCTTTAAGTTCATACGAGTGATATTTTTGTTCTATGGATGTGGTTTGTTTACTGAAATATGCTATAGGTTTTAATTCACCTTTCAACTGTTCAACTGTCCGGAAGTAACCAGCTTACACCCAATAAATCTTCTTAAATCGTGAATATTATTTGGTTCTCTAAATTCATTTAGTGCTTTTAATTTATTTGGCTATGGTCGGATCTCTCCACACGATATGATGTGACCTAAGTAATCGATACTTGTTTTTAAGAATGAACATTTGTCCCGACGCAATATTACACCATATTTGCTCGATAAAATCAAAATTAGTTCTCAATTTTCCAACGCCTGCGGGATAGTTTTTGAAAATAATAAAATATCGTTGATAATGAGGAAGCGAATTCAAATCTATACTTATTCAACATAAAATTCATCACTCTTTTATTGACATACATGATAGATGATAAAAGGGAACTTAAGTGGTTAGTTCAATTTTTATTTCTATATCAAATCTCCTACCCCTACATGATCATCAAAACAGTCGGACAGGAGAGGGGAGGCTCCTCGGAAAGTCTCCCCAGTCCCTCGGCATACCAGAAGCAGGGCGGCTACTATTTCGAGCGGTTTGGATTCCGAAACTAACCCGAGGAAGCGGAAGGACTCGGACTCTCAGTCGGACTTCGCTTTTAAGTTCCCGAACGTTGTCCTTCCGAAAGTCCTCAGAAGTTTGAACGGCAGAGGGACCTACCACAATGCTGGTTCGTCCCAAGCCAAGCGTGAGAGGAGGGAAGCAGTGATGGTGGCCACCGACTCCGATTCTACCGTGACCGAAGTGGAGACGGACCAGATGCGTTCCCCCAGAAAGGTGCAGGGTAGGAGGTCGCCAGACACCTCAATAGAGGACTTATTAAACAAAACCAAGGAGAGTTCCGAAAGGATTTGTAAGCTGGCGTCCATGTCCAAAAACCTAAAAGGAACTGTAAAGAAGGAGATCATGGACACCTCTATTGCCATGTCCCAGATGGTTCAGGCAATTGCGGGAAGGTCCACAAGCGAGGAGCTCAAGAGGCTGCTGGCAGACAACAAGCGCCTAAAGGGCCAGCTGTCCGCACTTGAGGGCGAGGTGGTCGCGCTTAGGCGAGCATTTGCTGAGCGCGGCAATCAAAGGAAGAGCCTTTCGGCCGGGGTGGAAGACACCGCAGAAGAGACGCAGGTCAGCAAGCCTAGTGAAGGTATCACTAGGACGGAGCTGGCCAGCATAATGGATCGCTTCCAGCGAGAGCTGAGCGAGCAATTCGGGCGCATCCTAAGTGCCCGCTTGGAGGGGCTCGAGGTGGATGGCCGACTCCTTCCAGCCGTCTCACACCGTCCAGCATTGGCATCTGAGACCCAGAAAAGGAGCCACAAGCAAGTAGATAAGCCCACCACTCTTGCCCCACCGGCGAACATGCCTAAGGAGGCGAGAGCCAAAAAGGGGGCTAAAACCAAGGCCGTGGCAACGGACTCAGGACGAGCTGCAGAGCAGGCGGCGGGTCCCTCCCAACAGGAACCACCTGTGGTTTTGGAAGGCTGGACGACAGTGGTGAAGCGGACAAAATCCAAGAAGTCCGCGCCAGCCCCCGCTGCCCCTAAGGCACCAAAGAAGAAGCCTTCTCTACCGAAGCAGCCGAAAACCCTAGCGGTGGTCGTGACCCTTAAGCCAGAGGCCGTGGCTGAGGGCATCACGTACAAGGATGCCATTGCTAAGGCCAAACAGTCCGTCAACTTGGAAGAGCTGGGAATTGGCTCGACCAAATTCCGGACGGGGATAACGGGGGCTCGAATTATCGAGCTCCCTAAGGAGGTCTCTGCCGCCCAGGCGGACAGCCTTGCGTCCAGGATTGGCCAAGCTTTAGGGGATGCCGCCAAGGTGACACGCCCCAGGAAAATAGCCAACGTCCGAATTTCTGGCCTGAACGACTCGGTGACCCCGGAGGAAATCCGCCAGGCCCTGGAGGAAAAAACTGGAGTCTCCCCGGACGACTTTAAGGTAGGGCTAATTACCCACGGGTACACTGGGATAGGCTCTACTATAACTGCCTGCCCCATTGAAACCGTTCCTAAGTTGGCGGAAGCGGGTCGGCTCTGTGTGGGCTGGAGCGCTGCCTCCATCAGGGTTCTGGAGCAGCGCCCAGTGAGGTGTCACAGGTGCTACGGTATTGGACACCCGCAGCAACTATGCCCCTCTAACAAGGACCGCAGCGGATTATGTTTCCGCTGCGGAGAAGAGGGGCATATATCTAAAGACTGTTCAGCCCCACTTTGCTGCGCGGTGTGCAAAGACCGGGGCCTGGCATCGGGTCACTGAATGGGGGGAGCCCACTGTAACCCCCCTCCGGTCAAAGGCCGCTCCCTACAATGGGGACCAGCCCTCCACTCTCCGGCCACGTCGGCTGCCCCTGTAGAGATGCCTATGGAAATCAACAATGCCAGTTAGGCCCATAGGTAAAGTTCTTCAGGGGAACTTAAACCACGCGGTCGCAGCACAGGACCTCTTGTACCAGACTGTGGCCGAGTTTAACATAAATGTAGCTATCGTTGCGGAGCCATACTCTATTCCCCGAACCCATAAATGGGCCGGGTCCGTGGATGGTTCCGCGGCTATTTTCTTTCCCGGCGTGGCCTGCACTCACTCCGTTGTGGAGAGAGGAGTGGGCTATGTGGCAGCTCGATGGGGAGAAGTAGTGGTGGTCTCTACATACTTCTCCCCAAACCGCAGCCGGGCCGACTTTGAGTCGTTCCTGGCTACGGTTGAAGGAGTCATCCTTCGGGTGGCCCCCAGTCCGGTGCTGGTGGCTGGGGACCTCAATGCGTGGTCTCGCGCTTGGGGCTCTACCAGACCTAACGCCCGCGGTCGTGTCCTGGAGTCCTGGGTTCTGTCATTGGGACTCCAGATTCTCAATAGAGGCAACACTCCAACCTGCGTCCGGTGGCAAGGCACATCCATAGTGGACGTGACCTTTGCCACCCCATCACTTGCGGCTCGCATCAGCGACTGGCGGGTGATGGAGGAAGTGGTGACCCTATCGGACCATCGGTACGTTCGATATGATATCTCCCCAGCATTCCCCGGGACCCCTATCCAACTGGGTGGCAGACCACCTTTCCTAAGGTGGTCACTCGTTCGCCTCCAGCCCGATGTGGCTGAGGAGGCAGCGATGGTGAGAGCATGGGCCGCAGTGCCCGACACCATGGCTGGGGATGCCGACTGCATGGCGGACCTTTTCGCAGACGACATTAAGGTTGTCTGCGATGCCGCTATGCCGAGGACGCAGGCCTGCCCCCGAAACAGAGGGCAGGTATACTGGTGGACGCAGGAACTGTCCAGCCTACGTACCGCCAGTATGGGGGCTAGGCGCGCCTACCAGCGTTACCGTAGGCGCGCCCGAGGAACGCTCGGTGTAGAAGAAAGTCTATACCGGGCCTACCAGGATGCCAACAAGGCATTGCGGACGGCCATTCGCAAGGCCAAAGAGGATGCCTGGGATCAGTTCCTGGGCATACTCAATAATGACCCCTGGGGTAGGCCCTACAGGACGATTAGGGGGAAATTCTCTACTCCAGCTTCTCCTACCTCCTGTATGGAGCCTGGGTTGCTGCGGAGGGTACTTGGGACGTTGTTCCCTGATCCTGGACCGTTCGCATCTCCGCGCATGACTACCGCAGATCTCGCTCAAGATGCTGAATTCAGCACGATCCGTTTGAGGCTCCGGTGCAAACGCAAGGCGCCGGGGCCGGATGGGGCCCATTCCAAGGTATTGGCTATCGCCTTAGGGCCCCTGGAGGACCGGTACCGCGCAGTGCTCAACACCTGCATTGCGGCGGCCCACTTCCCCAGGCGATGGAGAGTAGGGCGGCTCTGTCTACTCCGTAAGGAGAACCGTCCGGCGGATGCCCCAGAGGGCTACCGGCCAGTGGTGTTGCTGGATGAGGCGGGGAAGACTTTCGAGAAGATCCTCGCCTCCCGCATCATTCAGCATCTAGAAAGCAGTGGGCCAGATCTGGCGGAATGCCAGTACGGTTTCCGTACTGGACGGTCCACGATCGACGCGGTGAAGCACCTCAAAAGGTGGACTGAGGGGGCTATCGATAGAAGGGAGGTGGTGATCGCGGTGTCCCTGGACATCGCGAACGCGTTCAACACCATCCCTCACGAGTGTATCACGGAGGCACTCAAGTATCACCGAGTGCCTTCGTACCTTCGCGCCATTGTCGGGAACTACCTGCAGGACAGGATGATTCTCTATGAGAGCGCGGAGGGCCGGGTCGAGTCGTGGAGAGTGGCGGCAGGAGTACCCCAAGGTTCCGTATTAGGCCCTATATTATGGAACCTGGGATACAATTGGATTCTGCGGGGAGTGATGCCGCCGCGCATCGATGTCATCTGCTTTGCGGATGACACGATGGTCGTGGCGGCAGCGAAAGATTGGGACGAAGCGGTACACCTTGCGTCGTTCGGCACCTCCCTGGTAGTTCGGCGAATCCGCCTCCTGGGTCTGGAAGTGGCACTAAATAAGACGAGAGCCATCTCCTTCCATGCCCCTCGCCGCAGAGCCCATCTGGAGCTTAAAGTGATGGTAGAGGGCGTCCAAATTCCAGTCGAGGTGCATGCGAAGTACTTCGGCCTTACTTTGGACTCCCGGTGGAGCTTCAAGGAGCATTTTAAGCTCCTCGCTCCACGGCTGTGCGCTGCCGCAGCCGGCCTCGGACGGCTTCTCCCCAACGTGGGAGGGCCTGGTGCAAAGTGCCGTCGGTTGTTTCACGGGGTGATACGGTCGATGGCACTATACGGAGCACAGGTGTGGGCTGAGTGCCTCACACCCTGCACGCAAGCCCTTTTGCGCAGGCCGCAAAGGATAATCGCAACCAGAGCCGTGCGGGCATATCGCACGGTTAGCCACGGGGCGGCCTGCGTACTAGCGGCCACGCCTCCTTTTGACATCGATGCACTTGTGCTTGCGGAGGTGTATCGGCACAGAGTCGAGGCGAGGCAGCGGGGTGAAGAGCCTGCTGTAGAAGACATAGAGCAGGCCCGAACCGAAGCGCGGATTGAGGCTCTACACCGTTGGAAGGAGGCACTTGCCAACCCTATCGCAGGTCACCGGACGATTGCCGCGTTTCGTCCGGTGTTAGAGGAGTGGGTGAGGCACCATCGGGGCAACCTCACCTTCCGCCTGGTGCAGATTCTAACAGGACATGGTTGTTTCGGCCACTACCTGCACCGGGTCGCCAGAAGGGAAGAAACGCCACAGTGTCACCACTGCGGCGATCCCGACGACACTGCCGACCACACTATGGTAGTGTGTCCGGCGTGGCAAAATGAGCGCCGTGCACTCACTTCGGCGCTCGGCGGGAGGATTCTCTCGCTTCCAAGTTTGGTCGAGGCCATGATTGGTAGCGATGAGGCTTGGGAGGCTGCCGCTTGCTTCGCCGAAGCAGTAATGTCGGCGAAGGAAGCCGCGGAGAGGGAGCGGGAGGTAAATGCTCTAGCCGCTTCCATCCGGCGTAGACGTACGGGTCGGAGGAGACGGGTGAACCCGTAAACGCCTTTCTTCGATGACCTGGAGGTTCGACCAGCCTGCGTCAAATGGCACTGACGCAGGCATTGCACCTGGTCACCACGTTTGGGGATTATCTCGGCTTTCCCGGGTAGTTCCCCATCGGCGCGGTAGTCCGGCACAGTAGCCGGGCGACCCGGGGGTGAATTGGTGAATTGCTACAGCAGGTCCCAAATCACCCTAAATACGGGCAGGAAGGGAAGCCGGGGAGTTTTAGTGGGTTTTCCCAGTGCCAATACCATCAGGCGCTGGGCAACCCCCACACAAAACTCACTGTCGAGCCAGGGCAGTGAGCAGTCTGTAAGAGGATTTCTCCCCGAAAAAAAAAAAAAAAAAAAAGGTATAGGTTATAAGTTTTAATATGTAATTTTTATGATAATATACATATAAGTAAGTTTCGTAGTTTTCCTGGAACTTCCGGTTGCCACCTTATATAATTAGTTACTTCTTTATTTGGTGACTGGGGAGTTGGTTTAAAACGTTAAATAAACCGTTTTGAAATTTTGTGAGTAACTTTATTTTATAAATTTAAACTACTTACTTTTTTTAAAATAATACTGTGGAATATTTGATTATTTCATAATAGAAGGCAAATTTCGTCTCAACTTCCATATTAATAAATAATAAATTAATGAGAAAATATTATCTCCTTGAAAATCATCTGCTCACAGGTATTGCATTTAAATGAGGGCTTGCGAAAAAAAAATTGTCTCAAGTATCATGAAGATAAAAGGAATTCCCGTATTCCCGTATAATTAACTCAAAAAAGGGGTGAATAAGACCGAATGACAAACTCCAAAATTCTGTTTACCACGAGACTTCACATTGGCTTCTTTCTATAAATAAAATGATCGTTTTAAATCTTTAAAGACTTACTAAATAATTCTTTAAAAATTTTAAGGATATTTTCACTATAATATTGTTTAACAAAGTTTTCTAAGTAGATCTTAATCCAACAAATGACAACTAAAAGGATGTGCAGTCTTGTCAATTTGCAGCTATTATAAGTTTCGAATTACTTGTGGTATTAGAAATCGGTGGCGGGAATAGGGGTTGTTTTATTTCAACAAAATTATATTCATTTATACGTTGAAGCAATCGCATGAAAAGCTTCTTAAAAGCGATATCACATGGCATAAAGGGCAATTGTACCAAGCGTGGTGGTTTCAGTGTGGTCATAATTTTATATTTCTTCACAACTGGAAAAATACATATGTGAATATACTTATATATATGTTCTCTTTGTTTTCGTAGTATTCTCGTACCACTCTCGTAGCATTGTGCCTTAAGATTATGAATACCTAGAACTTCATTTTATGAAATAAAGTTTGTTTCTTCGTAGTTTTTTTTTCTTATGAAACGAATAAAACAAAGAAAAAATATATATTTTTAAAATTTTAAAAACTATAAATATACTTTTATATATAACAAAATATGTATATGAATGATAAATAATAAAAATAAATCAAAAGGGTTATGCGTAGAAAAAGTGAATTGTTTGAAATATACATACACAGATTACTTTCAACTAAAGCAGAAAGAAGCTTGTTTCAATAGTTATTCTGTCTGGTGACTCTGAGTTCCCACTGAATTTACTATCGGAACATAAACAGAACAAGGATATTCTATTATTTCTTTTATTTCGGTTTAAGGAGTTTGACAATGTGTAAATTTTAATGATATGAAGTGTACATTGAAGTTGTACGAGTACATATTCTTATGAATTCTTAGATTTCGAAGCAACCTCGTATCAATTGATACCATAGTACTTTACCTTTATAAAACTACATGGTGCTCCTTACTAAAGGTAGCACAGAAAATTTAATAAAACTCATCTGTCCCATATCAGATTTTTTCAATCTATAGTGTAAAATCACCCGCAAAGATCTATGTTCTCCTGGTAAGGTGATATGAGTAGCGTTGGAGCTACGAGAAATAAAAAAAATCTTTTTAACTTGCAAAGCTGGGAAATAACGATATTATTTTTAGACAAATGCCTTTAGTTTGTGAAGTCTATTTCGAGTCTCCACTTTCTTAACTACTAGATTTGGGAATAACTCCTTTTTGCTGATTCGCCTGAAACTAACCGAAAAAATCTATCGCTTTGATGAACATTAATTAATAAATAAATTATTATTATTTTTCTGATTTCTTTATTTAGAATAACATAAAATATATTTTTTTAATTCTGTTTTTCTGCCTCTTATACATTTAATTAATCATTATTGTTTTGGATTAATTTTCTCGTTCTTTTTAAAACAAAACAAAACATAGTTCAAGTCAGGTTTATTTCATAATATAATGTACCAGGTATTCATAAAGCTCCAGAGTACTGTGCTACGATTTGATACGAGATTTTTATGTAAAATAAAAAAAAAGTATATTGATCTCACTACAGATTAATGTATCATAGTATGGGAGTCACGTTCTTGATAGCGTTGCATACTAGAAGATCAAATTTAAGTATTCTGGTTTAATTATTAGGACGGCCCACTGTGGCTAATGTTCAATATAAATAAAGGAGGCTTTTAAGGTATACATAATATGTAGTTACAAAATGTATTCCTAAGAAGTTTAAAAAACTTTTTTTTTTTTACATTTTCTTTCAATAATCGGAACAAGAAAAATGATTTAACTTATAGTCTTCTACACGGAATTATAATTGTAAGATATTGAAAATCTTCATAAAAGAAAATGATGTGTTTAAAGTTAAACATTTTTCTTCTTTAATTTAAGGTTTTAGGAATTTTAATAGCGTACAAATAGTTTTAAAGAAACAAACTATAATTTAATGACATTAGCATTTGAAAGTGCTGAGAAATCCTAATGAACAAGAGGAAACAAACAAGTAAATAAAAGTTAAATACAATGGAAGTAAGTAAGGAAGGAGTAATATATACATATAATATATAAAAAAATATATAAATAATTCCATGTAAAGTTTCCTACAGAAACCTGGCTTATGGCCATGATTTCAAAATACTCATCTCAACAAGTCATCTCTAACAGTCCAGTCACAACTAACTAATTCTCAGTTAAGAATATTTGACTGTATAGAAAAACAGGTATTTATAAAAATCAAGTATTGTTTCTCACACTTTCGTAGCAAACAAATAAATAATATACATTTATAAAAAATTTGATAATGTAAAATAATTTAAAATGTCCTTCCGACGTAAACTGACTAAAAATAGACGTGTGGCACTCGGAGACTGCCGCGGTGAAGCTATTGCATAGCATTTTATCAACTTATGCAATTATAATTATATTTTTATTTTATATATGCAGTATTTTTTTTCTTTGTTCTTTTTTTCTTTGGAGATGCCGTAACTTGTGCTATCTATTTAAATAAAATCGTAATGAAATAATATAATGATACGTGTCAGTGACGAGTGCTCATTGCTCGGATGTGTATTCTTTAGTGTGATGCCACTACTGTATTTATATCACAAGCTTCTCGTCAGCAAGTCTAATAACACGTGATGTCACGTAATTATTTTTTTATAATTTTAACACCATATATATATGTACATATACATACACGATAAGGTCTAACTAGTTGCGGGCTTGAACTTACTCGTGGACGAAGACAAAAAGCACCTAGCGTTGTGTGTGAAAGAGATAGAATCAGTCGTGAGCAGTTAGCAGCTAGTTAGCCCTCATAGTGTAGTCGCACGCACACATACACCGTGCCGAAGATTGCCAAACTGAAACGACGTTCGATGTTAGGAGTTAGAAATTTTCGCTACGGAATTTCTGAATTCGGTCTCCGCGCTCAAGGCCCGCGATAGAAGCTATGCAATAAAAGGTTTAAAAGGTCTTGTACACTAGAATTTAAAAAAAGACCAGGAATTCTTAAGAGTTAAGTACAATCCATGAAGAGATTGTTACAAAATTGCTAGGAAGAGTATATTTCCCCTTTTTTGATAAAAAAATATATTTCATTGTAACATAAAAATATAATGAAATCTTAAAAAACAATCAATTCTTTAGATAAATAAATTTTTGAAATAGGCATTCTACATAAATATTGGGTTACAAACCATATATACATACATACATTCTCATATAGTACTTTTAACTGTCAGTCCTTACATTGGTCTTACCATTATAATTTGATTTATTTCACATAATATTAAACAGTCTCAAAATACTAGCTATAGGTTGTATTCGCAAATTTTTGTAGATCTCCGAAATGGATCTGATAAACACGTCTTATTATGAACTAAACGTGAATATTGGCTTCGAGATTGCCATGACAGCGTCGTGACGCCACGAGAGCGACTTAATGCTTTTCCTAGTATAGACTCTATAGTTACTTTATTGAGTAATTGGCCCCATGTTGTAAAGAAAAAAAAATAAATTCAAATAATTTAATCTAGTAAAATTTTGATATGGTTTTGAAAGCGTTTTTGGTTTTTGGTTTCTGAAAGTCATTTCAAACAAGCTAATGATGTCAGTAGCAGAAAATTTTGTAATAAAATAATTTCAAAATAAGATCAACTATTTAATCATTTATATTTTGCATTGTATTTCGAGTCTTCAATCCAAATTCTTTCACTCAATTAATATTCACGGCTTAAAAACTACTCTTTCCAAATATAACTCAAAACTTGTCCGACGTTGATAAATTTGTTAATTTGTAATTTTAATCATACATAAAGTATGAAAATATTTAACACCTAAATAAGATTCGGTTTTTATCTTTATAAACCACCTGTCTTTCTTTATCCATATTTACTTTTTGCTGGATGATGCACGTTCCTTTTAAAACAAGTTAAAATTTAAAAACAAATTGTGAACCGTAGTTTCAAGTCACGTTTATTGCGTATTATGGAGTACCAGATGTTCATAAAGCTACAGAATACCATAACACAATTTGCTACGGGGATGCTACGAAAACCCAGAGAATTGGTTCTACGATAAACATACAAATATGCATTTCAAAGGGTTAATAGTGCAGACGTTGTGACAAACATGCATGCACGAACTAAGGCGAAACTATATTTTAGTGTCGGCTATCATGAAGAAAGGAATTCCCGTTTTTAAAATTAAATCAAACTAAGATATCTAAAATCAGAGAGCATAAAGGGCAATTGTATCAGGCTTACTGAAAACTAATGTAAAAAACAGTTTTTTTCTTCTGAGATTTTCTTAGACATACATTTTGTAACAATGTATTTTGTCAATCTTAAAAGTCTGCCTTACATACATATCTTGAAAACTAAGAGCAGTGGGTAGTCGTATCAGTATTGTATACAAATCAGAATACTTAAGTTTGTTCTCCTAGTATGCAACGCTATCAAAAACGTGAGCCCCTACTATGTATTTATACGTAACTGTAGTAAGGTCAATAAAGTTTTAATTTTCACAGCAATCTTGAAAAATATTGTACTACTCCTTCAGACTTATGAAGTCATGGTTCCCGTACTATGAAACAAACGTGACCAATCTTCGAAGTTCTGGTTGGTTCCTTTGCAACCATGATCAATTGATAGACGAGATGAAAATGAAATCATTCATATACATGTTTTCTAATCAGAAAATAAATAATAAAATATTTAATTATTAATATAATATAAATTGATTTAGATTATAATTAATCAATGTTTTTCAAATACACGTATGTCGGAGTAGGGTCCAGGCCGTGGTTTTTAAAAAGTGTGACGCCAGCATAACTGACGTCATCAATGACTTTATTCTTGATTGTAGACCAACATTGTTGTGACTACACTTACACAAGTGGCTACGCAGGTGGTTATGCGGCTGACACCTGATAACTTCAACTACCCTCAATTATTGGTTTTTCAAATAATAAGAATTACACCGACATATGTTTTTTTTCAGTTAATTTTAGTCAAAATTGATTCGAAGTGGAGGGACGAAACTAAGTGCCATTATCATTTATAGAAAAAGAAATGCCAGCTTCGAAAGTTAAATTTTTTGTACTGGTCTCGTAGCTCCAACGGAACTCATAACATCCTACCAGGGAAACATAAATCTATGAAGGTGATGTATCACTATGAATTGAGAGTGAAATTTATGCTATATGAACATATTGGGACAGACGTGTGTTTTAAATATTTCATATATTGAATATATATTGATATTTATTGCTATTTATTTGTTTGTCTGTGTTCGTGTGTCATAGCCCAATTTACATTTATTAGAGCTTATTTATTTATTAATTTTTTCCTGTTATTCTTATGAAGATATTTTTGTTCCTATCATATATAAGTTTCTTTTGCGTGTTCCTGAAATCTCGTTTTATGGAAGTGAATTGAATTCATAAAATAATTTGTATTATTTTCAAGTTCGTAGAGCAGTGGACGATCATCGTTCAGTATTGCATACAAAACATGATTCCTCAATTAATGTTCATCTGTAATACAAGGTCATAAAGTCAGGGTATATAAAAATTATTATTTATTATCACTAAGGTGATCTTTCTCCCCATTAATCTCAAGCTCTAGTTGGTTTGTATAATTTTAAGTTCCATATATTTTTTTATTAAAATTATTAATAAATGCTAGATTTATTAATAATTTTATTCAATGCTTTCAATTTGCGTGTAACTTAATTATAACTGTAATTAACTGTATGATGATAACTTTAATAAACTCAGTTTAACGTATGAGAAGAAATGTGGGAAAAATTCCTCTAGCTAAGCTGTATTGGTTGCATAACACCAACTCATAACATCCTACTAGGAGAACATACAACCGCGTAGGTGATGTTTCACAAGGGGGTGGAAGTGAAACTATCTATCTATATTTAATATAGTCTACTTGTTTGTGTGATGGTTGTCTTTTATGTATGTGTAAGTTTGGTATGACTGGCTTGCTAGCTGGCTCTTTGATAATTACGAATATTGACATCGCACTATTATTTATTCTTACTTCAAAGTTAAATTCATAACGAGGGAAAAGTGGACAGAAAATTCAAAATATTTTAGTTTTTCCCTGAGTTATTCACTAAACACAAATTGTATTCAAAATTTTGAAGCTTCTATATAAACTAGAAGCGCCTTACAGTTTTGATGATGGGTCAGTCAATGAATGAAAAAATTTAACAAAACTAAGAACTTTGTCTAGTTGTAATGCTTGAGCTACTTTTTTCTTGCTTACCAGAAATATAGGCGTCAAGTTTAATGCGAAATGTACTTATAGGTCGAAAATGTCCCGAAATAATTTGAGAAAAGTGTAATACGGCCATGCCGCTTTTTTATTTTTGCTCGACTTGGCGGTTCACTATCGTACAAACAGGTAAATTTTACAATTAATTTTTCAGACAATATCGAATTTTATCTATAGTAACAAAATAGTTTTAAATCCAATCACCACTTCAATAAGTCAATATATATTGTTAGTTATAATTATTTAAAATAATTTAAATTGTGATATTCTTGATGATTCTAAGCTTAACGATATTTATATTCTAATATTTATTGGAAACTCTTATGATGGTTAAACTAGCGCCATCTGTATATTTGTTATAATAGTGTAAATTAATGTTAATAATGTTTCTGTACAGTAATTTAAATGTCCAAATACTTGACAATTGGTTTTATAATTTATAATGAGAGCTTCTGCATGTTTTACGTAATGTTCAGTGTTTTATAAAAAAGCTTGGATCTACGATAATTATCTAACTTCACGTTTAAATTGGCCTTTCCTCGTTTATGATTTTAATAAAACCCTTTTGTCAAAGTTAGATGCAGGCGTCATAAAGATGTTGAAGTTGTGGCTCGGGCTCGCGCTAACGGCTGATTCATCGGCTTTATTTAGGGATCGCAATAGTTTTGGGATGAGTCTAAAAAGGCCATCGGAGCTCTATAAACACCTGAGAGTTTCCAAGAGGTACATCTTGGGGAAATCCCAGGATGACGTCGTTACATCGCTCCCAAAAGACAAAGATGCCCCAGAGCTAGAGTCAAGGCTTCAATTCCACAAGCAGTTTATGATAGGAGCGCAAAGTAACAGAGTAGGGTTAGGATCAAGTAGGAAGGTCCAAGATACGGATATATTGAAGTCTTTTATTCGACAAGACGAGAATAATAAATATAAGATCCATGCAATAAGTTTAGAAATGCAGAACGAGTGGTTAGACATAGGAGATTTTTGCATCCCATTAGCACTAAAATGGCGCACCTTAATCCATGATTGGTCGCCAGCATTGCTAAAATTCTATCTCAATGCGTTCCAGATGACTCTCCCAGATCAGAGTAATTTAGTAAGACGGGGTAAAGGTACCGAAAAGACTTGCTATATCTGTGGGAAAGCAGTTGGAACTGCTAGGCACTTGTTAGTGGGATGTAAGGTACTCCTCGATAGCGGTCAATACTCGCGTCGTCACGATAGGGTTCTGGAAATCATACGTGAAGCGGTTAGTCTTTCGGTAGCCAGAGCGCAAAAAGGAATGACCACAAACGAGCGATCAGTAGGTTTTGTGAGAGAGGGCATTAGGACTATAAAACAAATGTCAAGCCTTACTCCATCCTTAAAGCGGCTACGGATTGGACTATAATGATGGATACGTGTGAAAAACAATACAAAATCCCCGAGGATATTTGTGCGTCGGCCTCCAGACCGGACATATTCATGTATTCGCGAATCTTAAAGCGCGTTGTGATGATAGAGCTTACGGTTCCTTGGGAAACCAACATCCCCAAAGACCATACCATCAAGGTCAACAAATATTACGAGCTCACAAACGAACTCACTCGAAATAGGTTCGTCGTGGATTTATATGCGGTAGAAGTGGGAGCGAGAGGTATAACGGCTAAATCTCTCTACAACCTACTAAAAGACTTGGGCCTGTCCAGAACTCACATCAATTCGTTCTTGGAACGTACTTCGAAGGCAGCCCTAGTAGGTTCTTTTCAAATATGGTTAGGTAGGGAGAGGAGCTTGGACAGTGGAGGTGAGCGTTTAACGCGCGTTAGTTAGGGGCCCCTTAAACCTACACCTGGGTCGCAAGTCCCAGGCACTGTTAAAGCTCCACTCCCTGCAACGCAATGGACCCGGCACCCGTACGGTGAATCCATTGAATGCTAAGAGGTTTCGTCTCTTTGTCTTATGGAAACTCTTATGAGGGAAACTAGCGCCCTCTGTATGATATTGTAACTTACCCTCACCTAAAAATGTTACCTTTGAATATTAAATAGGATGTAAGTGCTAGACTGGGGGATTTCTGGTACGAGTTGTGGAGCAATAGACATCTAAGTGGAAGTACTGCCTTATTTATTTTTAACAAGTCAGAAGTATACGGATCGTTCGCGAGATATCCTGTCAACTGGAAATAATGAAGATGAACCGCTGCCACATGTCACAAAGAAGCCTGAAGAAAAAAGAAACAAGAAAACCTCTCCGATCTACAGATACCTGAACGTTTAGACCACCTGGAGAAAATGATTGAAGTTACTAGCCAGTGTGAGATGGCAACGCAATTACAACCTGGACCCTATACAAATAACAAGGAGATGCTGAAGCTCAAGTAAGAAGCTTAAATATGATGATAAAAAAAGAGCTTTAATATACAACATGACAAGCAACTTGGAAGGAAACTCTCTGCTACGGTTTGAACACTAATAAAACATCGATGTGACCTGGAGCGAGTGGAAAAGACTTTTCCCTCTCAAGCGCGGATTCGCTGTTAAACTACACGACATGGTTGCAACTAACAAACGTCAGGATGCACAGGTGATACTTTTATTTTTCAAAAAGCCAGCTCTTGGAGAGTCATGTGAGTTAAGTGATCATATAATCTGCCACGTAATTTGAAAGCTGGAACCCGAGGCACAGGTTCTAAAGCCACCGGTTCTTAAGATACTTAATTATTTAACGGATACTATAGTTGAACCCTCAAAATTAACAAATAATTTAACTTTTGATAAAGATTCAGGGCCTAAATGTTTTTCATGTGGACTCACATCATCCCAATGTATATCATCCCAATGTAGGGAAAACGTCCGATGTAATAATTATAATAAAATTGTTCATAAAACGGAATATTGCAGATTTAAAAAGTCCGATCACTGTGGTAAAGTAGGTTATGAAGAGAAAGACTGTTATTTTAAAAATCTATCGGCTCCAAATAGTTCTTATGTCAAACCTAACAATAAATTCGATGAAAAGAAATCTAAATTGTTAGCCCGATTGATGTGGATCGCCAAAATTTCGTAAAATTATTATTGCTAACGGTTTTAAATTGACTGCATATATCGACTTTAATAATACTATAACAGTATCAGCGGCTCTAAAATCAATTTAAAATATAATATATGTCAAACAAGCATAAAAGGTTATGGGCGTCAAATTATAACACCAGAAGGTGAAGCTCTATAGTAGCTTTTGAATTTTGAATTTGAACATAGATGGCGTCGGGGCTAGCACATCGGTTTTGATAGTCTTGTGATAACAAAATGAATAAATGACCTACAAGACACCGACATGATAATAGGGCGGGCCTTTAGTGAATTACCGGGAATATGTGTTACGAAAGCGACGGATACTTTAACATTTTCCTACAATAATAGCACTGTTAATATGGAACTACCATTTTCAAATCATAATGACGTCCATCTATCAAAAATAGAATTAAGGGTACCTCATGACCTGAAAATTGTTAATGGATTAATCAAAATTTTAGTTTATACGGACCAATTTGTCGACAATATGTCGATGGTGTTCTGTGAAACTTGAACGGTCTGAACATAGGTGCCTTGGTAAAGAAATTGATATTCCAGAACAAATAACTGAAATAAATGGTAACCGGGGGTATATCGACGTAAACGACTTAGTATATTAACCGATAACATTATTTGCTACACTTTGCATTGCTCGAGGTTCTGAATATAAATCGGGTAATATTAAAATCGATACAGACGTGTCAAGATCGGACCTAGACAATCTTCAAAATCTTAAATAAATTTGATCATTGTTTTGATGATCATGCAGGGGTAGGAGATTTGATATAGAAATAAAAATTGAACTAACCACTTAAGTTCCCTTTTATCATCACCCGTATCGTATGTCAATAAAAGAGTGATGAATTTTATGCTGAATAAGTATAGATTTGAATTCGCTTCCTCATTATCAACGGTATTTTATTATTTTCAAAAACTATCCCGCAGGCGTTGGAAAATTGAGAACTAATTTTGATTTTATCGAGCAAATATGGTGTAATATTGCGTCGGGACAAATGTTCATTCTTAAAAGCAAGTATCGATTACTTAGGTCACATCATATCGTGTGGAGAGATCCGACCATAGCCAAATAAATTAAAAGCACTAAATGAATTTAGAGAACCAAATAATATTCACGATTTAAGAAGATTTATTGGGTGTAAGCTGGTTACTTCCGTAAATTCATTAAATCTTTCGAGAATAGAATTCGTCCGCTATGTATTTTACTACGAAATACCAATTGTGGAAATGGGGGGAAAAAGAACAAAATTCGTTTATTGGTATAAACGAGCTTTAAAATCTGAACCAGTACTGGCTGTATATAATTCCGAACTTGAAACACAGTTAAACATATATGCATCAAGTCATGGAGTTGGTGGTATTTTATTTTAAAAACAGTTGAAAGGTGAATTAAAACCTATAGCATATTTCAGTAAACAAACCACATCCATAGAACAAAAATATCACTCGTATGAACTTAAAGCAATGGCAGTTGTGTTTAGTATTAGAAAATTTCGTGTATATCTCTTGGGTCGACCTTTTAAAATATTTACCGATTGTCAGGCTCTCAGTAGTTACCGAGGATAGGACGATGATGGCTAGAACTACAAAGTTACAATTTTGAAGTGCAATATAGACCAGAAATACAAATTCAACACGTAGACGCGCTGAATCGCAATGCTCTACCTTTACAACATATTACAACAGAAAATTGGATTATAGCAGTGCAAAATGATGATCTTGAATTACAAGTCATTATTAATAACATAAATAATTATGAATATAAGAAGTTGTATCTATTAAAAGACGGTATTCTGCATAGAAAAGTAGACGAGAATAAAATCGCAAAAATGTTTCATGATAATGGTCACATGAATGCAACCAGGGTTATTGAGATTGTTCAGAGACAATATTAGTTCGAAAAACTAAAATGATTTGTTACTAAATATGTGAAGGTATGCATTCCATGTCAATTTGCCAAAAAAAAAAACCATTTGGGAAACGAGGCTTTTTAAATCCCATTGAAAAACGGAATATTCCGTGGCATCTCAATAATTTGGTCCCTTGTGTAAATTCGTTAAACCAAAATTGTTACTTATTGGTAGTAATAGACGCTTTCAGTAAATTTGTTTGACTGCAACCTGTTCCTAATACTTTTACAATTCACGTAATACATACAATGAATTTTCTTACGCTCGTTTTCGGACTGCCTACTCGAATAACAACAGACCGTGGGAAGGCTTTTACCAACCAAGAGTTTTCAAACTATTGCACCCTTAAACAAATTCGGCATATATTAAATGCAGTTCCCTGTCTAAGAGCAAAAGGGCAAGTCGAACGTAGTAATCGCACCATTCTTCAATCATTAACAGCGTATACTGGTGAAAATGAGATAGACTGGGAACAATTTATTCCATAAGTGGAAAAGAGGCATCCATTACAGCATAAACAGCAGTACCCAGAAATGTCCTTTAGAATTACTATATGGATATAAGCCTCGATTTGAACTGCATTTTATACTGTAAAACAAAAAACAAAACTCAAATATCCGAGTTGCGTTCTCAAGCTCAAAAAAATAATATTAACGTTTCTTTAAAAAGTAAAGAGGGGTACGATAGAAAAGACTTAATTATACAAAATTCTTTTAGGCGATTTAGTACAAATTCAGCGTAGCATAATAATAATAATAAAAAAAAAGGATTACGAGTGGAAAACTTGTCAACAGATATGCCAGATTTTATAAAGTTGCAAAATATATGATAACGATCATTATAGGGTGACATCCTTGAATAAAGGCGGATAAGATATTATAATGTTATAGCGGGGGACAAAATGAAAAGTTTCTAATACAACATGTTAGTAGTGGTGATAATACGGACAAAGAAAGTTGAAAGAAATAAGTAAATAATGGTGCATGGTGTAGGTAGATATGATGAAGAATTTTAATCATCAAATGTAATTATTTTCGAAAATTATTTATAATTTTATTAAATCATATTAAAAGCTGACGGTCAATATACAATTATTACATAAAAACGATGAAACGAACAGTAAAATATATACTAGTATGTATATACACAAAATCACTTACCGCGTACTGTTCCAGATTTCACATAAAACGACGCACAAAATGAATTTAAACTTACTGCTTGCACTGAAACCCACATACAAAATGAATCTAAAAATTGAAACTTTACATGGACTACATGTACTACAATAACATGCTACCTACAAGTAAAAAAAAAGTACTTGATTATGTAAAGTCATGAATTAAAAGAATATTTGAATTATCGTTATAAAAATATATGTATATCTTAAATTAATATAGAATTTAAATATAAATATTTAATAAAATACAAAATATTTAATACAAATAATTAAATACAAATGTCATTATTCTGTATAGTGAATCTAATGATGATGATATTTGACTAAGAAAGAAAATGTTTCAGCTATCTAATGTAATTGATATTTTTCTTTTCATCAAAGGTTAAATCCAAAGTAAATCACTTACAATATGGAGAGTAAGTGATATATATTTACGCTATATAAAGTGAAAATTCAATGTGTAATCATAATAATGATGTTAAAACATAATTGAATATGTTGAGTCGCATACCATGCAAGAGTAAAAATTATGAAATACTAATACTTGGCAAAAATTTGTTAATACCAAGCTGGTGTGTCCCATGGAAATAAGAGTTCTAACTGGTTTGTCCAGTGTTAAAAGCATCCAGGGGTGTCCGGTGCTAAGAAAAAGAGAATCCATGTAGGTGTGTCCCATGGAAATAAAACTAATTAATCCATATTGGCCCTATCGTGCTTTCCGCTACTGGAGTCATTCCTAAACACTCACACCAAAGTCAAAAATTCTGGATTTACCACCACTCGCATACATCAACATGCAAAAAGCTGCTATTTTGAATACCTGTCGAATAGTACGTGAATTTTTGGAATCTGTTAATGAGTTGACTAACATTTTCACTTCCCAGAAACACTTGGTCACTGACCCGTGTGACTGGAATATTTGCCACATTATTAGGAAGATTAATATTTTAAAATAAAAATAGTTTAAATAAATAAAATTGAAGAGTATCATGGTGTATCCAGTGCTAAATAAAATGAATAGCCATGATGGTGGGTCCCATGGTATTGAGATCAAATTGTTTTGTCCAGTGAATAAAGTTCTAAAAAAAAAGGGCTTTATGGTGTGTCCATTATGATAAGTCCAGTGCCAAGTTAAACAAGAAAAATAGCCATGTTGATGTGTCCCATGGAAATATAATCACTCTTGTTTTGGTTTTATAAGCATCCTGGTGTGTCCGATGCTAAGAAAAAAAAGAGTCCATGTAGGTGTCCCATGGAAATATTATCGAATTGGTTTGTTCATTGATCTAGTTTCAAAAGCATCTTGGTGTGTCCGGTGCATAAAACAGAAATAGATAAATTAAAGTTTATTGAGAACTTTGTACTACTGTATTGTTATAATTCTATTACGAGGACGTAATATGCTGTCAATATGGCCGATCGTTTAATTAATTTTTTGGGGAATCTTCTGTAAAGTAGCACATTAATATCATGAAGTTTGTACTATACATGCAGTAAAATATTTTTGGAAAATAAGTTGTTATTTACAGTTATGAAATTTCTTCAATAAAAACAACCTCAATTTTTGATTCTAGGACTTTTACAAACCTGGAATTTGATATTTTAAATTGTAAGATAGTTCACAATCCCATTACGAGGCCGTAAATTTGTGAATCAGGAAAGGCCGAGTGGTAGTTATAATAATTTAAAATAATTTAAATTGTGATATACTTGATGATTCTAAGCTTAACGATATTTATATTCTAATGTTTATTGGAAACTCTTATGATGGTTAAACTAGCGCCATCTGTATATTTGTTATAATAGTGTAAATTAATATTAATAATGTTTCCGTACAGTAATTTAAATGTCCAAATACTTGACAATTGGTTTTATAATTTATAATGAGAGCTTCTGCATGTTTTACGTAATGTTCAGTGTTTTATAATTTTATGGAAACTCTTTTGAGGGAAACTAGCGCCCTCTGTATGATATTGTAACTTACCCTCACCTAAAAATGTTACCTTTGAATATTATAAATAGGATGTAAGTGCTATACTAGGGGATTTCTGGTACGAGTTGTGGAGCAATAAACATCTAAGTGGAAGTACTGCCTTATTTATTTCTAACAATATGTACAAAATTTCTTTTTAATTATTGTCGGCTAGGTTTGCTTGATCATATTGTATTATATCTTAGGTCTATCCAACGACGATCCCTATGTACACTACGGGGTTCTGTAACCTCTCGCACAAATCGGTAGATTTAAAATTCTCTCTTTAGATAAACGAAATTTATGTAATGAGACTAGTATTTTTCGGATAAACTACGCGTGATTTATTTTTGTAAAAAACTACATACTCCCGACGTTTCGGTTACTTTTCAGCAACCGTGATCACGGGCAGACGAGATGTCAGATGTGATCACGGTTGCTGATCAGGAATTCGTCAAACAACAAAAGTATATAATGAAATGTTTGTCTGGTAAAATTACATACTATTATTATCCAATAGCCAGTTATAATTAATTATTAGATGTCTTTATGGCAAGGAGTATTCTTAAATTTCACCATTATATTCAGGGATATATAACATGATATGCAAAATATAGCATAGTGGAGCCTCGTGATATCCCTTCCTTTAATACAATTTTTTTCCGTAAATCCTTCTCTGTCCAAGGTGCACAGCTTTGGAACTCACTCCCACCTTCTGTTTACAAAGAGAGTCCAAGTGCACCAGTATTTAAACATTAACTTAAGTGACATCTTCTGTCACTTTTACCTTCTGATATGTAATGTTTATTTTTTCATACTATTTGTATATATTTATGTGTATATTTATGTATATATCTATGTAGGTATAATATCAAAATTTTCTATTATTATAATTTTTTTTGTTTGCTTATCTATATATAAATCTCTATATTTTTTTTCCCTTCACTCTTTTTATTGTACCTATGTACACCACGCTTCTTTATGTAGTTTCTTTTATGAGAAGGGTTTCTCCTAGAGGTCTCTTTTAAGAGATAAGTTATCCTTTGTGCATCACATGTCTTTTATAATTAATTATGTAACTATTTCTTCTCTTGGTATATAAATATATAAATAAATAAATATTAAATGCTGTGAGTATAATAAATGGGGACACATGAGTGCATCATGCAGTAATAAACGGCCTAAACCTGACATTAATAAAACTAAGCCACGAAACTTGCCTCTGCCTCAATCCTCAAGGACTAATTCGTTTCAATTTAAATCCGTAGCTTGTAACTTCTGTAAGAAAGTCGGTCATAGTGAACCGAACTGTTTTGCTTAAGGACGATCGAACTCGGGTAACGTAAATTTTGTCGCGAAGTCGTAACTGACATTAATAATCGTGACGTAATTACGGCGGTACTAGGTGGCATCCCGACAGATGTATTAATGGATACCGGTTCATACATCTCGTTAATTAGCTCTGATTTAGCTAAGCATTTTTCATGCAAACTACATGCGTGCATTCCACTGTTGCGTGGTTTTGGTGGCGCGGAAATACCAAATAATATAAGTACCGAGTACGTTTTTGAATACTCCGGTAGTTATAGGCACCGATGTATTAAGCAGAGACGGAGTGTTTTACATTCGCATTGCGAATTCACAACGACTCATTCGGTCCGTTAAATTACCGATTAATATCATATCCGATTGTACGGTAGATTTGGATCTTCATTCTATTAACACGTCACCGTCATAAAATTAGGTTTTATGTCGGTTGTCATAGTAACCATATTAAATCCACTTATGTTTTATTAAAATACCGACAGATATCACCGATGCGTAAGAGTATGTCAACGACCAATACTTTATGATTTTCTAATGTCATGGTTATGGAAAATGTAACTGTGTGCTTCATTAATAATACTATCCGACTATGTGGCTGTGACAATGACTAAAAACTGTGTGATCATGTGGGTATGTATAATTAGTCATACATTACATACATAATGAGATCTAAGATTTTCGCGAGTTTAATTCATTTAAGTGAAACTAGTATTTTTCGGATAAACTTTAGTGATTTATTTTTGTAAAAAACTACATACTCCCGACATTTCGGTTACTTTTCAGCAACCGTGATCACGGGCAGACGAGATGTCAGATGTGACCACGGTTGCTGAAAAGTAACCGAAACGTCGGGAGTATGTAGTTTTTTACAAAAATAAATCACGCGCAGTTTATCCGAAAAATACTAGTTTCATTACATACATTTCGTTTATCTAAAGAGAGAATTTTAAATCTACCGATTTGTGCGAGAGGTTACAGAACCCCGTAGTGTACATAGGATCGTCGTTGGATAGACCTAAGATATGATACAATATGAACACGCATACCCTTTTTTTTTTTTTTTTTTTCGGGGAGAAATCCTCTTACAGACTGCTCACTGCCCTGGCTCGACAGTGAGTTTTGTGTGGGGTTCGCCCAGCGCCTGATGGTGTTGGCACTGGGAATACCCACTAAAACTCCCCGGCTTCCCTTCCTGCCCGTATTTAGGGTGATTTGGGACCTGCTGTAGCAATTCACCAATTCACCCCGGGCCGCCCGGCTACTGCGCCGGACTACCGCGCCGATGGGGGACTACCCGGGAAAGCCGAGATAATCCCCAAACGTGGTGACCAGGTGCAATGCCTGCGTCAGTGCCATTTGACGCAGGCTGGTCGAACCTCTAGGTTGTCGAAGAAAGGCGTTTACGGGTTCACCCGTCTCCTCCGACCCGTACGTCTACGCCGGATGGAAGCGGCTAGAGCATTTACCTCCCGCTCCCTCTCCGCGGCTTCGTTCGCCGACATTACTGCTTCGGCGAAGCAAGCGGCAGCCTCCCAAGCCTCATCGCTACCAATCATGGACTCGACCAAACTTGGAAGCGAGAGCATCCTCCCGCCGAGCGCCGAAGTGAGTGCACGGCGCTCATTTTGCCACGCCGGACACACTACCATAGTGTGGTCGGCAGTGTCGTCGGGATCGCCGCAGTGGTGACACTGTGGCGTTTCTTCCCTTCTGGCGACCCGGTGCAGGTAGTGGCCAAAACAACCATGTCCGGTTAGAATCTGCACCAGGCGGAAGGTGAGGTTGCCCCGATGGTGCCCCACCCACTCCTCTAACACCGGGCGAAACGCGGCAATCGTCCGGTGACCTGCGATAGGGTTGGCAAGTGCCTCCTTCCAACGGTGTAGAGCCTCAATCCGCGCTTCGGTTCGGGCCTGCTCTATGTCTTCTACAGCAGGCTCTTCACCCCGCTGCCTCGCCTCGACTCTGTGCCGATACACCTCCGCAAGCACAAGTGCATCGATGTCAAAAGGAGGCGTGGCCGCTAGTACGCAGGCCGCCCTGGCTAACCGTGCGATATGCCCGCACGGCTCTGGTTGCGATTATCCTTTGCGGCCTGCGCAAAAGGACTTGCGTGCAGGGTGTGACGCACTCAGCCCACACCGGTGCTCCGTATAGTGCCATCGACCGTATCACCCCGTGAAACAACCGACGGCACTTTGCACCAGGCCCTCCCACGTTGGGGAGGAGCCGTCCGAGGCCGGCTGCGGCAGCGCACAGCCGTGGAGCGAGGAGCTTAAAATGCTCCTTGAAGCTCCACCGGGAGTCCAAAGTAAGGCCGAGGTACTTCGCATGCACCTCGACTGGAATTTGTACGCCCTCTATCGTCACTTTAAGTTCCAGATGGGCTCTGCGGCGAGGGGCATGGAAGGAGATGGCTGTTGTCTTATTTAGTGCCACTTCCAGACCTAGGAGGCATGAACACGCATACCTAGCCGACATTAATTAAATAGAAATTTTGTACATATTGTTAGAAATAAATAAGGCAGTACTTCCACTTAGATTTTTATTGCTCCACAACTCGTACCAGAAATCCCCCAGTCTAGTACTTACATCCTATTTATAATATTCAAAGGTAACATTTTTAGATGAGAATATAAATATCGTTAAGCTTAGAATCATCAAGAATATCACAATTTAAATTATTTTAAATAATTATAACTAAAAATATATATTGACTTATTGAAGTGGTGATTGGATTTAAAACTATTTTGTTACTATAGATAAAATTCGATATTGTCTGAAAAATAATTGTAAAATTTACCTGTTTGTACGATAGTGAACCGCCAAGTCGAGCAAAAATAAAAAAGCGGCATGGCCGTATTACACTTTTCTCAAATTATTTCGGGACATTTTCGACCTATAAGTACATTTCGCATTAAACTTGACGCCTATATTTCTGGTAAGCAAGAAAAAAGTAGCTCAAGCATTACAACTAGACAAAGTTCTTAGTTTTGTTAAATTTTTTCATTCATTGACTGACCCATCATCAAAACTGTAAGGCGCTTCTAGTTTATATAGAAGCTTCAAAATTTTGAATACAATTTGTGTTTAGTGAATAACTCAGGGAAAAACTAAAATATTTTGAATTTTCTGTCCACTTTTCCCTCGTTATGAATTTAACTTTGAAGTAAGAATAAATAATAGTGCGATGTCAATATTCGTAATTATCAAAGAGCCAGCTAGCAAGCCAGTCATACCAAACTTACACATACATAAAAGACAACCATCACACAAACAAGTAGACTATATTAAATATAGATAGATAGTTTCACTTCCACCCCCTTGTGAAACATCACCTACGCGGTTGTATGTTCTCCTAGTAGGATGTTATGAGTTGGTGTTATGCAACCAATACAGCTTAGCTAGAGGAATTTTTCCCACATTTCTTCTCATACGTTAAACTGAGTTTATTAAAGTTATCATCATACAGTTAATTACAGTTATAATTAAGTTACACGCAAATTGAAAGCATTGAATAAAATTATTAATAAATCTAGCATTTATTAATAATTTTAATAAAAAAATATATGGAACTTAAAATTATACAAACCAACTAGAGCTTGAGATTAATGGGGAGAAAGATCACCTTAGTGATAATAAATAATAATAGTTAATAGTTTTATAATAATAATTAAAATTTTTATATACCCTGACTTTATAACCTTGTATTACAGATGAACATTAATTGAGGAATCATGTTTTGTATGCAATACTGAACGATGATCGTCCACTGCTCTACGAACTTGAAAATAATGCAAATTATTTTATGAATTCAATTCACTTCCATAAAACGAGATTTCAGGAACACGCAAAAGAAACTTATATATGATAGGAACAAAAATATATTCATAAGAATAACAGGAAAAAATTAATAAATAAATAAGCTCTAATAAATGTAAATTGGGCTATGACACACGAACACAGACAAACAAATAAATATCAATAAATATCAATAAATATCAATAAATATCATATATATTCAATATATGAAATATTTAAAACACACGTCTGTCCCAATATGTTCATATAGCATAAATTTCACTCTCAATTCATAGTGATACATTACCTTCATAGATTTATGTTTCCCTGGTAGGATGTTATGAGTTCCGTTGGAGCTATGAGACCAGTACAAAAAATTTAACTTTCGAAGCTGGCATTTCTTTTTCTATAAATGATAATGGCACTTAGTTTCGTCCCTCCACTTCGAATCAATTTTGACTAAAATTAACTGAAAAAAAACATATGTCGGTGTAATTCTTATTATTTGAAAAACCAATAATTGAGGGTAGTTGAAGTTATCAGGTGTCAGCCGCATAACCACCTGCGTAGCCACTTGTGTAAGTGTAGTCACAACAATGTTGGTCTACAATCAAGAATAAAGTCATTGATGACGTCAGTTATGCTGGCGTCACACTTTTTAAAAACCACGGCCTGGACCCTACTCCGACATACGTGTATTTGAAAAACATTGATTAATTATAATCTAAATCAATTTATATTATATTAATTAATTAAATATTTTATTATTTATTTTCTGATTAGAAAACATGTATATGAATGATTTCATTTTCATCTCGTCTATCAATTGATCATGGTTGCAAAGGAACCAACCAGAACTTCGAAGATTGGTCACGTTTGTTTCATAGTACGGAACCATGACTTCATAAGTCTGAAGGAGTAGTACAATATTTTTCAAGATTGCTGTGAAAATTAAAACTTTATTGACCTTACTACAGTTACGTATAAATACATAGTAGGGGCTCACGTTTTTGATAGCGTTGCATACTAGGAGAACAAACTTAAGTATTCTGATTTGTATACAATACTGATACGACTACCCACTGCTCTTAGTTTTCAAGATATGTATGTAAGGCAGACTTTTAAGATTGACAAAATACATTGTTACAAAATGTATGTCTAAGAAAATCTCAGAAGAAAAAAAACTGTTTTTTACATTAGTTTTCAGTAAGCCTGATACAATTGCCCTTTATGCTCTCTGATTTTAGATATCTTAGTTTGATTTAATTTTAAAAACGGGAATTCCTTTCTTCATGATAGCCGACACTAAAATATAGTTTCGCCTTAGTTCGTGCATGCATGTTTGTCACAACGTCTGCACTATTAACCCTTTGAAATGCATATTTGTATGTTTATCGTAGAACCAATTCTCTGGGTTTTCGTAGCATCCCCGTAGCAAATTGTGTTATGGTATTCTGTAGCTTTATGAACATCTGGTACTCCATAATACGCAATAAACGTGACTTGAAACTACGGTTCACAATTTGTTTTTAAATTTTAACTTGTTTTAAAAGGAACGTGCATCATCCAGCAAAAAGTAAATATGGATAAAGAAAGACAGGTGGTTTTATAAAGATAAAAAACCGAATCTTATTTAGGTGTTAAATATTTTCATACTTTATGTATGATTAAAATTACAAATTAACAAATTTATCAACGTCGGACAAGTTTTGAGTTATATTTGGAAAGAGTAGTTTTTAAGCCGTGAATATTAATTGAGTGAAAGAATTTGGATTGAAGACTCGAAATACAATGCAAAATATAAATGATTAAATAGTTGATCTTATTTTGAAATTATTTTATTACAAAATTTTCTGCTACTGACATCATTAGCTTGTTTGAAATGACTTTCAGAAACCAAAAACCAAAAACGCTTTCAAAACCATATCAAAATTTTACTAGATTAAATTATTTGAATTTATTTTTTTTTCTTTACAACATGGGGCCAATTACTCAATAAAGTAACTATAGAGTCTATACTAGGAAAAGCATTAAGTCGCTCTCGTGGCGTCACGACGCTGTCATGGCAATCTCGAAGCCAATATTCACGTTTAGTTCATAATAAGACGTGTTTATCAGATCCATTTCGGAGATCTACAAAAATTTGCGAATACAACCTATAGCTAGTATTTTGACACTGTTTAATATTTAGGAATTTAGTACAATATTTAGTATTACAATATATTATAATATTTATATTTAGTATTATAATATTTATTATTATTTATTTATTACATTTATGTGCAATATGAACTAAAACACCTCCAGACATTCTGTGTTAACTGATACCGCGATGTAGAAACGTGACGTGTTTTACGATTACTTTAACAGACTACCTTTAGTAAGGAGCACCATGTAGTTTTATAAAGGTAAAGTACTATGGTATCAATTGATACGAAGACGCTTCGAAAACTAAGAATTCATAAGAATATGTACTCGTACAACTTCAATGTACACTTCATATCATTAAAATTTACACATTGTCAAACTCCTTAAACCGAAATAAAAGAAATAATAGAATATCCTTGTTCTGTTTATGTTCCGATAGTAAATTCAGTGGGAACTCAGAGTCACCAGACAGAATAACTATTGAAACAAGCTTCTTTCTGCTTTAGTTGAAAGTAATCTGTGTATGTATATTTCAAACAATTCACTTTTTCTACGCATAACCCTTTTGATTTATTTTTATTATTTATCATTCATATACATGTTTTGTTATATATAAAAGTATATTTATAGTTTTTAAAATTTTAAAAATATATATTTTTTCTTTGTTTTATTCGTTTCATAAGAAAAAAAAAACTACGAAGAAACAAACTTTATTTCATAAAATGAAGTTCTAGGTATTCATAATCTTAAGGCACAATGCTACGAGAGTGGTACGAGAATACTACGAAACAAAGAGAACATATATATATAAGTATATTCACATATGTATTTTTCCAGTTGTGAAGAAATATAAAATTATGACCACACTGAAACCACCACGCTTGGTACAATTGCCCTTTATGCCATGTGATATCGCTTTTAAGAAGCTTTTCATGCGATTGCTTCAACGTATAAATGAATATAATTTTGTTGAAATAAAACAACCCCTATTCCCGCCACCGATTTCTAATACCACAAGTAATTCGAAACTTATAATAGCTGCAAATTGACAAGACTGCACATCCTTTTAGTTGTCATTTGTTGGATTAAGATCTACTTAGAAAACTTTGTTAAACAATATTATAGTGAAAATATCCTTAAAATTTTAAAGAATTATTTAGTAAGTCTTTAAAGATTTAAAACGATCATTTTATTTATAGAAAGGAGCCAATGTGAAGTCTCGTGGTAAACAGAATTTTGGAGTTTGTCATTCGGTCTTATTCACCCTTTTTTTGAGTTAATTATACGGGAATACGGGAATTCCTTTTCTTCATGATACTTGAGACAATTTTTTTTTCGCAATCCCTCATTTAAATGCAATGCCTGTGAGCAGATGGTTTTCAAGGAGATAATACTTTCTCTTTATTTATTATTTATTTAATATGGAAGTTGAGACGAAATTTGCCTTCTATTATGAAATAATCAAATATTCCACAGTATTATTTTTAAAAAACTAAGTAGTTTAAATTTATAAAATAAAGTTACTCACAAAATTTCAAAACGGTTTTTTTAACGTTTTAAACCAACTCCCCAGTCACCAAATAAAGAAGTAACTAATTATATAAGGTGGCAACCGGAGGTTCCAGGAAAACTACGAAACTTACTTATATGTATATTATAATAAAAATTACATATTAAAACTTATAACCTATACCTAAGACTACATGATTGCCCCGATGTTAGGATAGCAATCCCATTCCATAGCTTGTTTGGTATCAGGAATCTTCTGGTTCACACGGCTTGGTGTTCGTTCCGCGGAGTCAGCGGCGTTACTTGTTATATGATATCTTATCCATACAACGATGTTGCCCCGGCGATGTACGTAACAAACTTCACGTAGTTTGTTGTGCAAACGAAACAAGCAAGCAAACAAACAAACAAACAAACAAACAAACAAGCCACAGTCAGTCACGTTTATCTCAGCGGATGGGAAACCAGGAAATCATAAGACACGAGTATTTCGTAGCAAAAGCACACTATAGAACTAACTACACAGTTTTATGTTCTCCTGGTAAGATGTTTCGAGTTAGGTAACAGAACGTAACAGTCACGTTGTTCATAACACTGTCAACCAGGAGAACATAAATAGAGAGGCAATGGTTCAGAAAACTTTCTTTGAATTTTTTGTTTCTTTTTCTCGAAAATTTGAATTTTCTTGTTTGAATTTATTTTTTTTACGAAATTACTATGCAATGGAGTATTTATTAAGTTTTATGACAAATACGATGTTAGACTGATACATAGTACAAGTAGAGATAATTGTAAATATTTGTTTTTTTTTTCTTTTAATTATGACCTCAATCTTCTAGGGGCAGATGGAGGCAGACATTCCATAGCAGTGAGAGTCAGCTGATTGTGACTAGCGTATCGCTGTGAATCACTACATTTTAAAAGCAATAGGATGAAAAATCGATAAAGCCAGTCAGCACAAGCTCACAGAAACATAATAATGACCGACGCACAAACATAAGTTTAATGTGTAATAAATACATATGAATGAAAAGTTTCACTTTTATCTTCCCGTGAAACATCATCGGCTTGGTTTTATGTTCTCCTGGTAAGATGTTAGTGAGTTAGTTAGTGAGTTGCGGCGGTGTTATGAAATCAATCAATAAATCAAAATCAGCTTTGTGAAGGAGATCCATCGACTTTTCTTTTCTAGATTGATTAATTATTTTTATTGAGAATCATCTCTGCATTAAACAGACAATTTGAAAATTACATTGAAATTTTTCTGGATTAATTCTTTTTGTAGAAAGTATGGTCCGATTGGTTATTTTTGTATAAAATTCCTTTCTGATCAAGGTTTACAAAATAAAAAAAAATACCTTGAGAATATAAAAAAATTGCTCGTCGTGAATCGTCTATGAATGTGAATGTAAGATATTATTAGGTACTCACGTTTATTTTAGTAATAAGGGCACTAGTAAAGTCACTAAAGGAAAAGAGTACTACTACGCTTCAAATATTTTGTAGAGATATTATGTATAATATTAATATATAAGTATATATGTATGTAAATGTGTACGTATTTATAATTTATATTTATAATCAGGCTTTTTTAGACAAAGCTGAAAAAATTCTCTCGGTGCTTTGGAATTCTGAGACTCTGAGATGACTCTAAATTAATTTTAATAATTTATGATCCTTTTCTTCTACAAAACTTGAAATCTTTCAAGGTATAAGATAAAGGAGTGCCTCTGTGGGGTCGATCGTCTAAATAACCTACCCTTATCTACAATCATGTAATAAAGTTATGAAATACATATTATATATATGCTTCTTATGTTAGCTTATTAAAAGTTTCTTTTGTTTTTTATGTTTTTAAAGAAAAATCATTTTGCTAAAAAAAAATGCAACACTTAAAATTACCCAAAAAATTAAACAACGGGCAAATATAAGCATGAGATTAAAGCGGAGAAAGATCACCTTGATAGTTTTATATACCCTGACCTTATAACCTTGTATTACAGATGAACATTAATTCAGGAATCATGTTTTGTATGCAATACGGAACGACGATGGTCCACTGCTCTACGAACTTGAAAATAATGCAAATTATTTTATGAAAGCAAAATTCACTTCCATAATGCAAGATTTCAGGAACACGCAAAAGAAACTTATATATCACAAGAACAAAATTATATTCATAAGAATAACGGGAAAAAATTAATAAATAAATAAGCTCTTATTAATGTAAATTAGGCCATGATACACGAACACACACAAACAAATAAATATCAATATATATTGATATGAAATATTTAAAACACACGTCCGTCCCAATATGTTCATATAGCACAAATTTCACTCTCAATTCATAGTGAAACATCACCTTCATAGATTTATGTTTCCCTGGTACGATGTTATGAGTTGCGGTACGAGACCAGTAAAAAAAAATTTACTTTCGAAGCTGGCATTTCTTTTTCTATAAATGATAAGGCACTAAGTTCGTACAGCCACTTTCGTCTCTCTACTTCGAAATATACACTTAATCAATTTTGACTAAAATTTACTGAAAAAAAAACATATATAACGGCGTAGTTCTTATTATTCAAAAAACTAATAATTGTGGGTAGTTGAAATAATCAGGTGTTAGCCGCATAACTACCTGCGGAGCCACCTGTGTAAGTGTAGTCACAACAATGTTGGTCTACAATTAAGAATAAAGTCATTGATGACGTCAGTTATGCTGGCGTCACTCTTTTTAAAAACCACGGCCTGGACCGTACTTCGACATATACTCGTATGTATTTTCTGATTAGAAAATATGTATATGATTTCATTTTCATCTCGTCTGTCAATTGATCATGGTTGCTTGCTACAAAGGAATCACCAGAACTTCGAAAATTGGTCACGTTTGTTTCATAATGCGGGAACCAGGACTTCATAAGTCTGAAGGAGTTGTACAATATGTTTCATGATTGCTGTGAAAAGTAAAACTTTATTGACCTGACTACAGTTACGTATAAATACATAATATGGGACTCACGTTTTTGATAACGTTGCATACTAGGAGAACAGACTTAAGTATTCTGATTTGTATACAATACTGATACGACTACCCACTGCTCTTAGTTTTCAAGATATGTATGTAAGGCAGACTTTTAAGATTGACAAAATACATTGTTACAAAATGTATGTCTAAGAAAATCTCAGAAGAAAAAAAACTGTTTTTTACATTAGTTTTCAGTAAGCCTGATACAATTGCCCTTTATGCTCTCTGATTTTAGATATCTTAGTTTGATTTAATTTTGAAAACGGGAATTCCTTTCTTCATGATAGCCGACACTAAAATATAGTTTCGCCTTAGTTCGTGCATGCATGTTTGTCACAACGTCTGCACTATTAACCCTTTGAAATGCATATTTGTCTGTTTATCGTAGAACCAATTCTCTGGGTTTTCGTAGCATCCCCGTAGCAAATTGTGTAATAGTATTCTGTAACTTTTTGAACACCTGGTACTTCATAATACGCAATAAACGTGACTTGAAACTACGGTTCACAATTTGTTTCTAAATTTAAACTTATTTTTTAAAGGAACGTGCATTATCCAGTAAAAAGTAAATAAAAGTAAAGATAGACAGGTAGTTTTATAAAGTAAAGGCAGAGATAAAAAACCATCTCTTATTTACTCATTAAATATTTCATACTTCATGTATGATTAAAAAATAAAAAATTAAATCCATACTATATACTATTATACTATTATACTATATACTATTTTACTATATACTAATATTTTATCATTATTATTATTGCTGTTATTATTATTATTATATTATAAATGCGATAGTAACTCTGTCTGTCTGTCTGTTACGCTTTCACGCCTAAACCAGTCAACCGATTTTGATGAAATTTGGTATTTATCGCAAAAAATGAGGGAATGGGTAAAAAGAGGGGATGACTGTTCGTATGGAAAATCGTCATTTTTGAAGATATAACAGTGAAACTTTGTATTTAGACACTTTATTAGGAATGAAAGAACATAGGCTACTTTATATAGCTAAAATTGGGGTAAAAACAGGTAATTAATGTTCGTATGGAAAATTGTCATTTTTAGAAATATAACAGTGAAACTATGTATTTAGACACCGCTTGTGTCGCTCTTAGTCTATCCCCTCACACCAGATCCGTCCGGTATGGTAGTACCTGCCGGTAAAGCCCTGGGGATCACTGGAGCACTCAAGCCCCCCACCACCACAAGTTGACAGCCCCCGGGGGATCGTCGAATTAACCTACCCTAATCTACAATCATGTAATAAAGTGATGAAATACACATGTATTTCATCACTTAATATTTTCCAACCCGACCCCAAAAAAAAAAAAAAGATATAAATTTAATAAAACTCATCTGTCCCATATCGGATTTTTTCAATCTATAGTGTAAAATCACCCGCAAAGATCTATGTTCTCCTGGTAAGGTGATATGAGTAGCGTTGGAGCTACGAGAAATAAAAAAATCTTTTTAACTTGCAAAGCTGGGAAATAACGATATTATTTTTAGACAAATGCCTTTAGTTTGTGAAGTCTATTTCGAGTCTCCACTTTCTTAACTACTAGATTTGGGAATAACTCCTTTTTGCTGATTCGCCTGAAACTAACCGAAAAAATCTATCGCTTTGATGAACATTAATTAATAAATAAATTATTATTATTTTTCTGATTTCTTTATTTAGAATAACAATAAAATATATTTTTTTAATTCTGTTTTTCTGCCTCTTATACATTTAATTAATCATTATTGTTTTGGATTAATTTTCTCGTTCTTTTTAAAACAAAACAAAACATAGTTCAAGTCAGGTTTATTTCATAATATAATGTACCAGGTATTCATAAAGCTCCAGAGTACTGTGCTACGATTTGATACGAGATTTTTATGTAAAATAAAAAAAAAGTATATTGATCTCACTACAGATTAATGTATCATAGTATGGGAGTCACGTTCTTGATAGCGTTGCATACTAGAAGATCAAATTTAAGTATTCTGGTTTAATTATTAGGACGGCCCACTGTGGCTAATGTTCAATATAAATAAAGGAGGCTTTTAAGGTATACATAATATGTAGTTACAAAATGTATTCCTAAGAAGTTTAAAAAACTTTTTGTTTTACATTTTCTTTCAATAATCGGAACAAGAAAAATGATTTAACTTATAGTCTTCTACACGGAATTATAATTGTAAGATATTGAAAATCTTCATAAAAGAAAATGATGTGTTTAAAGTTAAACATTTTTCTTCTTTTAATTTAAGGTTTTAGGATTTTTAATAGCGTACAAATAGTTTTAAAGAAACAAACTATAATTTAATGACATGAGCATTTGAAAGTGCTGAGAAATCCTAATGAACAAGAGGAAACAAACAAGTAAATAAAAGTTAAATACAATGGAAGTAAGTAAGGAAGGAGTAATATATACATATAATATATAAAAAAAATATATATAAATAATTCCATGTAAAGTTTCCTACAGAAACCTGACTTATGGCCATGATTTCAAAATACTCATCTCAACAAGTCCACTCTAACAGTCCAGTCACAACTAACAAATTCTCAGTTAAGAATATTTGACTGTATAGAAAAACAGGTATTTATAAAAATCAAGTATTGTTTCTCACACTTTCGTAGCAAACAAATAAATAATATACATTTATAAAAAATTTGATAATGTAAAATAATTTAAAATGTCCTTCCGACGTAAACTGACTAAAAATAGACGTGTGGCACTCGGAGACTGCCGAGATAAAGCTATTGCATAGCATTTTATCAACTTATGCAATTATAATTATATTTTTATTTTATATATGCAGTATTTTTTTTCTTTGTTCTTTTTTTCTTTGGAGATGCCGTAACTTGTGCTATCTATTTCAATAAAATCGTAATAAAATAATATAATGATACGTGTCAGTAACGAGTGCTCATTGCTCGGATGTGTATTCTTTAGTGTGATGCCACTACTGTATTTATATCACAAGCTTCTCGTCAGCAAGTCTAATAACACGTGATGTCACGTAATTATTTTTTATAATTTTAACACCATATATATACATATACATACACGATAAGGTCTAACTAGTTGCGGGCTTGAACTTACTCGTGGACGAAGACAAAAAGCACCTAGCGTTGTGTGTGAAAGAGATAGAATCAGTCGTGAGCAGTTAGCAGCTAGTTAGCCCTCATAGTGTAGTCGCACGCACACATACACCGTGCCGAAGATTGCCAAACTGAAACGACGTTCGATGTTAGGAGTTAGAAATTTTCGCTACGGAATTTCTGAATTCGGTCTCCGCGCTCAAGGCCCGCGATAGAAGCTATGCAATAAAAGGTTTAAAAGGTCTTGTACACTAGAATTTAAAAAAAGACCAGGAATTCTTAAGAGTTAAGTACAATCATTAAGTTAAGTACAATCATACATACATTGGTCTTACCATTATAATTTGATTTATTTCATTTGATATATACCCACACATAGACATAGGCATGAACAGAAATATATAATAAGTTGCAATAAATATGTATCATTAACAAGACATTGTCAGACCCCTTATAAAAAATTAAATTAAAAAATAAAATGTAATATTCTTTTGTTTTTTTTTATGTTCCGATAATAAATTTAAAGCGGATTCCGAGTCTCCAGGCAGAATAAATATTTAAAAAATACTGCGAAACTGTAGAGATCTCGTGTATTGTATAATATGAAGTAGTATGAATTCAAGCAATATGCGACGATCTGCTACAAGAATGCTACGGAAACAAACAGAACATTGGTTAATGACCTTATGTTATACTGACAACGGTCAGTGAATGAAAAAATTTAACAAAACTATGAACTTTGTCTAGTTGTAATGCTTGAGCTACTTTTTTCTTGCTTACCAGAAATATAGGCGTCAAGTTTAATGCGAAATGTACTTATAGGTCGAAAATGGCCCGAAATAATTTGAGAAAAGTGTAATACGGCCATGCCGCTTTTTTATTTTTGCTTCACTTGGCGGTTCACTATCGTACCAACAGGTTAATTTTACATTTCATTTTTCAGACAATATCGACTTTTATCTATAGTAACAAAATAGTTTTAAATCCAATTACCACTTCAATAAGCAAATATATACATATGTACAAAATTTCTAATTAATTAATGTCGGTTAGGTATGAGTGTTCATATTGTATCATATCGGTTTCGGTTTAAAGACATTTATTTCTCATAAAGAACACAAAAGTTCACTTATAATGAGAAATCACAATAATTTTGCTAGAGGGTACATTTAAAAGTCTGCCTTATGAATTATATACAGTAAAATGAAATGTTGAAGGTAGTTATATTAGACAAACATGTGTAGGTAGGGGTTATATTAACTTATAAATTATTTTGCACATATTCCATTACACGTTTTTTGAATATAGGAAAACTCTTGCTATTAATGATTAAGTCTGATAATTTATTATAAATTTGAACTCCTTCAAATAAAATGTTTTTCTTTCCATAGTTGGTTTTGGTTTTCGGAAGTTCTAGTTTATTACGTTTTCTAGTGTGGTATGTATGTGTTTTTTTATGAAAGTGTAATTGTAAATGTGTTTTATTTGTTATTATTTTTCTAATCAACATGCAGGTTTTTAAAGTGTATAATTGAATTATATTAAGAAATTTTGTTTTTTTTTTTTTTTATATAATTCAACGGATGGCGTCATATAATCATATTTATAAAGAACTTTAATAATTTTATTTTGTAAAGTTTGTAATGACTTAATGTTAGACTTCGCAGCAGTTCCCCATATTTCAATAAGATATTCGATATGAGGTTTTACTAAAGAATTATAAATAATAGGACGAATTGTATTAGGTATACATAACGAAATTCTACGTAGTGCTCCTATCAAAGGGGATATTTTATTTTTAAGATGATCAATATGATATTGCCAGGTTAACTTGCTATCCATTATAAGACCTAAATATTTTTCATGATCAGTTTTATTTATTGGCTCGTTAAAAATTGTTAGTTGGTCATGATTTGGTATATTTTTATTTTTAGGCGCGAAGATCATATATGATGTCTTTTTGGTATTAATAGTTAATAAATACCTCAAGTCTATCCTATGACGATCCCTATGTACACTACGGGGTTCTGAAACCTTCGCACAAAGCATATCGCACATATAACTACCGGAGTATTCAAAAACGTACTCGGTACTTATATTATTTGGTATTTCCGCGCCACCAAAACCACGCAACAGTGGAATGCACGCATGTAGTTTGCATGAAAAATGCTTAGCTAAATCAGAGCTAATTAACTAGATGTATGAACCGGTATCCATTAATACATCTGTCGGGATGCCACCTAGTACCGCCGTAATTACGTCACGATTATTACTGTCAGTTACGACTTCTCGACAAAAATTTACGTTACCCGAGTTCGATCGTCCTTAAGCAAAACAGTTCGGTTCACTATGACCGACTTTCTTACAGAAGTTACAAGCTACGGATTTAAATTGAAACGAATTAGTCCTTGAGGATTGAGGCAGAGGCAAGTTTCATGGCTTAGTTTTATTAATGTCAGGTTTAGGCCGTTTATTACTGCATGATGCACTCATGTGTCCCCATTTATTATACTCACAGCATTTAATATTTATTTATTTATATATTTATATACCAAGAGAAGAAATAGTTACATAATTAATTATAAAAGATATGTGATGCACAAAGGATAACTTATCTCTTAAAAGAGACCTCTACGAGAAACCCTTTTCATAAAGGAAACTACATAAAGAAGCGTGGTGTACATAGGTACAATAAAAAGAGTGAAGGGAAAAAAAATATAGAGATTTATATATAGATAAGCAAACAAAAAAAATATAATAATAGCAAATTTTGATATTATACATACATAGATATATACATAAATATATACAAATAGTATGAAAAAATAAACATTACATATCAGAAGGTAAAAGTGACAGAAGATGTCACTTAAGTTAATGTTTAAATGCAGGTGCACTTGGTCTCTCTTTGTAAACAGAAGGTGGGAGTGAGTTCCAAAGCTGTGCACCTTGGACAGAGAACGATTTACGGAAAAATTTTGTATTAAAGGAGGGGATATCGAGAGGCTCCACTATGCTATATTTTGCATATCATGTTAAATATGCCTGAATATAATGATGAAATTTAAGAATACTCCTTGCCATATAGACATCTAATAACACTGGTCTGCAAAAAAAACTTTTTTTTTTCTCCTGATTGTTTTTTTGCATGAATTTACGGTATTTTGTGCTCTAAGCATGAAATTTAACATGCAAATAAGTATAGCACATAGATTTTTTATATAAAGTCAATTTAATCGAAAAATGATATTATTAAATTTACAAAAATGATAAAAAGTGAAAAATAATTACGGTCCAAGTTATACAGTGAAAAATGATAATTTTATAGTCACAAATACTAGAAATATCAGTAAGTTATCGTATCATGGTGAAAAGATTGAATTTATTTGGTCGTTTTTTTTCTTTTCATTGTTTGCATTGAAGTTTCTCGGCGAATCGACCAACAGAAATCAGCAAGCATTGCTGCTGACCATTTCCCATTGTAGCGTCTTTCAATTTGCATAATATCCTGATGAAACCTTTCACTATGCTCATCTGATACGGCACCAAGATTTTCAGGAAAGAAATCTACGTGCGAGTCCAAAAAATGAATTTTGAGTGACATATTGCATCCTAAAGCTTTATAAGCAGAAAGAAGTTCTCGAATGATTTGTCGGTAGTTTTCAGCTTTCGTATTCCCGAGAAAATTATGACACACTTTTACAAAAGCCACCCAAGCTCTTTTTTCTGCTTTGTTTAACGTTGAATTAAATGCTTTATCAGTCATAAGCTCGCGTATCTGCGGACCTACAAAAACCCCTTCTTTTAATTTCGCGTCACTGATTCGAAGAAATTTTGTTTTGAGATATTGAAAGCCTGCACCTTCCTTATCCATAGCTTTCACAAAATTTTTCATCAGTCCCAACTTTATGTGAAGTGGTGGCAGAAAAATTTTATCACTTGGCACTAAAGGTTTTTGAGATACATTTTTAAGCCCAGGAGTCAAGCTCTTTCTTAGTGGCCAAGTTTTTACTTTGTAATGTTTTTCTCTTGCGCGACTGTCCCATTCGCATAAAAAACAGCAAAATTTGGTGTATCCTCCTTGTAATCCAGTAAGTATAGCGACAACTTTTAAATCAGCACATACATTCCATTGGTATTGAGAATATTTTATTTTTTCAAGTAATACCTCCAGATTTGCATAATTTTCCTTCATGTTTGTTGCATGTGCAACAGGCACTGATGGGTATTTGTTACCATTATGAAGTAAAACGGCTTTTAAGCTTATCTTAGAGGCATCAATAAAAAGTCTCCATTGATCAGAACTTTCTGGGAAACTCAGTTCTTGAAGAAGCCCTGCAGCATCATTACAATATACCAAATCATCTTCTTTGGAAAAATAAGTCGTAAAATCTTCTTGTCTTGTGCGAAAATATGAAACTCTTGTATCTTTATCCAACAAATTCCATTGTTTTAATCGTGATCCCAGTAATTGTGCCTTAGATTTTGAAAGCCCCAAGTCTCTGACAAGATCATTCAAATCACATTGCTTAAGTAAATAAGGTTCTTTTGATGGACATGAAGTTCCGGATAAATTGTAAGAAGATGAAGATGTACTACCAGTAGAAAGAAGACTCGATTGAGGCTCTAGACCAGAAGAATTTTTATTTTCCATCTCGTTGACTTTTGGTGGAACTGGAGGTAAAGTGCCTTTACCACGAGGGATTGGTCTCTTTACAGATGCGATGTTTGGATATACAATTTTATTTTTATTTTTTTTTGAGAATCCTTGTGTTGATGTCATGCAGAAATAACAATCATTTTCATGATTTTGAGGTTCACTCCATATCATTGGCATTGTAAAAGGCATAGACTTGTGACTTCCTTCAAGCCAACCTCTTAATGTTCTCGAACAACTATTACAACATATTTTTGGCAGCCAACTTTTATCTCTCTCGTCAATAGAAAATCCAAAATAGAGTTTATAAGCTGTTTTAACAAGATCTGTGATCACATTTCGTTGTACTTTTAGTGTAAACTCACCACAAATGTAGCAAAAACTGTCTGTAGAATTTTTACAAGCTCGCGGCATTCTATAACCTAAAATTAAAAAAAAAAAATTTTTAGTGCAATTTTCAATATTTTTTTTTATATTTATTGGCTCTGTCTGTGAAAAAATACATAAACTCCACATAAAATACTCAACACAAATGAAGAGAACATAAACATTATACAAAACTTACCAAAATATTTTATATAGAATGTAAACAATTGAAAGAACAGTTTGCAACTAACTGTTGTAAAGTCACAACGGATACTGCGCATGCGCATATGTACTACCATAAAAATCACTTTCAATACTTTCTTTCTTTCACAAACAACTCGCTAAAGCTTATTTTGTATGTATATATACTGATTTAATGTTGAAAAACAAAAATAAATTAAAAAAAAAAACAAAATTTATGAAATTTAAAAAAATTCATATCGAAAAATTTAGACGTGATAGACAAAATCGACCAACGGGAATAGATTCAGAGCATTAAAATCTTCATATTTATAGCATAATTTTTTAAAGGAGGATTTCATTGCAGACCAGTGTAATTAATTATAACTGGCTATTGGATAATAATAGTATGTAATTTTACCAGACAAACGTTTCATTATATACTTTTGTTGTTTGACGAATACCTTAACGAATACCATATCCCTAAACATAACGATAATTTTTAAGAATGTGCCCTCATATCTTAGAATTTACAAATTAAAAATGCCTATGTAACATATCCCTGAATGTTAAGTTACAATATATTTATTGCCTATTAATGTTTTTTAAGTCCGTGGATTTTTTCGATATTTAGAATATTTTCTACATAATTTGATAATTTTTTTAGAAAGTATTCTAAAAAAAATATCAAATTGTGTATTAGTTATCGTTTTATAATTAATTACAAAAACATTTTCGCTACGTCGAAAACTTCCTATATTAAATGAATCTTGATGGAAATAACATCGTGTTTTACCTAGTGTATTATATACTCCATTGAAGAGCATTTTATTTAACATATCTTTGGTTTAATTTTGTTTTAATTTATATCATGTAGCGAGACATTTGAAAAATTTTCTTAATTTAAATATGGAAATTTAATGTTTAAATAAAATGAAACTAGTAAATTGTTGTTTGTGTTACGAAAAGGTATAATAATTTTGTTAATCTACTTCACATATTATATCATATTATTATCGTATGCTTTTGAAAAACTTCTATTTAAAAAAAAACAATCCATTGACGATAAAAAATGTATATTATGGATATGGACATGGAGCTTATGAGCTTGTTGCATGAATTTACTATCGGAACATAAACAGAACAAGGATATTCTATTATTTCTTTTATTTCGGTTTAAGGAGTTTGACAATGTGTAAATTTTAATGATATGAAGTGTACATTGAAGTTGTACGAGTACATATTCTTATGAATTCTTAGATTTCGAAGCGTCCTCGTATCAATTGATACCATAGTACTTTACCTTTATAAAACTACATGGTGCTCCTTACTAAAGGTAGTCTGTTAAAGTAATCGTAAAACACGTCACGTTTCTACATCGCGGTATCAGTTAACACAGAATGTCTGGAGGTGTTTTAGTTCATATTGCACATAAATGTAATAAATAAATAATAATAAATATTATAATATATTGTAATACTAAATATTGTACTAAATTCCTAAATATTAAACAGTCTCAAAATACTAGCTATAGGTTGTATTCGCAAATTTTTGTAGATCTCCGAAATGGATCTGATAAACACGTCTTATTATGAACTAAACGTGAATATTGGCTTCGAGATTGCCATGACAGCGTCATGATGCCACGAGAGCGACTTAATGCTTTTCCTAGTATAGACTCTATAGTTACTTTATTGAGTAATTGGCCCGATGTTGTAAAGAAAAAAAAAATTCAAATAATTTAATCTAGTAAAATTTTGATATGGTTTTGAAAGCGTTTTTGGTTTTTGGTTTCTGAAAGTCATTTCAAACAAGTTAATGATGTCAGTAGCAGAAAATTTTGTAATAAAATAATTTCAAAATAAAATCAACTATTTAATCATTTATATTTTGCATTGTATTTCGAGTCTTCAATCCAAATTCTTTCACTCAATTAATATTCACGGCTTAAAAACTACTCTTTCCAAATATAACTCAAAACTTGTCCGACGTTGATAAATTTGTTAATTTGTTATTTTTTTAATCATACATAAAGTATGAAAATATTTAACACCTAAATAAGATTCGGTTTTTTATCTTTATAAAACCACCTGTCTTTCTTTATCCATATTTACTTTTTGCTGGATGATGCACGTTCCTTTTAAAACAAGTTAAAATTTAAAAACAAAATGTGAAACGTAGTTTCAAGTCACGTTTATTTCGTAATATGAAGCACCAGGTGTTCATAAAGCCACAGAATACTACGATACAATTTGCTACGAGGATACTACCAAAATAAGAGAAGTGGAATAAATATACAAATATGCATTTCAAAGGGATATGTGATTAGATTTAACATTTTTCTAAACTATAATCTCTTAATTTATGTTCTTCTTTCTAGACTAGAGACTATTACGTAACTCAAAACATCTTATCAGGAGAACATAAAACTGTGTAGTTCTTATAAATGCGCTTTAGCTACGAAATATGTGATGAAGACTTCTATTTCCCTGTTTCCCATCCAATGAGATAATCGCGACTGGCGTTATTCCTTCTTGTGGCAAACATGCATGTACGAACTAACGCGAAAATATAGTTTAGTGTCGGCTATCATGAAGACAGGAATTCCCGTATTCAAAATTAAATCAAACCAAGATATCTAAAATCAGATTGCATAAAGGGCAATTGTGTCAAGCTTGGTGTCAGTTTGATCATCATTTTATGATTTTTTCCACTACTAAAGCTCTAAAAATACTTATATGTATGTTATACTTATCGTGTTTTCAAAGCTCTGTTTGTTTTGGTAGCATCCTCATAGCAGATCGTAGCATATTGCTTTAGCATATGCTGCTATTCATGAGAATACCTGGAACTTCATTTTATGAAATCCGTGTGACCTCTACAAGTTCTTCGTGATGTTTTTTTATACTTTAAGTAAGAACTTGTAGAGGTCACATATATTTCATAATATGAAGTACCAGGTATTCTCATGAATAAAGAAAGAAAAGAAAAAGAAGTTTTTACTCCAAAAATAAATCAGCAAAAACCACTTTTACATAAAAAAAATTTGTATGAAAAAAAGAAAAAGAAATAAAAAAATTAAAATTAAAAGTGAATTGATCAAAATATACACATAACTTTCAACTAAACAGAAAGAAGACTGTTAGGATTGTAATTAAGTTTGGAGCTTCTGTTCATTTTCAATTTAATATAGAAACATAAAAAAAAGAAAATATTTTATTGTTTCTATTTTATTTGTTTATATGGGGTTTGAAAATGTGTAATTGTTAACGACGCGTATTTATTGCAACTTATTACGTATGCATGTGCATACCTATGTCTAATACACTGTTCTCAGTAAACTCATCATAGATTGCACTTGACTACTATGAATTCCTGTCTCCTGTATGTGAAATACACGAGACTAATTTAGCCTAAAACATCGAGACAGACAAGTGAAGTTTCCTTACTGACTTACTGAAAGCTAATGTAAAAAATATTTTTTTTTTCAATCTTAAAAGTCTGCCTTACATACATATCTTGAAAACTAAGAGCAGTGGGTGGTCGTATCAGTATTGTATACAAATCAGAATACTTAAGTTTGTTCTCCTAGTATGCAACGCTATCAAAAACGTGAGCCCCTACTATGTATTTATACGTAACTGTAGTAAGGTCAATAAAGTTTTACTTTTCACAGCAATCTTGAAAAATATTGTACTACTCCTTCAGACTTATGAAGTCATGGTTCCCGTACTATGAAACAAACGTGACCAATCTTCGAAGTTCTGGTTGGTTCCTTTGCAACCATGATCAATTGATAGACGAGATGAAAATGAAATCATTCATATACATGTTTTCTAATCAGAAAATAAATAATAAAATATTTAACTAATTAATATAATATAAATTGATTTAGATTATAATTAATCAATGTTTTTCAAATACACGTATGTCGGAGTAGGGTCCAGGCCGTGGTTTTTAAAAAGTGTGACGCCAGCATAACTGACGTCATCAATGACTTTATTCTTGATTGTAGACCAACATTGTTGTGACTACACTTACACAAGTGGCTACGCAGGTGGTTATGCGGCTGACACCTGATAACTTCAACTACCCTCAATTATTGGTTTTTCAAATAATAAGAATTACACCGACATATGTTTTTTTTCAGTTAATTTTAGTCAAAATTGATTCGAAGTGGAGGGACGAAACTAAGTGCCATTATCATTTATAGAAAAAGAAATGCCAGCTTCGAAAGTTAAATTTTTTGTACTGGTCTCATAGCTCCAACGGAACTCATAACATCCTACCAGGGAAACATAAATCTATGAAGGTAATGTATCACTATGAATTGAGAGTGAAATTTATGCTATATGAACATATTGGGACAGACGTGTGTTTTAAATATTTCATATATTGAATATATATTGATATTTATTGATATTTATTGATATTTATTGATATTTATTTGTTTGTCTGTGTTCGTGTGTCATAGCCCAATTTACATTTATTAGAGCTTATTTATTTATTAATTTTTTCCTGTTATTCTTATGAATATATTTTTGTTCCTATCATATATAAGTTTCTTTTGCGTGTTCCTGAAATCTCGTTTTATGGAAGTGAATTGAATTCATAAAATAATTTGCATTATTTTCAAGTTCGTAGAGCAGTGGACGATCATCGTTCAGTATTGCATACAAAACATGATTCCTCAATTAATGTTCATCTGTAATACAAGGTTATAAAGTCAGGGTATATAAAAATTTTAATTATTATTATAAAACTATTAACTATTATTATTTATTATCACTAAGGTGATCTTTCTCCCCATTAATCTCAAGCTCTAGTTGGTTTGTATAATTTTAAGTTCCATATATTTTTTTATTAAAATTATTAATAAATGCTAGATTTATTAATAATTTTATTCAATGCTTTCAATTTGCGTGTAACTTAATTATAACTGTAATTAACTGTATGATAATAACTTTAATAAACTCAGTTTAACGTATGAGAAGAAATGTGGGAAAAATTCCTCTAGCTAAGCTGTATTGGTTGCATAACACCAACTCATAACACCCTACTAGGAGAACATACAACCGCGTAGGTGATGTTTCACAAGGGGGTGGAAGTGAAACTATCTATCTATATTTAATATAGTCTACTTGTTTGTGTGATGGTTGTCTTTTATGTATGTGTAAGTTTGGTATGACTGGCTTGCTAGCTGGCTCTTTGATAATTACGAATATTGACATCGCACTATTATTTATTCTTACTTCAAAGTTAAATTCATAACGAGGGCAAAGTGGACAGAAAATTCAAAATAGTTTAGTTTTTCCCTGAGTTATTCACTAAACACAAATTGTATTCAAAATTTTGAAGCTTCTATATAAACTAGAAGCGCCTTACAGTTTTGATGATGGGTCAGTCAATGAATGAAAAAATTTAACAAAACTAAGAACTTTGTCTAGTTGTAATACTTGAGCTACTTTTTTCTTGCTTACCAGAAATATAGGCGTCAAGTTTAATGCGAAATGTACTTATAGGTCGAAAATGTCCCGAAATAATTTGAGAAAAGTGTAATACGGCCATGCCGCTTTTTTATTTTTGCTCGACTTGGCGGTTCACTATCGTACAAACAGGTAAATTTTACAATTAATTTTTCAGACAATATCGAATTTTATCTATAGTAACAAAATAGTTTTAAATCCAATCACCACTTCAATAAGTCAATATATATTTTTAGTTATAATTATTTAAAATAATTTAAATTGTGATATTCTTGATGATTCTAAGCTTAACGATATTTATATTCTCATCTAAAAATGTTACCTTTGAATATTATAAATAGGATGTAAGTACTAGACTGGGGGATTTCTGGTACGAGTTGTGGAGCAATAAAAATCTAAGTGGAAGTACTGCCTTATTTATTTCTAACAATATGTACAAAATTTCTATTTAATTAATGTCGGCTAGGTATGCGTGTTCATGCCTCCTAGGTCTGGAAGTGGCACTAAATAAGACAACAGCCATCTCCTTCCATGCCCCTCGCCGCAGAGCCCATCTGGAACTTAAAGTGACGATAGAGGGCGTACAAATTCCAGTCGAGGTGCATGCGAAGTACCTCGGCCTTACTTTGGACTCCCGGTGGAGCTTCAAGGAGCATTTTAAGCTCCTCGCTCCACGGCTGTGCGCTGCCGCAGCCGGCCTCGGACGGCTCCTCCCCAACGTGGGAGGGCCTGGTGCAAAGTGCCGTCGGTTGTTTCACGGGGTGATACGGTCGATGGCACTATACGGAGCACCGGTGTGGGCTGAGTGCGTCACACCCTGCACGCAAGTCCTTTTGCGCAGGCCGCAAAGGATAATCGCAACCAGAGCCGTGCGGGCATATCGCACGGTTAGCCAGGGCGGCCTGCGTACTAGCGGCCACGCCTCCTTTTGACATCGATGCACTTGTGCTTGCGGAGGTGTATCGGCACAGAGTCGAGGCGAGGCAGCGGGGTGAAGAGCCTGCTGTAGAAGACATAGAGCAGGCCCGAACCGAAGCGCGGATTGAGGCTCTACACCGTTGGAAGGAGGCACTTGCCAACCCTATCGCAGGTCACCGGACGATTGCCGCGTTTCGCCCGGTGTTAGAGGAGTGGGTGGGGCACCATCGGGGCAACCTCACCTTCCGCCTGGTGCAGATTCTAACCGGACATGGTTGTTTTGGCCACTACCTGCACCGGGTCGCCAGAAGGGAAGAAACGCCACAGTGTCACCACTGCGGCGATCCCGACGACACTGCCGACCACACTATGGTAGTGTGTCCGGCGTGGCAAAATGAGCGCCGTGCACTCACTTCGGCGCTCGGCGGGAGGATGCTCTCGCTTCCAAGTTTGGTCGAGTCCATGATTGGTAGCGATGAGGCTTGGGAGGCTGCCGCTTGCTTCGCCGAAGCAGTAATGTCGGCGAACGAAGCCGCGGAGAGGGAGCGGGAGGTAAATGCTCTAGCCGCTTCCATCCGGCGTAGACGTACGGGTCGGAGGAGACGGGTGAACCCGTAAACGCCTTTCTTCGACAACCTAGAGGTTCGACCAGCCTGCGTCAAATGGCACTGACGCAGGCATTGCACCTGGTCACCACGTTTGGGGATTATCTCGGCTTTCCCGGGTAGTCCCCCATCGGCGCGGTAGTCCGGCGCAGTAGCCGGGCGGCCCGGGGGTGAATTGGTGAATTGCTACAGCAGGTCCCAAATCACCCTAAATACGGGCAGGAAGGGAAGCCGGGGAGTTTTAGTGGGTATTCCCAGTGCCAACACCATCAGGCGCTGGGCGAACCCCACACAAAACTCACTGTCGAGCCAGGGCAGTGAGCAGTCTGTAAGAGGATTTCTCCCCGAAAAAAAAAAAAAAAAAAGGGTATGCGTGTTCATATTGTATCATATCTTAGGTCTATCCAACGACGATCCCTATGTACACTACGGGGTTCTGTAACCTCTCGCACAAATCGGTAGATTTAAAATTCTCTCTTTAGATAAACGAAATGTATGTAATGAAACTAGTATTTTTCGGATAAACTGCGCGTGATTTATTTTTGTAAAAAACTACATACTCCCGACGTTTCGGTTACTTTTCAGCAACCGTGGTCACATCTGACATCTCGTCTGCCCGTGATCACGGTTGCTGAAAAGTAACCGAAATGTCGGGAGTATGTAGTTTTTTACAAAAATAAATCACTAAAGTTTATCCGAAAAATACTAGTTTCACTTAAATGAATTAAACTCGCGAAAATCTTAGATCTCATTATGTATGTAATGTATGACTAATTATACATACCCACATGATCACACAGTTTTTAGTCATTGTCATCTCTTAAAAGAGACCTCTAGGAGAAACCCTTTTCATAAAGGAAACTACATAAAGAAGCGTGGTGTACATAGGTACAATAAAAAGAGTGAAGGGAAAAAAATATAGAGATTTATATATAGATAAGCAAACAAAAAAAAATATAATAATAGAAAATTTTGATATTATACATACATAGATATATACATAAATATACACATAAATATATACAAATAGTATGAATAAATAAACATTACATATCAGAAGGTAAAAGTGACAGAAGATGTCACTTAAGTTAATGTTTAAATGCAGGTGCACTTGGTCTCTCTTTGTAAACAGAAGGTGGGAATGAGTTCCAAAGCTTTTGCACCTTGGACAGAGAACGATTTACTGAAAAATTTTGTATTAAAGGAGGGCATATCGAGAAGCTCCACTATGCTGTATTTTGCATATCATGTTATATATCCCTGAATATAATAGAGTTTTAAGTAACAATAAAACATACCTTTTATTTTTCCTTAAGACATCCGGAATCCATCTTGAGTCAAGCACCTGTCTTTTTAGCCTTGTAGTCCAGTTTTCACTCCCTTCCGGTGCAAGTGCTGCTCTCTAATGTGAATTTGGCGGGAGGAAACTTGCACATTTTAACAAATTGATAATTCTTAATTCATTATACATACTCGAGATGAACCAGGTAGAAATTACCTTTTTTTTTCTTGTCCTGGGTGGGGCAAGAGGGAGTGTCAGACTCTTTCTGACTAAAAACCCCCCGTACCTTCTCCTGCTCCGAGCCAGTCCGCGGTACATCATTTCGCTTGCACCCGCAACCCGGCTTGGCAACGGCTCTCGGGCCCCATCTGTGGTGGTCAGATGTCTCTTTGAGGCGCGCGCGGTACGCTACGCGCCGTACGCTTAGGTCTGGTTCTAATCGGGCGACAAGCTGCCCTTGCTCGCCGTCCGCAGACCCGCGCTTACGGTGGCTGAAGGTCATCTCGCAATCCCCAACGCCTGGAGCGTCCCCTGCAGCGTCTGGGGCGTGAGGAGGATCGTTCCCTCATGCGCTCCGCGTCCTCCTTAGCTAGCATGACTGCTTCTCAAAAGGAGGAGACGGCTTCCCAGTGCCTCTTGCTCCGCACCATGGCCTGAACTAAAGCCGCACGCGAGAGGTCGCCGCCGCCGATGGCTACACTGAGGACAAGGCGGTGCTCAGCCCAAGCTGGGCACTCCGCCACCGTATGCTCCACCGTGTCCTCTGGCTGGTCGTCGCAATGTCGACACCCGGGCGTCTCCTCCCTCCGTATCCGAAACAGGTACCTCCCAAAACATCCGTGCCCGGAAAGCACCTGCGTCAGGCGGAAGGTGAGCACGGCGTAGCGTCTCTCCAGCCACTCCTCAAAGATTGGTTTTACCGCTGCGATAGTAGCGAGCCCAGCCTTCGGCTGAGACAATCGTTCCTTCCACTGTGTCATGACATCACGCTGGAGTTCATCTTGCCACGCTCTGATCTGGCACGGCAGCGGAGCTTGGCCCTGGCGACAAGCTTCAGCGCGCAAACTGAAGACCTGCGCAAGCGCCTTCGCCTCTAGATCCCAGGGCGGTGATCCGGCAAGGAGGTTCGCAGCCTCTCCGGAAATAGTGCGATAACCACGGATTATCCGAATGGCCATAACCCTCTGGGACGCGATCAGCGTACGAGCTGGACGCCGGCTCAGATTTAGCGCCCACACAGGGGCTCCGTAGAGGACCATGGACCGCATGATTCCCAAATATAACCTCCGGCAGGAGGCATTCGGACCCCCCAAGTTAGGAAGGAGCCGCTTGAGCGCAGCCCCTGTCCGTTCCAGCTTAGGAGCCAAACGTCGGAAGTGTTCCGCGAAGTTCCACCGGCTATCGAGGACAAGACCTAGGTACTTCATCGTCGACTCGACGCCGATGGTAACCCCTCCCGCCGTTATTCGGGACCCACCTGCAGGTGGTGCATTCCGCTGGATGTAAAAGCTCATGGCCTCGGACTTATGGAGCGCCACCTCGAGTCCTAACTGCCGGATCTTAGAAACGAGTGTTTCAACCGCACATGTCATGAGGTTGGCCGCCGCCTGGTGCGACCTCCCATTGGCTAGCACCAGCGTGTCGTCAGCATAACAAACCACTCTGACGCCTCCGGGAAGGTCGGTGCGCAGCACCCAGTCGTATCCGATATTCCACAGGAGCGGGCCCAGAACCGAGCCCTGTGGAACACCGCGCGACATATCTCTGCGCTTCCACTCGCCTCGCTGACCAGGGTAGATGACAGACCTCTCCATCAGGTAAGCCTCGACTACACGGCGGAGGTAGGCAGGCACCCGGTGATATCGGAGTGCCTCTAGGATGCAGCTCCAGGGCAGCGAGTTGAAGGCGTTTGCGATATCCAGAGACATCGCCACGACAACCCACGCCACGAGTGTACTTCGGGCCCGAAGAGCCCGACCGATGGATACGCCCGCCCCAAGGGTGTCTTTAAGAGGTTTGACCTCGGCTTAGGATGTCGTTTTTGTGGAGGATGGAATCGGATGTTGGATTACGTGACGTCCCCCGACGGCAGAACGCCGGAGCGACGTGTATGACACGGGACCTCGTCTTCGCCGGCGAAGACGGTGTGTGTTAATGTGATTTTCTGTACCGATGTATTAAGCAGAGACGGAGTGTCTTACATTCGCATTGCGAATTCACAACGAATCATTCGGTCCATTAAATTACCGATTAATATCATATCCAATTGTACGGTAGATTTGGATCTTCATTCTATTAACACGTCACCGTCATAAAATTAGGTTTTATGCCGGTTGTCATAGTAACCATATTAAATCCACTTATGTTTTATGAAAATACCGACAGATATCACCGATGCGTAAGAGTATGTCAACGACCAATACTTTATGATTTTCTAATGTCATGGTTATGGAAAATGTAACTGTGTGCTTCATTAATAATACTATCCGACTATGTGGCTGTGTCAATGACTAAAAACTGTGTGATCATGTGGGTATGTATGTGGGTATGTAATTAATCATACATTACATACATTTCGTTTATCTAAAGAGAGAATTTTAAATCTACCGATTTGTGCGAAGGTTTCAGAACCCCGTAGTGTACATAGGGATCGTCGTAGGATAGACTTAAGATATGATACAATATGAACACGCATACCTAACCGACATTAATTAATTAGAAATTTTGTACATATATATTTACTTATTTTATTTATTTATTTGTAAGTAAGTGAAACAAACAGCATATTTTATATTACATAAAACTTATAAACCTTAAATAACACACATGCCAATACAGTTTCCACAAATAATTAATCTGGAAGTGGACATATATATAAAGGAGATAAAACAGTAAAATTAAATGTATGGTAATTAAAAAAAAAACTAACAAGTGTAAAAATGTATATAAACCAAACTTATATCATGTGAAATATGAAAAAGGAAAAAAAAAGTTAATCACAAATCTTAATATAATTATTTTTAAGTATCGAGTTAAACTTACTGAGACTTCAATGACATCAATGAAGGTTTAAAATTACTCGATTCCGTTCTAAAAACGCTCACCGATGCTGGCTTTTCGGTGAATATTCGAAAGTGTACATTTTTAACTCCAGAAGTTGAATATCTTAGTAGAATCATTGGCAATGGTCAGGTAAGGCCAAGCGAGAATAAAATAAAAGCGTTGGTTTAATCACCACAGCCACAGAACGTCAAACAGCTTAGACAATTTTTAGGCTTAGCGGGCTATTTCCGTCGATATAAATGTGGTTACTCTTATAAAACAGCCTGCATCGCTGCACTAACTCGCAAGAATGCTAAATTTAATTGGGGAATTCAACAAGAAAAAGCAAGGCAGGAAATAATTAAAATTTTAACGAGTGAACCGATTTTAAAAATTTTCGATCCGCAGTTAGAAACTGAACTTCATACAGACGCTAGTTCTCAAGGCTATGGAGCGGTTCTACTACAGGTGGATCTCGAGAAGTGTAAACGCGTCATTGCTTATTACAGCCGGGTCACAGTAGGAGCAGAACCAAAGTACCACTCTTATGAGCTGGAAACCCTTGCAGTAGTAAGAGCACTACAGCATTTCCGCCAATACTTGATTGCTAAGCATTTTAAAATAGTTACCGATTGCAATGCACTTAAGTTAACGCAAAACAAATAGGACTTACGACTCAGAGTAGCCAGATGGTGGATATATCTTCAAGATTATGACTTCACTTTAGAATATAGAAAGGGTACAATGATGTCTGATGCTGACTACCTCAGTAGGAATCCTGTTAATCTATGTACTCCGGATAAACCTAAAACGTGGGCCCAAATTGCACAATCCGCTGACAACGAGATAGCAGTCTTATTAGAAAAGCTTAATGATGGTCAATTGCACGATACCCGATACAAAAAGAAAAATGACATGTTGTATAACAAATATGATGTCAAAGGTGAGCAGTCGCGACTTTTATATTATGTACCCAAAGCTTACAGGCTTAGCCTACTACGTGTTTTTCACGACGAACACCAGCGTCTGAGTTATGAAAAGACAGTAAATTTAATTTTGACGCATTTTTGGTTCCCCGGATTGCATAGTTTTACTAAAAAGTATATTTTACATTGTGTAAATTGTTTAACATATAAAAAGGTACCACGTGCGCCACTCCAGCCAATTACATCGTGGGAAAAACCTTCAATCCCATTTGACACGATACATGTCGATTCTTTAGGACCGCTGCCGGAATCCGACGGTTATAATTACGTTTTAATTTTAATAGACGCTTTTACCAAATTTTGTTTAATGTTCCCAATGCGTAAACAAGATTCATCCAAATTAAAACGAATTATAACTAACGCAATAGGTATCTTCGGTACACCAAGTTACTCGTTTGTGATAGGGGTCGAATGTTCGACAGCGCGGATTTTAATACCTTTCTAATAGAATATGGCATTGAGATGCACTTAATTACTCCCGAAATGCACCAGTCTAATGGCCAGGTTGAGAGGTACTGCCGCACCGTATTAAATATGATTAGAGTAGAAATAAAACTGAAGTCTGCACATTGGTCACAAGTTCTATGGAAGGTTCAATTAACTTTGAATATAACTAAACATGCCTCTACTTCGTATTCAGCATTAAACTTACTCATTGACAAGGAGGCGACTACACCGTTAATCAATTCCCTTATTAAGGATGTAACGATAGAGGGATCCACGCCTAATCGCGAAGCATGGCGTCAATTAAGAAGACAAACGGCTGAAACCAATTTGAATAAAAATCGAGAACTTCAGGACGCCTACGGAAATAAATACCGCAATACGCCTAGGAGATATAAGGTTAATGATTTAGTTTATATTATAAAACAATCTCAAAGAGCAGGAAAGTTGGACAGCGGCATGAGGGGTCCATACCGCGTCACCAAAGCGCTAGCAAACAACCGCTATGAGCTTACCTTACTCTCAAACTCTTATGGCAAGGTAACACAAGCGGCTGCCGAGTACGTAGTACCATGGAAAGGTGAGTGGACTCCCGACGCTTGCGCAGCATTCTTTGAGAGCTGTGAATCCGATTCCTACGAAGAACAAACCACAGCTGAGCAGGGTAGCCGCGAGGACGCTGCCTTGTCAGGAGAGGCCGTGTTGACGAACTAAATCTGCCCCCATCCCCCGCCACCGGTTGCTCCCACCATAGACAATCGAGACTATAATAATGGCTGCAAACTGACGAGAGCTCGTTACATCAGTTGTCATCAGTTGGATCAAGAGCTGCAACGAAACTTTGTAAAACAGTATAAGTGAAAAAGTGTTAAATTACTAAATCAATGTTTAAAGTGATATAAAGTGATAACACAAATATTTTGTTAAAAGAATTATTAGTTCGTTAAAAATATACAACTAGTATAAATAAATAAACATTACATATCAGAAGGTAAAAGTGACAGAAGATGTCACTTAAGTTAATGTTTAAATGCAGGTGCACTTGGTCTCTCTTTGTAAACAGAAGGTGGGAATGAGTTCCAAAGCTTTGCACCTTGGACAGAGAACGATTTACTGAAAAATTTTGTATTAAAGGAGGGCATATCGAGAGGCTCCACTATGCTGTATTTTGCATATCATGTTATATATCCCTGAATATAATAGAGAGTTTTAAGTAACAATAAAACTTACCTTTTATTTTCCTTAAGACATCCGGAATCCATCTTGAGTCAAGCACCTGTCTTTTTAGCCTTTTAGTCCAGTTTTCACTCCCTTCCGGTGCAAGTGCTGCTCTCTAATGTGAATTTGGCGGGAGGAAACTTGCACATTTTAACAAATTGATAATTCTTAATTCATTATACATACTCGAGATGAACCAGGTAGAAATTACCTGGATTCCGGATGTCTTAAGGAAAAATAATAGGTAAGTTTTAGTGTTAGTTAAAACTCTCAATTATTGTTACATGTTGACATCCGGAATCCATCTTGAGTGACGTGTTTGTTATCACCTGGTCATAAATATTATGACCTTGCTATAATGTGTCCAATAAAAATTAAATTATTGGAATACAATAATTTATTTTAATAACAATTTGATTTATGGAATACAATCAAAATAGCTTGACAGCTAAGCTTTTGTATTTTACTGTGACTGATTTAAAACAACTCTTTTGAAGTATCTTCTAAAGGATCTTGCCTCCATTTTCCAGTTTTTAAATTGTATCTTTTGAAAAGCATTCCATTCAGTTAAGGGAAGCTACTGAAGATCTTACAGATCTGCTAGAAGCTTCAATACCAGCTTCTTTGAGTAGAGACTTAATCCAAACTCGTAACTATTTTCGATGTCGCTCTAGGTCCGCTCTAGGTCCCTGTTGAGGTCAAAGATAATTAATTCATTTAAATTAATTGACCCACTGTCGCGGCTTTTGGATAGTTCAACCAATCGACAAAACCAATAGATATAATCGAGGGCTTGAAATGGGTTTGTGAAATTTTCCACCTAGACTACCTGTTATTGATTCTATCAGTCTTGGATTCGGATCGTGGCCAAAATATTGTAACAAAAAATAAGAGGAGCTGTATTGACTAAGGGGCGAGTTGGCGGCGGGCGAGGTGTGGAGTGGTGTGATGTATCGAGGAGGGGAGAGGTGTGGTGAGGAGAGGTGTGGTGAGGTGAGGAGAGGAGAGGAGAGGGGAGGAGAGATTATATAAAGAGCCTTTTTGGATGTAATTGTGCATTACTTTGTGAAATTGGAAATAAACAAGTGATTTACCAAGAAGTCGTACTGCTTTAATTATTTTCTTTGAAAAGTCAGTTGTGTTTTGTAATTAAAGTAATAATCAGAAGTGCGATTACCTACAACAAAAAGTATAAAAGTGAAGAGATCCGGATAGCATCAAAGACATTACGTACGATCAAAAACGAGTAGAAATGTTCAGTGTTCTACTCCGGATGAGTTATATGAAGGATTTTTGTCAGCTTTTGATTCATATCTACCCTCTAAATCAAATAATATACCAAGAGCAACAGATGCAGAAGGACCTCGACACATCACATGCAGAAGACAGTACGAGTATATTCAAAAAAATCACCGATCTGTTATCGCTGTAAAGAAACAGGGCACGTGGCTACAACATGTAAATTACCCGATAAACGAAGTGTTTCAGGTGTGGTAAACTTGGCGAACATTTGTAATTGAACAGAAGTAGAACCAAATCCTGTTAGGAAAGTTCAATTGATATCACAGTTGAATGATGTGTATAAGAAAAAGTGTGAGGGTAAGTGAACTTTTTTTTCAAGGCTTATTTAGATACTGGTAGCGAGCTTAATATACTACTCAAGGGAGCATCTGATGCCCTTAAACTCAAACTAATGCCTACAAATACAGTGTTAAAAGGATTTAACGGTGATACAGTTCGAGCATTAGGAGAGGTACAGTTTGAATTATCAATCGACGAGGTTCACGTCAAAACGTCTGCTGTAGTAACAAACGTCGATTTGGGTGATATCTCTCTTATTATAGGCCAGACCGTTGTAAATCAAAATGACATAACGCTAAAAGTGTTTCAGTGTGGCGCTCACTTATCAAGGGCAACAACTACCCCCAATAACTTGTATAATATCGACCTGTGTGATGATACTAGCTATTACAGAGTAAAATTAGTCGAAGACACTTCTGTACCGATTGGAGATAACTTGGTTCAATTTACAATACGTGACGCCGATTGTGGAGATTACTGTACGAGGCCCAGGCAGTTCAGGATGAGGTAACGTAGTATATGCCGTAACCAGCTCCGTGCTACGAAATGGGAACGGCTTCATAAAAGTCTGCAATATTGGTTCCCGTACCATTTATTGAAAAAAAGGAACAACGAGGTGAAAAATGCATATCGGACCCAGAGGTGAGATCATACTGCTTTACTTTGAGGAGAGGAGAGTGTTCTGGTAATTATAATGAATTTGAAAATATTGATGTCAGTGTTATTGAGAATAATGATCAAGTAACGTTAATTAATCTTTTAAAGTCGTATGAGGATTGTTTTGCTAAAAATATTGGCGACATAGGGTGTACAAATTTAGGTGAAATGGCTATTGAGCTCGAAACAAACAAACCGGTAGTTCGAAAGCCGTATAGATTAGCGCTTACGGAAAGAGAAGTTGTAAAGACAATGGTAAATGATTTAATAAAAGGGGGTATTATTAGAGAATCGAATTCGCAATACGCATCTCCGATTATATGAGTACGAAAAAAAAATAGGGCGACTGTAGATTGTGTGTCGATTCAGGGAATTAAATAGGATTACTATTAAAGATAGATTCCCTATGCCTCATATAGATGACCAATTAAATAAGTTGTCGGGTAAACAATATTTTACAAATTTAGTCTTATTTTCCGGCTACCATAACTTATCAATTAGAGCAGATTCTATGCATAAAACGTCATTAATTACTCTTGATAGTCTTTATGAATATTTGAGGGTACTATTCGGGTTAGCCAATGCCCCGTCAGTTTTCATGAGGGTAATCCCAAAAAAAAAATTAGTGAAACTTGTGGGTAGTGATGAAATTGTAACCTTTATGGATGACATGTTACTATCAACTTCGAGCGTATGTGATGGTTTAAAATTATTAGAAAAGGTACTATCTCAGTTGCGTAAAGCAGATTTAAAATTAAACCTTAAAAAGTGTTCATTCCTTAAAACAAAAGTTTCATTTCTGGGTTATGAGACTAGTTCGAATGGTTTTAGGACCGGTAATCATAAAATACACGCAGTGGAGAATTTCTCTAAGCTGAATAATCTACATCAATTACGACAATTTTTGGGACTGTGTAGTTACTTCAGAAAGTTCATTAATAAATTTGCAATCATAGCGAAGCCGTTGACAGATTTAACAAAAAAGAAATCTGAATGGATCTAGGATAGTAAACCTGTGTTGGCTTTATACGACCCATTACTACCTTGTGAGATACATAAAGACGCAAGTAGAATAGGGGTAGCGTGAATTTTATTCCAACTTTAAACGGAAGGCGAATTAAAACCAGTGTTTTATTATAGTAGTTACTTCTCTCGAAGAAAGTATGTATCATAGTTATGAACTTGAGACGATAGCTGTCGTTGATTCTTTAAAAAAAGTCGTATATATGTTTATAGACAATTAATTAAAGTAGTTACCGATTGGTCAGCTGTAAGGTATACCTTGCTCAAAAGGATTTAATCCTTCGTATAGCAAGGTGGCGGCTTACGATCCAGGAATACGATATCCAGATCGCATATAGACCGGGAGAACGTATGACGCATGTCGATGCTCTCAGTCGCAGTCCGACATAGGTGAAGCTAAGTCAACAAAACACATTCGGTATTCTCAAGTGTTCGATAGGTATATAAATATGATATCTGCTGATGACTGGTATTTGACTATTCAGCGGCAAGATGATAAATTAAATAGCATAATAAAGCAATTATCAGAAGGTCAGGCTTGCACTGATGTTAAAAATGATTATAAATTAAAAATAATCGATTATACAGGAAAACTATAAAGGGCTGCTAAGTTAGTCGTTCTTTCCTTTGCAAGATGGAAGTTTATGCAAAAATTTCACGATCAAACAGGTCATATCGGCTTCAAACAATGTGAGGAACTAATTAAATCGGATTATTGGTTTCCTAAGATGACTTGTTTTATTAAAAAAATATGTGAATCATTGCTTGGAGTGTTCATATTCAAAAGGAGATTATGGTAAACGAAGTGATGAGTTACATCCCATTCCTAAGTCTTCTATTCTTATGGAATTAGTTCACATTGATCACCCCGGCCTTTTGGTAAAACTAAAAAGAGTCATCAATGTATTTCAATGATAATAGATTCCTTTTCAAAGTTTTTGTTAGAACAATGAATTCCGTAGAGGCTGTAATTTATTTTAAAAGATATGTTTAGTTTGTTCGGTTATCGGAGAAGAGTAGTATCGGATAGAAATTTGGCTTTTACTAGTAGAATTTTCAAAGATGTTTTCAACTAATCATAATTTTCGCCATACTTTAAATCCTATAGCATGTCCACGCGCCAATGGACAGGTTGAACGATACAACCGTACATTATTGGATGCTATGCGTACTCGTAATATAGATACTAACATGTGGACAGAGTGTATACCCGATGTGGTTTGGGGAATCAAAAATATAATTAACGGAAGTCTAGGTTATCACCCTTATGAAATTATGTTTAGTCATAGAGATCGACTCATGTCTAATTTGATCGGGAACGAAAATTTTAAGCCGGTTGACGAGAAACGTAAAAATGCTTCCGAGCGATTAAAACGAAAAGCCATAATTATGAAGAAAAAATATGAAAAGCTTCGTAAACCTGAGAATAAATTTAACAAGGGAGTTTTAGTTCTCTATAAGCAATCGCCCACGTTAAGTGAAGTTAAGAATGTAAATAGTAAGTTGCGAGTGTTGTATTCTAGGCCTTACATTGTACAAAAGGTTCTTGATAATGGGCGACATGAAATCGATAGCGTTAAAGGAATGAGGGGCTATAAAGAGTTTTCGGGAATTGTTGCAGCAGATTCTCTTAGACTATATCGTAGTGCTCCAGACTTTAGTGAGACTGTAGTGAGACTAGTAGTGATGATGACTTGGTAACTAGAGATGATCTTATTGGTTTATTGGAAAGCTCATCGAATGTTTGCGCCAATTGCGGTGCAATTGTTCCAGGATGGCCGACTGTAACAAAAAATAAGAAGAGCTGTATTGACTAAGGGGCGAGTTGGCGGCGGGCGAGGTGTGGAGTGGTGTGATGTATCGAGGAGGGGAGAGGTGTGGTGAGGAGAGGTGTGGTGAGGTGAGGAGAGGAGAGGAGAGGGGAGGAGAGATTATATAAAGAGCCTTTTTGGATGTAATTGTGCATTACTTTGTGAAATTGAAAATAAACAAGTGATTTACCAAGAAGTCGTACTGTTTTAATTATTTTCTTTGAAAAGTCAGTTGTGTTTTGTAATTAAAGTAATAATATAATGGCGTTACCCTGGTCAATAAATTTTTATTCTTCAATTGTCAATAAAGTGAGATCGTGGACTCTACGTGCTGACGATAATAAAGCAGGATTGCTACAACAACGAGGCCATATCGGGCCCCCCGCAGGAGGGGTCGAGGTTAACTCTTCGGGGCGTAGGACCCATGAGCTGGCTGCGATTCCACTTGTGAATGTAAGCGGGTTGTTGGGGCGGGCGTTTGCAGCCCTGCCGTCATGGCAGCATGGCAGAGTCGCCGCCGGCGAGGCGGTGCCCAGAGTCAGCAGGGGTCTCAGATGGGCGGCCTCCAACCAGCGGCACAGGATTGCTGTTAGCCTTAGTACCCACTATAAATTGTTTACATTTACCAGATGTGTACTGAAATAGTTTGATGCAAGAACTATATTCCAAGGAACTTGAGTGAAAGTTGGAATAAAAGATTTATGTACGATCCTCGGTTCTGGACCAAACCCTCTTCATAATGCAGTCCTCGATGTTTCTAGTCAATTAGTGCTTTCAACGTCCATGTTTTTATTTTCCTCAAGTCTTTAAAGTCGGTAAACATATTTGTCAGATGAATGGCCCATCTTGTTACATACAGAACAAGCAACTCGATACAAGCACTTTACAAAAAATGTGACCCTCCTTTTTATAGAAGGTGCATTTTACTCTAATTGATTATGAATTTTTTTATTCAATTCTTTGATACTAGACTGAAAAGTATTTTTAGGGCACTGTGACATAAGGTGTCCCGTTTTACCACAAGTGTAATACCTTTTTTCTGCCTTGAACCCCACTTCATTACTCGATTTAAATCGTTTGGTACTATTTAAATCGTTTTGTACTATTAGCAATAGATTGTTCGGGTTTTATAACTTCCAGGAATTACTTTTTTTATTTTTTTAGAAGCCTTTTCATACGTAGAAAGTAAAACTATCAGATCAGGCACAGTACGAACTGTGTTATTTAAATTTGTCTAAATTAGTCATTTTAACGTCGACTTCTACTATTTCACCGGAAATAAGTTCAATTAATTGAGTTTCTGAAAAAGGTACCTTGGTGTAACGAAGCAATCTGCCCTTCTCCCTTGCATACTCACAGTAGGTTTCGGCGGAATCGTGAGTGTACAGTACAGCTTTAGATAGACTTTCCGATAATTAGTGATAAACTAGGGATTCGAAAGTCTCTAGTTCATCTTAGGGATACGCTTCCAGTTGTGTGAAAATTATTGACGGACCTTAACATGCAACAAACTCATAAGCTCCATGTCCATATCCATAATATACATTTTTTATCGTCAATGGATTGTTTTTTTTTTAAGTAGAAGTTTTTCAAAAGCATACGATAATAATATGATATAATATGTGAAGTAGATTAACAACATTATTATACCTTTTCGTAACACAAACAACAATTTACTAGTTTCATTTTATTTAAACATTAAATTTCCATATTTAAATTAAGAAAATTTTTCAAATGTCTCGCTACATGATATAAATTAAAACAAAATGTTTTTGTAATTAATTATAAAACGATAACTAATACACAATTTGATATTTTTTTTAGAATACTTTCTAAAAAAATTATCAAATTATGTAGAAAATATTCTAAATATCGAAAAAATCCACAGACTTAAAAAACATTAATAGGCAATAAATATATTTTAACTTAACATTCAGGGATATGTTACATAGTCATTTTTAATTTGTAAATTCTAAGATATGAGGGCACATTCTTAAAAATTATCGTTATGTTTAGGGATATGGTATTCGTTAAGGTATTCGTCAAACAACAAAAGTATATAATGAAACGTTTGTCTGGTAAAATTACATACTATTATTATCCAATAGCCAGTTATAATTAATTATTAGATGTCTATATGGCAAGGAGTATTCTTAAATTTCATCATTATATTCAGGCATATATAACATGATATGCAAAATATAGCATAGTGGAGCCTCTCGATATCCCCTCCTTTAATACAAAATTTTTCCGTAAATCGTTCTCTGTCCAAGGTGCACAGCTTTGGAACTCACTCCCACCTTCTGTTTACAAAGAGAGACCAAGTGCACCTGCATTTAAACATTAACTTAAGTGACATCTTCTGTCACTTTTACCTTCTGATATGTAATGTTTATTTATTCATACTATTTGTATATATTTATATATACTATTTGTATATATGTATATTTATGTATATATCTATGTATGTATAATATCAACATTTTCTATTATTATATTTTTTTTTGTTTGCTTATCTATATATAAATCTCTATATTTTTTTCCCTTCACTCTTTTTATTGTACCTATGTACACCACGCTTCTTTATGTAGTTTCCTTTATGAAAAGGGTTTCTCCTAGAGGTCTCTTTTAAGAGATAAGTTATCCTTTGTGCATCACATGTCTTTTATAATTAATTATGTAACTATTTCTTCTCTTGGTATATAAATATATAAATAAATAAATATTAAATGCTGTGAGTATAATAAATGGGGACACATGAGTGCATCATGCAGTAATAAACGGCCTAAACCTGACATTAATAAAACTAAGCCACGAAACTTGCCTCTGCCTCAATCCTCAAGGACTAATTCGTTTCATTTTAAATCCGTAGCTTGTAACTTCTGTAAGAAAGTCGGTCATAGTGAACCGAACTGTTTTGCTTAAGGACGATCGAACTTTGGTAAAGTAAATTTTGTCGAGAAGTCGTAACTGACATTAATAATCGTGACGTAATTACGGCGGTACTAGGTGGCATCCCGACAGATGTATTAATGGATACCGGTTCATACATCTCGTTGATTAGCTCTGATTTAGCTAAGCATTTTTCATGCAAACTACATGCGTGCATTCCACTGTTGCATGGTTTTGGTGGTGCGGAAATACCAAATAATATAAGTACCGAGTACGTTTTTCAATACTCCGGTAGTTATAGGCACCGATGTACTCGTATTAAGCAGAGACGGAGTGTCTTACATTCGCATTGCGAAATCACAACGAATTAATCGGTCCATTAAATTACCGATTAATATCATATCCGATTGTACGGTAGATTTGGATCTTCATTCTATTAACACGTCACCGTCATAAAATTAGGTTTTATGTCGGTTGTCATAGTAACCATATTAAATCCACTTATGTTTTATTATAATAACAACAGATATCACCGATGCGTAAGAGTGTGTCAACGACTAAGACTTTATGATTTTCTAATGTCATGGTTATGGAAAATGTAACTGTGTGCTTCATTAATAATACTATCCGACTATGTGGCTGTGTCAATGACTAAAAACTGTGTGATCATGTGGGTATGTATAATTAGTCATACATTACATACATAATGAGATCTAAGATTTTCGCGAGTTTGATTCATTTAAATGAAACTAGTATTTTTCAGATAAACTACGCGTGATTTATTTTTGTAAAAAACTACATACTCCCGACGTTTCGGTTACTTTTCAGCAACCGTGATCACATCTGACATCTCGTCTGCCCGTGATCACGGTTGCTGAAAAGTAACCGAAACGTCGGGAGTATGTAGTTTTTTACAAAAATAAATCACCAAAGTTTATCCGAAAAATACTAGTTTCATTACATACATTTCGTTTATCTAAAGAGAGAATTTTAAATCTACCGATTTGTGCGAGAGGTTACAGAACCCCGTAGTGTACATAGGGATCGTCGTTGGATAGACCTAAGATATGATACAATATGAACACGCATACCTAGCCGACATTAATTAAATAGAAATTTTGTACATATTGTTAGAAATAAATAAGGCAGTACTTCCACTTAGATTTTTATTGCTCCACAACTCGTACCAGAAATCCCCCAGTCTAGTACTTACTATTTATAATATTCAAAGGTAACATTTTTAGATGAGAATATAAATATCGTTAAGCTTAGAATCATCAAGAATATCACAATTTAAATTATTTTAAATAATTATAACTAACAATATATATTGACTTATTGAAGTGGTAATTGGATTTAAAACTATTTTGTTACTATAGATAAAATTCGATATTGTCTGAAAAATGAAGTGTAAAATTTACCTGTTTGTACGATAGTGAACCGCCAAGTCGAGCAAAAATAAAAAAGCGGCATGGCCGTATTACACTTTTCTCAAATTATTTCGGGACATTTTCGACCTAAAAGTACATTTTGCATTAAACTTGACGCCTATATTTCTGGTAAGCAAGAAAAAAGTAGCTCAAGCATTACAACTAGGCAAAGTTCTTAGTTTTGTTAAATTTTTTCATTCACTGACTGACCCATCATCCAAACTGTAAGGCGCTTCTAGTTTATATAAAAGCTTCAAAATTTTGAATACAAGTTGTGTTTAGTGAATAACTCAGGGAAAAACTAAACTTTTTTGAATTTTCTGTCCACTTTGCCCTCGTTATGAATTTAACTTTGAAGTAAGAATAAATAATAGTGCGATGTCAATATTCGTAATTATCAAAGAGCCAGCTAGCAAGCCAGTCATACCAAACTTACACATACATAAAAGACAACCATCACACAAACAAGTAGACTATATTAAATATAGATAGATAGTTTCACTTCCACCCCCTTGTGAAACATCACCTACGCGGTTGTATGTTCTCCTAGTAGGATGTTATGAGTTTGTGTTATGCAACCAATACAGCTTAGCTAGAGGAATTTTTCCCACATTTCTTCTCATACGTTAAACTGAGTTTATTAAAGTTATCATCATACAGTTAATTACAGTTATAATTAAGTTACACGCAAATTGAAAGCATTGAATAAAATTATTAATAAATCTAGCATTTATTAATAATTTTAATAAAAAAATATATGGAACTTAAATTTATACAAACCAACTAGAGCTTGAGATTAATGGGGAGAAAGATCACCTTAGTGATAATAAATAATAATAGTTAATAGTTTTATAATAATAATTAAAATTTTTATATACCCTGACTTTATAACCTTGTATTACAGATGAACATTAATTGAGGAATCATGTTTTGTATGCAATACTGAACGATGATCGTCCACTGCTCTACGAACTTGAAAATAATGCAAATTATTTTATGAGACGAAACCTCTTAGCATTCAATGGATTCACCGTGCGGGTGCCGGGTCCATTGCGTTGCAGGGAGTGGAGCTTCAACAGTGCCTGGGACTTGCGACCCAGGTGTAGGTTTAAGGGGCCCCTAACTAACGCGCGTTAAACGCTCACCTCCACTGTCCAAGCTCCTCTCCCTACCTAACCATATTTGAAAAGAACCTACTAGGGCTGCCTTCGAAGTACGTTCCAAGAACGAGTTGATGTGAGTTCTGGACAGGCCTAAGTCTTTTAGTAGGTTGTAGAGAGATTTAGCCGTTATACCTCTCGCTCCCACTTCTACCGCGTATAAATCCACGACGAACCTATTTCGAGTGAGTTCGTTTGTGAGCTCGTAATATTTGTTGACCTTGATGGTATGGTCTTTGGGGATGTTGGTTTCCCAAGGAACCGTAAGCTCTATCATCACAACGCGCTTTAAGATTCGCGAATACATGAATATGTCCGGTCTGGAGGCCGACGCACAAATATCCTCGGGGATTTTGTATTGTTTTTCACACGTATCCATCATTATAGTCCAATCCGTAGCCGCTTTAAGGATGGAGTAAGGCTTGACATTTGTTTTTATAGTCCTAATGCCCTCTCTCACAAACCTACTGATCGCTCGTTTGTGGTTATTCCTTTTTGCGCTCTGGCTACCGAAAGACTAACCGCTTCACGTATGATTTCCAGAACCCTATCGTGACGACGCGAGTATTGACCGCTATCGAGGAGTACCTTACATCCCACTAACAAGTGCCTAGCAGTTCCAACTGCCTTCCCACAGATATAGCAAGTCTTTTCGGTACCTTTACCCCATCTTACTAAATTACTCTGATCTGGGAGAGTCATCTGGAACGCATTGAGATAAAATTTTAGCAATGCTGGCGACCAATCATGGATTAAGGTGCGCCATTTTAGTGCTAATGGGATGCAAAAATCTCCTATGTCTAACCACTCGTTCTGCATTTCTAAACTTATTGCATGGATCTTATATTTATCATTCTCGTCTTGTCGAATAAAAGACTTCAATATATCCGTATCTTGGACCTTCCTACTTGATCCTAACCCTACTCTGTTACTTTGCGCTCCTATCATAAACTGCTTGTGGAATTGAAGCCTTGACTCTAGCTCTGGGGCATCTTTGTCTTTTGGGAGCGATGTAACGACGTCATCCTGGGATTTCCCCAAGATGTACCTCTTGGAAACTCTCAGGTGTTTATAGAGCTCCGATGGCCTTTTTAGACTCATCCCAAAACTATTGCGATCAATTCAATTCACTTCCATAAAACGAGATTTCAGGAACACGCAAAAGAAACTTATATATGATAGGAACAAAAATATATTCATAAGAATAACAGGAAAAAATTAATAAATAAATAAGCTCTAATAAATGTAAATTGGGCTATGACACACGAACACAGACAAACAAATAAATATCAATAAATATCAATATATATTCAATATATGAAATATTTAAAACACACGTCTGTCCCAATATGTTCATATAGCATAAATTTCACTCTCAATTCATAGTGATACATTACCTTCATAGATTTATGTTTCCCTGGTAGGATGTTATGAGTTCCGTTGGAGCTATGAGACCAGTACAAAAAATTTAACTTTCGAATCTGGCATTTCTTTTTCTATAAATGATAATGGCACTTAGTTTCGTCCCTCCACTTCGAATCAATTTTGACTAAAATTAACTGAAAAAAAACATATGTCGGTGTAATTCTTATTATTTGAAAAACTAATAATTGAGGGTAGTTGAAATTATCAGGTGTCAGCCGCATAACTACCTGCGTAGCCACTTGTGTAAGTGTAGTCAAAACAATGTTGGTCTACAATCAAGAATAAAGTCATTGATGACGTCAGTTATGCTGGCGTCACACTTTTTAAAAACCACGGCCTTGACCCTACTCCGACATACGTGTATTTGAAAAACATTGATTAATTATAATCTAAATCAATTAATATTATATTAATTAATTTAATATTTTATTATTTATTTTCTGATTAGAAAACATGTATATGAATGATTTCATTTTCATCTCGTCTATCAATTGATCATGGTTGCAAAGGAACCAACCAGAACTTCGAAGATTGGTCACGTTTGTTTCATAGTACGGGAACCATGACTTCATAAGTCTGAAGGAGTAGTACAATATTTTTCAAGATTGCTGTGAAAAGTAAAACTTTATTGACCTTACTACAGTTACGTATAAATACATAGTAGGGGCTCACGTTTTTGATAGCGTTGCATACTAGGAGAACAAACTTAAGTATTCTGATTTGTATACAATACTGATACGACCACCCACTGCTCTTAGTTTTCAAGATATGTATGTAAGGCAGACTTTTAAGATTGAAAAAAAAAATATTTTTTACATTAGCTTTCAGTAAGTCAGTAAGGAAACTTCACTTGTCTGTCTCGATGTTTTAGGCTAAATTAGTCTCGTGTATTTCACATACAGGAGACAGGAATTCATAATAGTCAAGTGCAATCTATGAGGAGTTTACTGAGAACAGTGTATTAGACATAGGTATGCATATGCATACGTAATAAGTTGCAATAAATACGCGTCGTTAACAATTACACATTTTCAAACCCCATGTTACGTGACGGTGTCACAGTGATAGTTAAATTAGATATTAAAAGAATTACGGTGTAATCGCAGGCCGCGCTAAGCTTCTAAGTAAACTTGTTCATTCTACACGGGTCTGACTCAGCAGTTCCGTGTGAACAGACTTTTTAGTTTTATATTTCTTTTTCGAATATTTTAGAATATTGTGTCACTATTTGTTCACCCTTCGTACAATATAGTCGAACCAATTAATTGTAATTTAAATTTAAAATTAAATTAAGTCATTTAAATTTTGGTTTCATTGCATCCACCGACCGTCGAAATCATAATTGGCGCAGACGGTAGGATACTCGCGGATAGTTCGTGATAATATCCAACTTCGATACCGTGTTCGCGAGCTACCCGGGTGGCTAAGCACCGTTTTCGAGTATCCGAAACCTATTCGGTTCGAACGGTTCGGGGGAGATCTGAAAATTGATTCCGCAATTGATACCAAAATCCAGATATGCTGTAAGTACTTTGAATCTATCTCAGTCCTTACTTTCCTAGTTCATATCCTTAATTTAGTAAGACTATAACTATTTTATTAATTAATTACTCACATATACCTTATTAGGGTTCAGTAAAAAATTAATTAATTTCTTTTATAGACGTAGTTAATCAATTTTTTTTTTTCTATTCTTTATTTAATAAAATCGATTTATTTCATAAAGAATATAGTTTTGAATAAACTTACATTTTCACCTGACTTACAAATCAATTAGTGTGATTTTTATTATATTTTATGTTCGTTTCTTTCGATTGTTTAAACTTACTTTTTGAATTTTAATTGTGTATTATTTTAAATTGTGTGTGTTATTTTAAGCAACCAAGATTTTTCATCCACTCGAATATCGCAACTCTAGATTAAAGAATAGGTTAGATAAAAATAATAAGTTTAATATAATAGACGAAAATAGAGATTTAAACGTAAAAATGGCTGACATTGACAATATCTACGAATCACTAAGGTTGCTACCCGATTTCGACGGGAACACTCATGTTTTAACCCGTTTCATTAATTTATGCGATCAATTAGTATTGCAATATTTCCAACCGGGTCCTGGAAACGAGTTGTCTAATTTGGCTTTAATAAACGGAATCTTAAATAAAATTTCTGGACCCGCGGCTAGGCTAATTAATTCCAATGGGATACCAGAAAACTGGCTAGGTATCAGGAGTGCGTTAGTGAACAATTTTGCAGATCACCGTGACGAGACCGCTCTTTATAGTGATCTTTCATTACAAACACAGGGTAATAGCACACCTCAGGAATTTTATGAGAGGTGCCAGAATTTATATAGTACCATTATGACATATATCTCTTTACATGAATCTGTCCCAACTACCATAGAAGCTAAACGAGACTTATATAAAAAGCTTACTCTTCAAGCATACTTGCGAGGTTTAATAGACCCCTTAGGTTGTAGGATCCGCTGTATGCGACCGGAGTCTATTGAAAAGGCTTTTCAATTTGTTCGAGACGAACTTAATACTCTGTATTTACAACAAAGAAATGAAGGTGGTTCTAGGAAAGATCTTCATCAAACTCATTTGAAATCTAATGCAATCCATGTACCGCCTAACAATTTCGTACCATATAATATGCCCTTCAGGCACCAGAACATGCCTGGTCCATCAAGGTCATTCGCATTACCAAATAACCAAGGATGGCGTCCGAGCCAACCACAACAGATGCAACCACCCCGTGGCCCCTCTCGAACTCAACAAGTAATGCGCGCTCTGCCTCAGAATTATAATCCGCAAAGTAATCTTTTTAGATTGCCTAATAGTCCTCAGCAACCCCAACAACCATTTAAACCACGTCCGATGAGTGGTGTGAGTCACTATACCTAGGAATTTACCCCCTACAGGGCATGATTGGCGTAAATTTGGCAATCCACCTCCTAGTAATTATTTCAAAACCCGTGAGTTAAATTTCAATGAATTTGACGATGATTATAACTATAATGAGTATGAATATTATCCCGATTATGATCAGTATTACTATGATTATGATCAATATAATGAACATTATGAGCCATATTATACCTCCGAAGAACCCTCTGCAGTATATAACGTAGATGAACCCATTTCCACCTGTAAGGATAGTAAAGATGAAAATTTTCAGGATGCCTTAAAACCAGAAAAGCCAAGATAGAGCTCAATTTCCACATACAGAGGCAATTAGGTTATATTCAAATTTCAGAACCTCCACTTAAATTGTTAATAGACACAGGCGCAAACCAGTCATTTATTAGTCCGGAATCCGTTGAAAAATACTTTAATCATATACCCCTTAATTATGAACCATTCGAGGTCACTAATGTGCACGCCACTAGTACAAATAATTATTCTAGTACTTTACCATACTTCCCTGAATTTAAAGAGCAAGGCGACATGACACTATTCATATATAAATTCCATAATTACTTCGATGGACTTATAGGTTTAGATTTATTGAGTGCGTTTGACTGTAATATTGATCTTAACAACAGAATTCTAAAAACCCGCAGTACACATATTCCTATACACATGTATGACTCTAAAAACGTTAATCTTTATGAAGAGATTGTCCCCGCCAATTCTTCTAAACTAGTTAGATTACCTATTAATACGCAGGATGGTGATGTAATAGTGGAAAATCAATGTATATGTAATTGTATAATTCCTGAATGTCTAACTAAAGTAGTTAATAACCGCGCTTGGGTAGAGATAACTAACCCTTCATCTAATGATATCGTATTTTCCATGGACCGACCTGTAGAAGCTTCGCTTTTTAATTTTGAATGTACTAATACTGAGATTTTATCAGACCGCATAAAAAAGTTTTATCTCGTCTCCGAACAGATCATATGAACGCAGAAGAACGTGCTAACCTGATTAATCTTTGTGCCAGCTACGCGGACGTGTTTTATCTTGAGGGTGAACCCTTAACCTTCACCAACAAAATAAAAACTACTGATGAAATCCCCGTTCATACTAAAAGTTATAGATATCCGCATGTTCATAGACAGGAAGTTAGAGATCAAATCAAAAAGATGCTCGAGCAGAATATTATCCGACCATCAGAGTCTGCTTGGAGCTCTCCAATATGGATAGTACCGAAAAAGGCTGATGCTTCCAATAAAATCAAATGGCGTCTCGTCGTTGATTTTCGAAAAGCAAACGAGAAAACAGTCGATGATAAGTATCCAATCCCGAATATAACAGATGTATTAGATAAACTTGGAAAATGTCAACACTTCACAACCCTGGATTTAGCTAGTGGTTTCTATCAAGTAGAGATGGACCCCGCGGATGTTGAGAAAACCGCATTCAATGTTGAGAATGGTCATTACGAATTTTTGAGAATGCCAATGGGTTTAAAAAACTCTCCATCCACATTCCAACGTGTGATGGACAATGTCCTTAAAGATCTTCAAAATCAGGTTTGCCTCGTTTACCTAGATGACATAATAGTCTTTAGTACATCATTGCAAGAGCACGTAATTAACCTTGAGAAGGTATTTAAAAAATTGAGAGAGTCTAATTTCAAAATCCAGATGGATAAATCTGAGTTTTTGAAATTGGAAACTGAATTTTTAGGTCATATAATATATAGGTAGAGATGGTGTAAAACCAAATCCTAACAAAATCCAGGCTATTCAAAATTATCCCCTTCCTAAGACTACAACTGAAATTAAACGTTTTCTCGGATTACTAGGCTATTACAGAAAATTCATACCTAACTTTGCACGTGTGACTAAACCTCTAACTAATTGTCTTAAAAAGGGAAACAAAATAACATTAGATCAAAATTACAAAAATTGTTTCGAGCACTGTAAAACTCTTCTAACAAATGATCCGATTCTTCAATATCCTGATTTTAGTAAAGACTTTATACTGACAACAGATGCGTCTAACGTAGCCATAGGTGCCGTTCTATCTCAGGGTAATATAGGAACAGATAAACCCATAGCATATGCATCCCGTACACTTAATGACAGTGAGACTAACTATAGTACTATTGAAAAGGAGCTTTTAGCTATAGTTTGGGCTACAAAGTATTTTAGACCATATTTATTTGGGCGGAAGTTTAAAATCATTACTGATCATAGGCCTTTACAGTGGGTTATGAACTTGAAAGAACCCAATTCTCGATTAACCAGATGGCGTCTCAAACTTAGCGAATACGATTTTTCAGTTACATACAAACAAGGAAAATATAATACCAATGCAGATGCCCTCTCCCGTATTGAACTTAATAATGAGGAACTTTCATCTATCATTGTAAATCCATCTACTTCAGATGACTCTAGAACTTTAACAGCCCCAGATGTTGATGAAAATTCATCAACTGCTACGGCTCATACTAGTGCTGAAAATCCCATACTCGAAATACCTATATCCGATTACCCATTAAATAAGTTCACAAAACAAATAGTTTTCAATATAGTTGGAGATATCAAGGGTAGACCAAGTGTAACAAAACCTTTCGATGTTTTTACTAGAATTAACTTACAGGTTTCACAATCAAATTTAGAAGAAGATGTTGTAAATGCAATAAAAGAGCATGTCCTTCCAAAATTAACACTGGCTTACGCATAAATCCAGCTTTGGCTATGTACCAAATAATACGTATTATTCAAAATAACTTCAAAAATTCTGCTATGCGATTATTTGTAGCAAAAAGGGAAGTAGAAAATGTAAGAGAGTATCTCCAGCAACAAGACATCATTCATAAATACCACAATGGGAAAACTAATCATCGAGGCATCAATGAATGCTACCTTTCTCTCTCTCACAGATATTTTTGGCCTAAGATGAAAGAGCATATATCAAAATTTATAAACGAATGCATTATATGTGGTCAAGCAAAATATGACCGCAACCCTATCAGGCAGCAATTTCAAGTTTTAACACCTGCCTCAAGGCCATTTGAATTAGTACATTTAGATCTCTTGACTATACAGAGTGAAGAATTCTTAACTATTGTAGATGCATTTTCAAAATTTGGTCAGGCTTATCATTTGAGAGATGGAACTGCAGTTAGCGTCTTACAGGGTTTACTTAATTTCTGCACTTACCATGGTGTACCGATTACTATTGTTACAGATAATGGAACTGAATTTACTAATCAGCTTATGGCAGAATTTGTTAAATTTCATAAAATTCACCATCATAGGGTTGCTCCACATACACCGAATGAAAATGGAATTGTGGAAAGATTCCATTCTACTATACTAGAACATTTACGTATTCTTAAATTGAGCCAAAAATCAGATTCAGTAATTAATATTATGATTTTAGCTTATAACAGTAGTATTCATAGTTTTACTAAGTGTAAACCTCTAGATCTTGTTACAGGACATTTCGATCCTCGTGATCCTTTTAATATAGACATTTCCGCACACTTGTTACAACAATACATGATAGATCATAAAGCTAAAATGACTATAGTATATAACACGGTTCACGAGATAGGTATTAACGAACGGACTAATATAATGGCAGGACATAATAAGGATCGCGAGCCTGAAGTTACCTATTCACCTGACCAACCTGTTTTCATTAAAAACCCAGTTGCATCGAGTCAAAAGTTAGCTCCGCGTTACACACGTGACGAGGTGACAGCTAAACTCCCAATTCACATTTACACTAAACGAAAACAAGGCCTTATTTCCAAGTCTAGATTAAAAAGAGTACCTAAAAGTGCACAATTGTTGCAGGAACTCCTGGTACTTCATCTCTTCCTCATACCATCCCTAACGCAAGAGATAAAACTTGAGAGTTTGGGAAATGGACCCGGAATTTTACCATTCAAACTAGGTTTAGCTAAGATTATATCTCACTATCATTCTTTCATACAACACATAGACCTTCATGACATACGCAGTACAATCGAATCTGTGAAAAACCAGCTAGATAGTTTTAGCCCTCAATTACATAATAGAATCAACTCATTATATCAACCTCACATGAATTACTTGTAAAATAAGCTTTATAATGTTTTAAACCAATTAAAGTCTTTTGAGACAGATCGTGCAAAGAGAGGCCTCATAGATGGACTCGGGTCAGTGATCAAAAGTATAACGGGAAATCTCGATTATACGGACGCTCAGCATTATGATGAAGCTATAAAATCCCTTCAGGCCAGTGAAAACAAATTAGTCACTGAATTCAATAGTCATGTCAGTCTCTCTAAAGAATGGTCCTCACAGTATTCAAAAATTATAAGTAATATAATAGAAAATCAGAGTCATTTGCAAACCCTTATTAATGAAATAAGTGAAAGCATTATTACGAGTGATAACGACTTAATTAAGTATGCACATTTAGCTCAGATACTTTTAATTATAACTGATAATGTAGATTCCGTTACCCATGAGCTATATAAACTTCAAAACGTACTAGGTTTTATTAAACTGTCCACCGTGCATCATGCGGTCTTGAATTTAGAAACTATGAATTCAATGATAAGTAATGTTAGTAACCTATATGGCAGGCAGAAGGTGTTAGATTTAGATATTAGGGATTACTTTGATATAATTAAGATAGGTTCTTATTACGTAGGAAATAAAATAGTTATAGTTTATAAAATAGTATAGTTATAGTTTTGCCTTATACTTATGATATGTATAAACTATCTATTATACCTAACCTTAATCAAGAAATCCTTATTCCACCGTTCCCTTATCTAACCTTGTATGAGAAAGATTTCATATACATAGAGGCAGAATGCCCTAAGTCCAGTAAGTGGTATCTTTGCGAGGATAATCGCCATCTTCAAAGCTAGGAATCCAATGATTGTATCCAGCATCTCATCTTAACTCAGCAACGTGGTTCGTCGTGCAACCCTCTCACCGTATCATTGAAGAAGGCAGCTTTTGAGAAACTCGACGATCTACACTACAGCATCAGTTTCCCAGCTCCGACTAAAACTCATTTATCCTGTGGACAAGATTCGTATCGCACACTACACGGCAGCTATCTCGTTACAATTCCTCAAGCATGTTATATTGAAACACCGCAGTTTACATTAACGAACGTCAATAACCGGCTAAAAGGACAAGCGGTGAGAATAATGGACCTGCCCAGCTACAACGTCACTCCAGCCTCAGCATCTAAAATTAAACTGAACTCTATCGATCTGAAGCGTCTTCATGAAATAAACACCAAGGTCGGCTTACAACCTTTGCTGACCCTAGACCAGAACCCAAATTATACACTGTATCACACCACTATCCCTCTCTACGTGGTACTGATGAGTGTAGGCACACTAGCCGCCGCTCTATTATATCGCAAGTATTTCTACAAGCGGACATTACATTCCGGAGACAACCCTGAAGACAACCAGATGGAATTGCAAGCAGTTTACACCATCCCAACACCAACCAGAAGGGTCGATCTCAATCAACCCCCAGCTCAATTCACAACTAACGTTGCCCATACTCGCTGATCTTCAGGAGGGAGGTGTTACGTGACGGTGTCACAGTGATAGTTAAAAAGAGACGAAACCTCTTAGCATTCAATGGATTCACCGTGCGGGTGCCGGGTCCATTGCGTTGCAGGGAGTGGAGCTTCAACAGTGCCTGGGACTTGCGACCCAGGTGTAGGTTTAAGGGGCCCCTAACTAACGCGCGTTAAACGCTCACCTCCACTGTCCAAGCTCCTCTCCCTACCTAACCATATTTGAAAAGAACCTACTAGGGCTGCCTTCGAAGTACGTTCCAAGAACGAATTGATGTGAGTTCTGGACAGGCCCAAGTCTTTTAGCAGGTTGTAGAGAGATTTAGCCGTTATACCTCTCGCTCCCACTTCTACCGCATATAAATCCACGACGAACCTATTTCGAGTGAGTTCGTTTGTGAGCTCGTAATATTTGTTGACCTTGATGGTATGGTCTTTGGGGATGTTGGTTTCCCAAGGAACCGTAAGCTCTATCATCACAACGCGCTTTAAGATTCGCGAATACATAAATATGTCTGGTCTGGAGGCCGACGCACAAATATCCTCGGGGATTTTGTATTGTTTTTCATACGTATCCATCATTATAGTCCAATCCGTAGCCGCTTTAAGGATGGAGTAAGGCTTAACATTTGTTTTTATAGCCCTAGTGCCCTCTCTCACAAAACCTACTGATCGCTCGTTTGTGGTTATTTCCTTTTGCGCTCTGGCTACCGAAAGACTAACCGCTTCACGTATGATTTCTAGAACCCTATCGTGACGACGCGAGTATTGACCGCTATCGAGGAGTACCTTACATCCCACTAACAAGTGCCTAGCAGTTCCAACTGCCTTCCCACAGATATAGCAAGTCTTTTCGGTACCTTTACCCCATCTCACTAAATTACTTTGATCTGGGAGAGTCATCTGGAACGCATTGAGATAGAATTTTAGCAATGCTGGCGACCAATCATGGATTAAGGTGCGCCATTTTAGTGCTAATGGGATGCAAAAATCTCCTATGTCTAACCACTCGTTCTGCATTTCTAAACTTATTGCATGGATCTTATATTTATCATTCTCGTCTTGCCGAATAAAAGACTTCAATATATCCGTATCTTGGACCTTCCTACTTGACCCTAACCCTACTCTGTTACTTTGCGCTCCTATCATAAACTGCTTGTGGAATTGAAGCCTTGACTCTAGCTCTGGGGCATCTTTGTCTTTTGGGAGCGATGTAACGACGTCATCCTGGGATTTCCCCAGGATGTATCTCTTGGAAACTCTCAGGTGTTTGTAGAGCTCCGATGGCCTTTTTAGACTCATCCCAAAACTATTGCGATCCCTAAATAAAGCCGATGAATCAGCCGTTAGCGCGAGCCCGAGCCACAACTTCAACATCTTTATGACGCCTGCATCTAACTTTGACAGAAGGGTTTTATTGAAATCATAAACGAGGAAAGGCCAATTTAAACGTGAAGTTAGGTAATTATCGTAGATCCAAGCTTTTTTAACGTTACTGATCTGTTGGCTATCTACCTTGTTGAGATCGTTTAAAAAGCTATCTACTATACCTTCTAAAGATGGAGTACGACCTATATTATCAATCTTCCGACCGAGAAATTTAAATGGTGCATTTTCTGTAACCGTAGAAATGCATTGACCGCCTAACGATAATCCCGGATCGTATGAGGTGTATCTTGTACTCCGCCTACTGAGACACAGACAGTGACATTTACATGGTTTTGTCCTCAATCCATCGGTCCACTCACAGAATCTATCCACTTCATCTAATAGTACTTGACAGTGTTTGGGGTTACGTGTCAGTATTGCGAGATCGTCAGCGAAGGCTAAAATGGATTCCGTGTATTTATTATTAAACTTGAACCGATACCCCCATTTTTTCTCGTTGCTGCTTAATTTATCTACTAAGATGTTAATTACAATATTAAATACAATTGGAGACAAACAGCAACCTTGAAATAGTCCTACATTGTAACTAAAAGTTTTTGAATGGCCTTCTTTAGTTGTTATAGAAAACTTTAATTTTGAGTAGTACGACGCGATCATATCGGTAACTAGGGGCGGAAAGTTGTACCATCTCAGCGCGAATAGCATCAATTCGTGTTGTATCGACCCGAACGCGTTCTCTAAGTCTATCCAACAAACTGTAATTTGCCTCTCGCTTTTCCTAGCGTCTTTTAAACTCTCCGACAGCAAAGTGTTGTGTTCTAGGCATCCAGAAATTCCGGGTAAAAACCCTTTCTGGTGATTTGGCCTAAAATACCTGTTGCTGAGCATGAATCGCGTCATTCTCGTTTGTAGAACTGAGAAAAAGATTTTGGATATAGTATTTGTTAAGGCTATCGGTCTAGTATCTTTCGGATCTGTGACTCGATCTTTTTTGGGAATGAGGACAAAAATTGCTTTCCCGAAGCACTCCGGGATTTGCTTCCTTGACCAGATTTTATCGTATATATATGTGAGATGTTTACGAACCGATGGACATTTTTTAAAGACTATATATGGGATACCATCGGGTCCCGGCGCAGATTTAGACGATTTTTTCTTTATCTGAATACTTATCTCATCTAGCGTTGGAGGGATGCCGTGGAAATCGAAACGAGGAATTCCAGGTTTTTGATCGTTGGGATCCGCATAGAGTCTTACACTTTTAGGCACTTCGTATGTGCTCTTAAAATGATCGTAAATTTGTTCATTGGTCAAGAGAAGCTGTCCGCGTTCTTTCTTAAAAATGATTTTCGAATACTCAAAAGGGTTTTTATCAAAATCTACTTCCTGTTTTGCCCGGTCAAAATTATCGCGATTTTTTGCGGTTCGCGCCGATATTCCTTGAATTAATTTTAGAATTGATCTTAACGCCCTAGCTAGTTGATGACTAAGGTGATTGTCGCCTAGGGCTTTGGCTATACGTAGATTTTTTATTAATTCCCGTTTTTTCCTCCTCATTTTTATCTTGAAAGAATTGTCTTTATTTTTGCGAGCGTAATGATTTCGAGGTGGATATTGCTCGTTAAAGTAGTCGTAAATAGTATTTTGGAAAGTTTCTACTCGCGAGTTCAAATCCTGCTTCGAGCCCGGATGCTCTAACAGGTCCGCTAAATTGTCGTCGTGAACTTTCCAAGTCGATTGTTTCATGTTTGGAATGCTAAGACGTGTCCGGATGTCAATGGACTCCTGGTAGTTTCCAGTTAATGGTTCACCATGGGATACATGAGGGTCAACTCTATCCGCAGTGAAAGTTGAAGAACTTACCGACGATTGTCGTGCTTCAACACCATTATGTGTTTTTAGATGTTTAATGTACCAGGCTCGTCTCTTGTAATTTTTCCCGCACGTAGGGCATTTCAAATCAGTATTCGCGCCGTTTTCGCCGTTTATATCGACCGGTGGACAGATCTTTCGCCCCTCCTCTCGGACTGTCCTAGGGGTATTTTTCTTAATAGGACTTTTAGCTTCGTAAATCCCGGGCTGGGCTTGCTAGGCCGTTACCCTCGGCTGTCTTTCCAGCAGTCATCTGTCTTTCCAGCGCCATCTGTCTTTCCAGCGTCAACTGTCTTTCCAGCGTCAGCCCGACTCTCCGGGCAGTCGTTTTAAATGAGACGAAACCTCTTAGCATTCAATGGATTCACCGTGCGGGTGCCGGGTCCATTGCGTTGCAGGGAGTGGAGCTTCAACAGTGCCTGGGACTTGCGACCCAGGTGTAGGTTTAAGGGGCCCCTAACTAACGCGCGTTAAACGCTCACCTCCACTGTCCAAGCTCCTCTCCCTACCTAACCATATTTGAAAAGAACCTACTAGGGCTGCCTTCGAAGTACGTTCCAAGAACGAATTGATGTGAGTTCTGGACAGGCCCAAGTCTTTTAGCAGGTTGTAGAGAGATTTAGCCGTTATACCTCTCGCTCCCACTTCTACCGCGTATAAATCCACGACGAACCTATTTCGAGTGAGTTCGTTTGTGAGCTCGTAATATTTGTTGACCTTGATGGTATGGTCTTTGGGGATGTTGGTTTCCCAAGGAACCGTAAGCTCTATCATCACAACGCGCTTTAAGATTCGCGAATACATAAATATGTCTGGTCTGGAGGCCGACGCACAAATATCCTCGGGGATTTTGTATTGTTTTTCATACGTATCCATCATTATAGTCCAATCCGTAGCCGCTTTAAGGATGGAGTAAGGCTTAACATTTGTTTTTATAGCCCTAGTGCCCTCTCTCACAAAACCTACTGATCGCTCGTTTGTGGTTATTTCCTTTTGCGCTCTGGCTACCGAAAGACTAACCGCTTCACGTATGATTTCTAGAACCCTATCGTGACGACGCGAGTATTGACCGCTATCGAGGAGTACCTTACATCCCACTAACAAGTGCCTAGCAGTTCCAACTGCCTTCCCACAGATATAGCAAGTCTTTTCGGTACCTTTACCCCATCTCACTAAATTACTTTGATCTGGGAGAGTCATCTGGAACGCATTGAGATAGAATTTTAGCAATGCTGGCGACCAATCATGGATTAAGGTGCACCATTTTAGTGCTAATGGGATGCAAAAATCTTGAAATCTTTGCAATGCAATGCAATGCAACACTTAAAATTACGCAAAAAAATTAAACAACGGGCAAACATAAGCATGAGATTAAAGCGGAGAAAGATCACCTTGATAGTTTTATATACCCTGACCTTATAACCTTACATCGACCGGTGGACAGATCTTTCGCCCCCCCTCTCGGACTGTCCTAGGGGTATTTTTCTTCATAAGAATAACGGGAAAAAAATAATAAATAAATAAGCTCTTATTAATGTAAATTAGGCCATGACACACGAACACACACAAACAAATAAATATCAATATATATTGATATGAAATATTTAAAACACACGTCCGTCCCAATATGTTCATATAGCACAAATTTCACTCTCAATTCATAGTGAAACATCACCTTCATAGATTTATGTTTCCCTGGTACGATGTTATGAGTTGCGGTACGAGACCAATAAAAAAAAATTTACTTTCGAAGCGGGCATTTCTTTTTCTATAAATGATAAGGCACTAAGTTCGTACAGCCACTTTCGTCTCTCTACTTCGAAATATACACTTAATCAATTTTGACTAAAATTTACTGAAAAAAAAAAACATATATAACGGTGTAGTTCTTATTATTCAAAAAACTAATAATTGTGGGTAGTTGAAATAATCAGGTGTTAGCCGCATAACCACCTGCGTAGCCACCTGTGTAAGTGTAGTCACAACAATGTTGGTCTCCAATTAAGAATAAAGTCATTGATGACGTCAGTTATGCTGGCGTCGCTCTTTTTAAAAACCACGGCCTGGACCGTACTTCGACATATATGTATTTTCTGATTAGAAAATATGTATATGATTTCATTTTCATCTCGTCTGTCAATTGATCATGGTTGCTTGCTACAAAGGAATCACCAGAACTTCGAAAATTGGTCACGTTTGTTACATAGTGCGGGAACCAGGACTTCATAAGTCTGAAGGAGTTGTACAATATGTTTCATGATTGCTGTGAAAAGTAAAACTTTATTGACCTGACTACAGTTACGTATAAATACATAATATGGGACTCACGTTTTTGATAACGTTGCATACTAGGAGAACAGACTTAAGTATTCTGATTTGTATACAATACTGATACGACTACCCACTGCTCTTAGTTTTCAAGATATGTATGTAAGGCAGACTTTTAAGATTGACAAAATACATTGTTACAAAATGTATGTCTAAGAAAATCTCAGAAGAAAAAAAACTGTTTTTTACATTAGTTTTCAGTAAGCCTGATACAATTGCCCTTTATGCTCTCTGATTTTAGATATCTTAGTTTGATTTAATTTTGAAAACGGGAATTCCTTTCTTCATGATAGCCGACACTAAAATATAGTTTCGCCTTAGTTCGTGCATGCATGTTTGTCACAACGTCTGCACTATTAACCCTTTGAAATTCATATTTGTATGTTTATCGTAGAACCAATTCTCTGGGTTTTCGTAGCATCCCCGTAGCAAATTGTGTAATAGTATTCTGTAGCTTTATGAACACCTGGTACTTCATAATACGCAATAAACGTGACTTGAAACTACGGTTCACAATTTGTTTTTAAATTTAAACTTATTTTTTAAAGGAACGTGCATTATCCAGTAAAAAGTAAATAAAAGTAAAGATAGACAGGTAGTTTTATAAAGTAAAGGCAGAGATAAAAACCATCTCTTATTTACTCATTAAATATTTCATACTTCATGTATGATTAAAAAATAAAAAATTAAATCCATACTATATACTATTATACTATTATACTATATACTATTTTACTATATACTAATATTTTATCATTATTATTATTGCTGTTATTATTATTATTATATTATAAATGCGATAGTAACTCTGTCTGTCTGTCTGTTACGCTTTCACGCCTAAACCAGTCAACCGATTTTGATGAAATTTGGTATTTATCGCAAAAAATGAGGGAATGGGTAAAAAGAGGGGATGACTGTTCGTATGGAAAATCGTCATTTTTGAAGATATAACAGTGAAACTTTGTATTTAGACACTTTATTAGGAATGAAAGAACATAGGCTACTTTATATAGCTAAAATTGGGGTAAAAACAGGTAATTAATGTTCGTATGGAAAATTGTCATTTTTAGAAATATAACAGTGAAACTATGTATTTAGACACCGCTTGTGTCGCTCTTAGTCTATCCCCTCACACCAGATCCGTCCGGTATGGTAGTACCTGCCGGTAAAGCCCTGGGGATCACTGGAGCACTCAAGCCCCCCACCACCACAAGTTGACAGCCCCCGGGGGATCGTCGAATTAACCTACCCTAATCTACAATCATGTAATAAAGTGATGAAATACACATGTATTTCATCACTTAATATTTTCCAACCCGACCCCAAAAAAAAAAAAAAAGATATAAATTTAATAAAACTCATCTGTCCCATATCGGATTTTTTCAATCTATAGTGTAAAATCACCCGCAAAGATCTATGTTCTCCTGGTAAGGTGATATGAGTAGCGTTGGAGCTACGAGAAATAAAAAAAATCTTTTTAACTTGCAAAGCTGGGAAATAACGATATTATTTTTAGACAAATGCCTTTAGTTTGTGAAGTCTATTTCGAGTCTCCACTTTCTTAACTACTAGATTTGGGAATAACTCCTTTTTGCTGATTCGCCTGAAACTAACCGAAAAAATCTATCGCTTTGATGAACATTAATTAATAAATAAATTATTATTATTTTTCTGATTTCTTTATTTAGAATAACAATAAAATATATTTTTTTAATTCTGTTTTTCTGCCTCTTATACATTTAATTAATCATTATTGTTTTGGATTAATTTTCTCGTTCTTTTTAAAACAAAACAAAACATAGTTCAAGTCAGGTTTATTTCATAATATAATGTACCAGGTATTCATAAAGCTCCAGAGTACTGTGCTACGATTTGATACGAGATTTTTATGTAAAATAAAAAAAAAGTATATTGATCTCACTACAGATTAATGTATCATAGTATGGGAGTCACGTTCTTGATAGCGTTGCATACTAGAAGATCAAATTTAAGTATTCTGGTTTAATTATTAGGACGGCCCACTGTGGCTAATGTTCAATATAAATAAAGGAGGCTTTTAAGGTATACATAATATGTAGTTACAAAATGTATTCCTAAGAAGTTTAAAAAACTTTTTGTTTTACATTTTCTTTCAATAATCGGAACAAGAAAAATGATTTAACTTATAGTCTTCTACACGGAATTATAATTGTAAGATATTGAAAATCTTCATAAAAGAAAATGATGTGTTTAAAGTTAAACATTTTTCTTCTTTTAATTTAAGGTTTTAGGAATTTTAATAGCGTACAAATAGTTTTAAAGAAACAAACTATAATTTAATGACATTAGCATTTGAAAGTGCTGAGAAATCCTAATGAACAAGAGGAAACAAACAAGTAAATAAAAGTTAAATACAATGGAAGTAAGTAAGGAAGGAGTAATATGGAAGGAGTAACATATAATATATAAAAAAAATATATATAAATAATTCCATGTAAAGTTTCCTACAGAAACCTGGCTTATGGCCATGATTTCAAAATACTCATCTCAACAAGTCCACTCTAACAGTCCAGTCACAACTAACAAATTCTCAGTTAAGAATATTTGACTGTATAGAAAAACAGGTATTTATAAAAATCAAGTATTGTTTCTCACACTTTCGTTGCAAACAAATAAATAATATACATTTATAAAAAATTTGATAATGTAAAATAATTTAAAATGTCCTTCCGACGTAAACTGACTAAAAATAGACGTGTGGCACTCGGAGACTGCCGCGGTAAAGCTATTGCATAGCATTTTATCAACTTATGCAATTATAATTATATTTTTATTTTATATATGCAGTATTTTTTTTTCTTCGTTCTTTTTTTCTTTGGAGATGCCGTAACTTGTGCTATCTATTTCAATAAAATCGTAATAAAATAATATAATGATACGTGTCAGTGACGAGTGCTCATTGCTCGGATGTGTATTCTTTAGTGTGATGCCACTACTGTATTTATATCACAAGCTTCTCGTCAGCAAGTCTAATAACACGTGATGTCACGTAATTATTTTTTTATAATTTTAACACCATATATATATGTACATATACATACACGATAAGGTCTAACTAGTTGCGGGCTTGAACTTACTCGTGGACGAAGACAAAAAGCACCTAGCGTTGTGTGTGAAAGAGATAGAATCAGTCGTGAGCAGTTAGCAGCTAGTTAGCCCTCATAGTGTAGTCGCACGCACACATACACCGTGCCGAAGATTGCCAAACTGAAACGACGTTCGATAATAGGAGTTAGAAATTTTCGCTACGGAATTTCTGAATTCGGTCTCCGCGCTCAAGGCCCGCAATAGAAGCTATGCAATAAAAGGTTTAAAAGGTCTTGTACACTAGAATTTAAAAAAAGACCAGGAATTCTTAAGAGTTAAGTACAATCCATGAAGAGATTGTTACAAAATTGCTAGGAAGAGTATATTTCCCCTTTTTTGATAAAAAAATATATTTCATTGTAACATAAAAATATAATGAAATCTTAAAAAACAATCAATTCGTTAGATAAATAAATTTTTGAAATAGGCATTCTACATAAATATTGGGTTACAAACCATATATACATACATACATTCTCATATAGTACTTTTAACTGTCAGTCCTTACATTGGTCTTACCATTATAATTTGATTTATTTCATTTGATATATACCCACACATAGACATAGGCATGAACAGAAATATATAATAAGTTGCAATAAATATGTATCATTAACAAGACATTGTCAGACCCCTTATAAAAAATTAAATTAAAAAAATAAAATGTAATATTCTTTTGTTTTTTTATGTTCCGATAATAAATTTAAAGCGAATTCCGAGTCTCCAGGCAGAATAAATATTTAAAAAATACTGCGAAACTGTAGAGATCTCGTATATTGTATAATATGAAGTAGTATGAATTCAAGCAATATGCAACGATCTGCTACAAGAATGCTACGGAAACAAAGAGAACATTGGATAATGACCTTATGTTATACTGACAACGGTCAGTGAATGAAAAAATTAACAAAACTAAGAACTTTGTCTAGTTGTAATGCTTGAGCTACTTTTTTCTTGCTTACCAGAAATATAGGCGTCAAGTTTAATGCGAAATGTACTTATAGGTCGAAAATGGCCCAAAATAATTTGAGAAAAGTGTAATACGGCCATGCCGCTTTTTTATTTTTGCTTCACTTGGCGGTTCACTATCGTACCAACAGGTTAATTTTACATTTCATTTTTCAGACAATATCGACTTTTATCTATAGTAACAAAATAGTTTTAAATCCAATTACCACTTCAATAAGCAAATATATACATATGTACAAAATTTCTAATTAATTAATGTCGGTTAGGTATGAGTGTTCATATTGTATCATATCGGTTTCGGTTTAAAGACATTTATTTCTCATAAAGAACACAAAAGTTCACTTATAATAAGAAATCACAATAATTTTGCTTGAGGGTACATTTAAAAGTCTGTAGTTATATTAGACAAACATGTTTAGGTAGGGGTTATATTAACTTATAAATTATTTTGCACATATTCCATTACACGTTTTTTGAATATAGGAAAACTCTTGCTAGCTATTAATGATTAAGTCTGATAATTTATTATAAATTTGAACTCCTTCAAATAAAATGTTTTTCTTTCCATAGTTGGTTTTGGTTTTTGGAAGTTCTAGTTTATTACGTTTTCTAGTGTGGTATGTATGTGTTTTTTTTATGAAAGTGTAATTGTAAATGTGTTTTATTTGTTATTATTTTTCTAATCAACATGCAGGTTTTTAAAGTGTATAATTGATGTATATTAAGAAATTTTGTTTTTTTTTTTTTATATAATTCATCATATTTATAAAGAACTTTAATAATTTTATTTTGTAAAGTTTGTAATGACTTTATGTTAGACTTCGCAGCAGTTCCCCATATTTCAATAAGATATTCGATATGAGGTTTTACTAAAGAATTATAAATAATAGGACGAATTGTATTAGGTATACATAACGAAATTCTACGTAGTGCTCCTATCAAAGGGGATATTTTATTTTTAAGATGATCAATATGATATTGCCAGGTTAACTTGCTATCCATTATAAGACCTAAATATTTTTCATGATCAGTTTTATTTATTGGCTCGTTAAAAATTGTTAGTTGGTCATGATTTGGTATATTTTTATTTTTAGGCGCGAAGATCATATATGATGTCTTTTTGGTATTCATAGTTAATAAATATCTCAAGTGTATCCTACGACGATCTGAAACCTACAGGGTTCTGAAACCTTCGCACAAATCGGTAGATTTAAAATTCTCTCTTTATATAAAATAAATGTATGTAATGTATGATTAATTACATACCCACATGATCACACAGTTTTTAGTCATTGATACAGCCACATAGTCGGATAGTATTATTAATGAGGCACACAGTTACATTTTCCATAACCATGACATTAGAAAATCATAAAGTCTTGGTCGTTGACAGACTCTTACGCATCGGTGATATCTGTTGTTATTTTAATAAAACATAAGTGGATTTAATATGGTTACTATGACAACCGACATAAAACCTAATTTTATGACGGTGACGTGTTAATAGAATGAAGATCCAAATCTACCGTACAATCGGATATGATATTAATCGGTAATTTAATGGACCGAATGATTCGTTGTGAATTCGCAATGCGAATGTAAGACACTCCGTCTCTGCTTAATACGAGTACATCGGTGCCTATAACTACCGGAGTATTCAAAAACGTACTCGGTACTTATATTATTTGGTATTTCCGCGCCACCAAAACCACGCAACAGTGGAATGCACGCATGTAGTTTGCATGAAAAATGCTTAGCTAAATCAGAGCTAATTAACTAGATGTATGAACCGGTATCCATTAATACATCTGTCGGGATGCCACCTAGTACCGCCGTAATTACGTCACGATTATTAATGTCAGTTACGACTTCTCGACAAAAATTTACGTTACCCGAGTTCGATCGTCCTTAAGCAAAACAGTTCGGTTCACTATGACCGACTTTCTTACAGAAATAACAAGCTACGGATTTAAATTGAAACGAATTAGTCCTTGAGGATTGAGGCAGAGGCAAGTTTCGTGGCTTAGTTTTATTAATGTCAGGTTTAGGCCGTTTATTACTGCATGATGCACTCATGTGTCCCCATTTATTATACTCACAGCATTTAATATTTATTTATTTATATATTTATATACCAAGAGAAGAAATAGTTACATAATTAATTATAAAAGACATGTGATGCACAAAGGATAACTTATCTCTTAAAAGAGACCTCTAGGAGAAACCCTTTTCATAAAGGAAACTACATAAAGAAGCGTGGTGTACATAGGTACAATAAAAATAGTGAAGGGAAAAAAATATAGAGATTTATATATAGATAAGCAAACAAAAAAAAATATAATAATAGAAAATTTTGATATTATACATACATAGATATATACATAAATATACATATATACAAATAGTATATATAAATATATACAAATAGTATGAATAAATAAACATTACATATCAGAAGGTAAAAGTGACAGAAGATGTCACTTAAGTTAATGTTTAAATGCAGGTGCACTTGGTCTCTCTTTGTAAACAGAAGGTGGGAGTGAGTTCCAAAGCTGTGCACCTTGGACAGAGAACGATTTACGGAAAAATTTTGTATTAAAGGAGGGGATATCGAGAGGCTCCACTATGCTATATTTTGCATATCATGTTATATATGCCTGAATATAATGATGAAATTTAAGAATACTCCTTGCCATATAGACATCTAATAATTAATTATAACTGGCTATTGGATAATAATAGTATGTAATTTTACCAGACAAAGGTTTCATTATATACTTTTGTTGTTTGACGAATACCTTAACGAATACCATATCCCTAAACATAACGATAATTTTTAAGAATGTGCCCTCATATCTTAGAATTTACAAATTAAAAATGGCTTTGTAACATATCCCTGAATGTTAAGTTACAATATATTTATTGCCTTTTAATGTTTTTTAAGTCTGTGGATTTTTTCGATATTTAGAATATTTTCTACATAATTTGATAATTTTTTTAGAAAGTATTCTAAAAAAAATATCAAATTGTGTATTAGTTATCGTTTTATAATTAATTACAAAAACATTTTCGCTACGTCGAAAACTTCCTATATTAAATGAATCTTGATGGAAATAACATTGTGTTTTACCTTTTTTTTTTTTTTTTTTGATGACGCAGGGAAACTCTTTTTACGAGCCGTCTCACCGGCCTTGGTGGGGCCGGAGAGGATGTGTGAGACTCGACCTGGGCAGGTCCCTACTCACTAAAACCACTGCGAAAGCCATCGGCCGCTATGTTGGTGCACCCCGGATCTGTCAGCGACAGGGCACACCAGCGACTGGCCGGTCCTGGCAAAGACCGGACTTACTCCCTCGGAGAAAGGGGGCGATCCCGGCATTTAGGACCGCCCCGACGACGCCGGGCTTTCACAGGAGCCGGGTTACCAGCCCGACCCCAGCCCGGGGCGCAGGGGCGCTATTGGAGGAGGCGTTGATATCGCCCCCGGCGCGCCCCCGTCCGTCGTCTGCGGAGGGAGGGTGCATCAGCCGCAACCTCCCGTTCCCGCTCAGATGCCTCCTTCGTGGACATGACCGTCTCACAGAAGGAGGACACCGCCATCCAGGACCTGTCACTCTCGAGCATCTTCTCCGCGACACTCGAAAGCGACAAGCCCACTCCGCCGAGTGCCGCCACAAGGTCTTGGCGCTGCGCAGCCCATCTCGGGCACACCTCGAGGGTGTGCTGGGCCGAGTCCACCGCAGCACCGCACTCATGGCAGCCTACTCCCGGCTCTCTCCTGGCCGTCCGACACAAGTAGTCCCCGAAGCAGCCGTGCCCGGTGAAAACCTGCGTCAGACGGAAAGTGAGGGGTTTGCGTTTCCGCCTCATCCAACGCTCTAGGACCGGACGGAGCGCAGCCGTTGTACGTTTACCGTACGGCTGGCCCGCCAGGTCCTCCCCCCACTCCCGCATAAGGCGCGACTCCCCCTGCCGGCGGACCGCCCGAATCTCCTCAGACGAAGGGTTCTCTCCGAGAGCCCTCCTACCCGAGACGTAAGAGAACACCTCGGCGAGAACCGACGCCACAAGATCCCAAGGCGGATCGCCGGCAAGAGCCGTCGCAGCGGCCCAGGAGACCGTACGGTACCCCCTAACCACCCTCACCGCGGGCGCCCTTTGCGCCGAGCGCAGAAGGGCCTTGACCCCGCGGCTCATCGGGCGATCAGCCCAAACGGGAGCACCGTACGTGGCTATACTCCGACAGACCCCAGAGTATAGCCGCCTGCAAGCTGCGCTGGGACCTCCGAGGTTCGGGAGGAATTTCCCCAGCGCACCTGCCGTCCTCATGACCTTCGGCCCCAACTCTCTGAAATGGGGCACGAAGGTCCACCCTCCGTCAAGGGTGAGCCCCAGATATTTCATGGTAGGGCTCACCCTGACCCTCCCTCCTCCTATGAGGAGGGTGGCACCCGGCGGGGGTCCTTTCCGCCCAGTCCCGCGGAAGAGGAGGGCTTCGGTCTTGTCGATTCTGACCCGAAGCCCCAACCTCTCTATGCGGCTGACCACGAGCTCAGTTCCGACCTCGGCCAGCCGCGCCGCCTCCTTGTAGCTCCGTCCCCGGGATAAGACGAGGGTATCATCAGCGTAGCATATGACACCCATCCCGGGGAGGAGGCGGCTCCGCAGGACCCAGTCATACCCGACGTTCCACAGGACAGGTCCCAATACCGAACCCTGTGGAACGCCGTTGTCGACTGTCCACCACTCTATGGACCCCCTCCGGTTCTCGACTGCCACCCTCCTCTGGGAGAGGTAGCTGCCTAACAGCCTCCTCAGATACAGGGGCACTCCGAAGTATACGAGTGCCGCCTGTATCGCGCTGTGTGGGAGGCTGTTGAAGGCGTTGGCGATGTCCAGCGACACCGCCAACACTACCTCTCCTCTGCGTTCCGCCTCTGCCGTCACTGCCCTCAGGCGTTTGAGGGCATCAACGGTCGACCGGTGGGCTCGGAACCCGAACTGGGACTCTGAAAGTCCCGGTCCCGAGCCTTCCTCCAGGTGCCGAACGAGACGGGTGGCTATAATCTTCTCAAAAGCCTTCCCCGCTTCGTTCAGCACAACCACCGGTCGCACCGCAGAAGCCGAGTCCGGAGGCCGGCTGCCTTTCGGAAGTAGGCATAGCCGGCCTTCCTTCCAGGCCCTCGGGAACTGCTCGGACCTCAGACAGAGGTCGAACAGCTCCCTGAGGGCTCCTCCGAGGTGCCCCAGGGAGAGGGCCAGAACCCTCCCGTGCACCCCGTCCGGACCCGGTGCGCTCTTCTTACTCTGGAGGCGAGCCAAAATCGCCTCCATTTCAGACTCCGTGACGGTGGGCGGAACGCGGTCGCCCTCTTCCAGCGTCTGCCGAGCCATTCTGGGGGGAGTGAATCCCGTCGGGGCGTCGGGGAAAAGTTCCCCGATGATCCCCCTCAGAACAGCCGGCTGGAGCACCTCCGTGATGGGAGCCGACTGGGCGCAGATTTTATTCCGCGCCCGCTTGTACGGTCGGCCCCAGGGGTCTCGATCGAGCCCCTCCACCAGCTCCAGCCAGGCTGCCTCCTTGGCCCGGCAGATGGCCTGCTGCAGGATCAACTTTTTCGCCACGTAGACCCTGTACAGCCGGCCATCACGCTCCTCGTCCTGGGGGCGGCGTCGCCTGCTCCGGGTGTATGCCCTCCTGGCCCCGTTGCAGGCGACCCGGAGGTCGGAAATGTGGTCCGACCACCAGTACACCGCACCCCGCGGGGGTGGACGTCCAACAGGGGGCATCGCCGCTCTGCAGACGTTATGGAGAACGTCCCCAAAGCGATTAGCCCCCTCGTCCACCCCCAACTCCTCACTCCCCGGGAGACTCCAGCGGCCGACAACGGCCGCTTCCTCAGCCAGTTCCCTATTGAGCCTTGACAGGGCCCAACGCGGGAACCGACTTCTCTCCCGGGACGACGAGGAACTCGACGCTGGACTCCGGCGACCGGCAGGAGTGGCAGACACTTCGAACCGTATGTAGCGGTGGATTGTGTTTTACCTAGTGTATTATATACTCCATTGAAGAGCATTTTATTTAACATATCTTTGGTTTAATTTTGTTTTAATTTATATCATGTAGCGAGAAATTTGAAAAATTTTCTAAATTTAAATATGGAAATTTAATGTTTAAATAAAATGAAACTAGTAAATTGTTGTTTGTGTTACGAAAAGGTATAATAATGTTGTTAATCTACTTCACATATTATATCATATTATTATCGTATGCTTTTGAAAAACTTCTATTAAAAAAAAATAATAATAACAATACATTGACGATAAAAAATGTATATTATGGATATGGACATGGAGCTTATGAGCTTGTTGCATGTTAAGGTCCGTCAATAATTTTCACACAACTGGAAGCGTATCCCTAAGATGAACTAGAGACTTTCGAATCCCTAGTTTATCACTAGAAAGGAAACGGGACATAACAGAGTTAAATATAAATGAGAATATGACTGAAATCATACCGATATAGGTTATAACCCGAAAGAAATCATGAAAAGAGATACATAGATTTATGGACGACAGATGTGTCAGTCGAGATAGAACCTCTGAAGTAATTCTTATTAGTTATGAATAATTTTTTGTTAAATCGCATTTAAGTTAGTTGTAATTTGATAATAATTAATAATTACCTACAATTTTTTTATGACAAATATAATTCATATCAATACACACGATGTAACTCACAAGCACTACATATTTTAGTAATCAAGATTGCTTAATGCGCTCGGGAATTGCGAGTTGGCTGAGTTGCGAGACTTGGTTTGCTGATAAAAAATTTGGTTTTTCATGGCATTGCGTTTTCATGCGAATGCCAAGTCAATCTATTTATTTAAACATAAAATATTTTTAATTTTAATGTGGTCACTATGAGATATGGTTAGATAGTTAATAACGTTATAACTTAAGACAGAAGGCCCCTTAAGAGGGGACCGAAAAGATCGACCGACTTGGTATTACGTACATCATCCAAAATTTACAATGAAAGAACAGTGTTGCGGGACTTGTTTTTTTTTAACTTTTGTTATCGATGGCTTCTCATTTATTTTTGTGGAAAACCTCCTTTTTCTCTTTTTTTCCAGTATGATCTACTTCTCTAACACTCGTGCTATCAACGAATTTTCTGAGAGCCCACTCTCTGACTTATGATACGAGCTACACGTGTATATTTATAGATTACCTTGAAAAGTGGACAGAAAATTCAAAATATTTTAGTTTTTCCCTGAGTTATTCACTAAACACAAATTGTTTTCAAAATTTTGAAGCTTCTTTATAAACTAGAAGCGCCTTACAGTTTTGATGATGGGTCAGTCAGTGAATGAAAAAATTTAACAAAACTAAGAACTTTGTCTAGTTGTAATGCTTGAGCTACTTTTTTCTTGCTTACCAGAAATATAGGCGTCAAGTTTAATGCGAAATGTACTTATAGGTCGAAAATGGCCCGAAATAATTTGAGAAAAGTGTAATACGGCCATGCCGCTTTTTTATTTTTGCTTCACTTGGCGGTTCACTATCGTACCAACAGGTTAATTTTACATTTCATTTTCAGACAATATCGACTTTTATCTATAGTAACAAAATAGTTTTAAATCCAATTACCACTTCAATAAGCAAATATATACATATGTACAAAATTTCTAATTAATTAATGTCGGTTAGGTATGAGTGTTCATATTGTATCATATCGGTTTCGGTTTAAAGACATTTATTTCTCATAAAGAACACAAAAGTTCACTTATAATGAGAAATCACAATAATTTTGCTAGAGGGTACATTTAAAAGTCTGCCTTATGAATTATATACAGTAAAATGAAATGTTGAAGGTAGTTATATTAGACAAACATGTGTAGGTAGGGGTTATATTAACTTATAAATTATTTTGCACATATTCCATTACACGTTTTTTGAATATAGGAAAACTCTTGCTATTAATGATTAAGTCTGATAATTTATTATAAATTTGAACTCCTTCAAATAAAATGTTTTTCTTTCCATAGTTGGTTTTGGTTTTCGGAAGTTCTAGTTTATTACGTTTTCTAGTGTGGTATGTATGTGTTTTTTTATGAAAGTGTAATTGTAAATGTGTTTTATTTGTTATTATTTTTCTAATCAACATGCAGGTTTTTAAAGTGTATAATTGAATTATATTAAGAAATTTTGTTTTTTTTTTTTTTTTATATAATTCAACGGATGGCGTCATATAATCATATTTATAAAGAACTTTAATAATTTTATTTTGTAAAGTTTGTAATGACTTAATGTTAGACTTGCAGCAGTTCCCCATATTTCAATAAGATATTCGATATGAGGTTTTACTAAAGAATTATAAATAATAGGACGAATTGTATTAGGTATACATAACGAAATTCTACGTAGTGCTCCTATCAAAGGGGATATTTTATTTTTAAGATGATCAATATGATATTGCCAGGTTAACTTGCTATCCATTATAAGACCTAAATATTTTTCATGATCAGTTTTATTTATTGACTCGTTAAAAATTGTTAGTTGGTCATGATTTGGTATATTTTTATTTTTAGGCGCGAAGATCATATATGATGTCTTTTTGGTATTAATAGTTAATAAATATCTCAAGTGTATCCTACGACGATCCCTATGTACACTACGGGGTTCTGAAACCTTCGCACAAATCGGTAGATTTAAAATTCTCTCTTTATATAAAATAAATGTATGTAATGTATGATTAATTACATACCCACATGATCACACAGTTTTTAGTCATTGATACAGCCACATAGTCGGATAGTATTATTAATGAGGCACACAGTTACATTTTCCATAACCATGACATTAGAAAATCATAAAGTCTTGGTCGTTGACAGACTCTTACGCATCGGTGATATCTGTTGTTATTTTAATAAAACATAAGTGGATTTAATATGGTTACTATGACAACCGACATAAAACCTAATTTTATGACGGTGACGTGTTAATAGAATGAAGATCCAAATCTACCGTACAATCGGATATGATATTAATCGGTAATTTAATGGACCGAATGATTCGTTGTGAATTCGCAATGCGAATGTAAGACACTCCGTCTCTGCTTAATACGAGTACATCGGTGCCTATAACTACCGGAGTATTCAAAAACGTACTCGGTACTTATATTATTTGGTATTTCCGCGCCACCAAAACCACGCAACAGTGGAATGCACGTGTTAGAATATAGTTAAAATATTTTATAAGAAAACTAGATTTACATACATATTTCAAATAAAATAGTTCATTAAACACATAATAACATTTATTTTCTGTTCATTTTAACATTTAACAAAACTATTGTTTTTTTATAAAGAAAAACCATACAATAAAATACACTTATCTCATCTATGTATTTCGCAAAATGGTTTTCACTATATCCAGAACTTTTCGCTTGAAGGTCTGTCCCTTGTTGGTGTCCGACGTGAGAACTGACTTGCCCCAGTGAAGGGCTATGTTTTATAGGTCTTACCCACACCACTCGATATTCAAGATGTTTACTTTTTAATTGTTACAAAATATATATTGAAAATATACATTTTATAAATAACTAAATAATATAAAAATAATAATAGTAATGTTTTGGTAAATGGTATTTGAAAGCGGGTTCCAATTTAAAGGTATACTAAACACATTTGACACGTTACTGGCGACGAACCGCTTTTGTACCTTAGTCTTACTCTTACTCTTTAATAATAATTCCTTCAGTATTAAATCAGATAATATTTTAAATACAATAAATATATTTTAAGTGTTATTTATACATATAACAGTTATATAACAAAGCTGATTTCAATATAATTGTATACTAAACACTGGTTTGATATATTATTAACGACGCAACACTTTTATAAGTCTTACCCTCACTATTCGATTATTAATCTTTAAATGATAATTTATATAAAAATAGTATCTTAAATAAACATTGTATAAATATAGAACAGTATCCTAACACACGCATGTAGTTTGCATGAAAAATGCTTAGCTAAATCAGAGCTAATTAACTAGATGTATGAACCGGTATCCATTAATACATCTGTCGGGATGCCACCTAGTACCGCCGTAATTACGTCACGATTATTAATGTCAGTTACGACTTCTCGACAAAAATTTACGTTACCCGAGTTCGATCGTCCTTAAGCAAAACAGTTCGGTTCACTATGACCGACTTTCTTACAGAAATAACAAGCTACGGATTTAAATTGAAACGAATTAGTCCTTGAGGATTGAGGCAGAGGCAAGTTTCGTGGCTTAGTTTTATTAATGTCAGGTTTAGGCCGTTTATTACTGCATGATGCATTCATGTGTCCCCATTTATTATACTCACAGCATTTAATATTTATTTATTTATATATTTATATACCAAGAGAAGAAATAGTTACATAATTAATTATAAAAGACATGTGATGCACAAAGGATAACTTATCTCTTAAAAGAGACCTCTACGAGAAACCCTTTTCATAAAGGAAACTACATAAAGAAGCGTGGTGTACATAGGTACAATAAAAAGAGTGAAGGAAAAAAAATATAGAGATTTATATATAGATAAGCAAACAAAAAAATATATAATAATAGAAAATTTTGATATTATACATACATAGATATATACATAAATATATACAAATAGTATGAATAAATAAACATTACATATCAGAAGGTAAAAGTGACAGAAGATGTCACTTAAGTTAATGTTTAAAAACAGGTGTACTTGGTCTCTCTTTGTAAACAGAAAGTGGGAGTGAGTTCCAAAGCTGTGCACCTTGGACAGAGAACGATTTATGGAAAAATTTTGTATTAAAGGAGGGGATATCGAGAGGCTCCACTATGCTATATTTTGTATATCAGGTTATATATGCCTGAATATAATGATGAAATTTAAGAATACTCCTTGCCATATAGACATCTAATAATTAATTATAACTGGCTATTGAATAATAATAGTATGTAATTTTGCCAGACAAACGTTTCGTTATATACTTTTGTTGTTTGACGAATACCTTAACGAATACCATATCCCTAAACATAACGATAATATTTAAGAATGTGCATTCATATCTTAGAATTTATAAATTAAAAATGCCTATGTGACATACAAACTGTGTGATCATGTGGGTATGTAATTAATTATACATTACATACATTTCTTTTATATAAAGAGAGAATTTTAAATCTACCGATTTGTGCGAAGGTTTCAGAACCCCGTAGTGTACATAGGGATCGTCGTAGGATACACTTGAGATATTTATTAACTATTAATACCAAAAAGACATCATATATGATCTTCGCGCCTAAAAATAAAAATATACCAAATCATGACCAACTAACAATTTTTAACGAGTCAATAAATAAAACTGATCATGAAAAATATTTAGGTCTTATAATGGATAGCAAGTTAACCTGGCAATATCATATTGATCATCTTAAAAATAAAATATCCCCTTTGATAGGAGCACTTTTTTTTTTTTTTTTTTGATGACGCAGGGAAACTCTTTTTACGAGCCGTCTCACCGGCCTTGGTGGGGCCGGAGAGGATGTGTGAGACTCGACCTGGGCAGGTCCCTACTCACTAAAACCACTGCGAAAGCCATCGGCCGCTATGTTGGTGCACCCCGGATCTGTCAGCGACAGGGCACACCAGCGACTGGCCGGTCCTGGCAAAGACCGGACTTACTCCCTCGGAGAAAGGGGGTGATCCCGGCAATTAGGACCGCCCCGACGACGCCGGGCTTTCACAGGAGCCGGGTTACCAGCCCGACCCCAGCCCGGGGCGCAGGGGCGCTATTGGAGGAGGCGTTGATATCGCCCCCGGCGCGCCCCCGTCCGTCGTCTGCGGAGGGAGGGTGCATCAGCCGCAACCTCCCGTTCCCGCTCAGATGCCTCCTTCGTGGACATAACCGTCTCACAGAAGGAGGACACCGCCATCCAGGACCTGTCACTCTCAAGCATCTTCTCCGCGACACTCGAAAGCGACAAGCCCACTCCGCCGAGCGCCGCCACAAGGTCTTGGCGCTGCGCAGCCCATCTCGGGCACACCTCGAGGGTGTGCTGGGCTGAGTCCACCGCAGCGCCGCACTCATGGCAGCCTCCTCCCGGCTCTCTCCTGGCCACCCGACACAAGTAGTCACCGAAGCAGCCGTGCCCGGTGAAAACCTGCGTCAGACGGAAAGTAAGGGGTTTGCGTTTCCGCCTCATCCAACGCTCTAGGACCGGACGGAGCGCAGCCGTTGTACGTTTACCGTACGGCTGGCCCGCCAGGTCCTCCCCCCACTCCCGCATAAGGCGCGACTCCCCCTGCCGACGAACCGCCCGGATCTCCTCTGACGAAGGGTTCTCTCCGAGAGCCCTCCTACCCGAGACGAAAGAGAACACCTCGGCGAGAACCGACGCCACCAGATCCCAGGGCGGATCGCCAGCAAGAGCCGTCGCTGCGGCCCAGGAGACCGTACGGTACCCCCTAATCACCCTCACCGCGGGTGCCCTTTGCGCCGAGCGCAGTAGGGCCTTGACCCCGCGGCTCATCGGTCGATCAGCCCAAACGGGAGCACCGTACGTGGCTATACTCCGACAGACCCCAGAGTATAGCCGCCTGCAAGCTGCGCTGGGTCCTCCGAGGTTCGGGAGGAATTTCCCCAGCGCACCTGCCGTCCTCATTACCTTCGGCCCCAACTCCCTGAAATGGGGCACGAAGGTCCACCCTCCGTCAAGGGTGAGCCCCAGATATTTCATGGTCGGGCTCACCCTGACCCTCCCTCCTCCTATGAGAAGGGTGGCACCCGGCGGGGGTCCTTTCCGCCCAGTCCCGCGGAAGAGGAGGGCTTCGGTCTTGTCGATTCTGACCCGAAGCCCCAACCTCTCTATGCGGCTGACCACGAGATCAGTACCGACCTCGGCCAGCCGCGCCGCCTCCTTGTAGCTTCGTCCCCGGGATAAGACGAGGGTGTCATCTGCATAGCAAATGACACCCATCCCGGGGAGGAGGCGACTCCGCAGGACCCAGTCATACCCGACGTTCCACAGAACAGGTCCTAGTACCGAACCCTGTGGAACGCCGTTGTCGACTGTCCACCACTCTATAGACCCCCTCCGGTTCTCGACTGCCACCCTCCTCTGGGAGAGGTAGCTGCCTAACAGCCTCCTCAGATACAGGGGCACTCCGAAGTATTCGAGTGCCGCCTGTATCGCGCTGTGTGGGAGGCTGTTGAAGGCGTTGGCGATGTCCAGCGACACCGCCAACACTACCTCTCCTCTGCGTTCCGCCTCTTCCGTCACCGCCCTCAGGCGTTTGAGAGCATCGACGGTCGACCGGTGGGCTCGGAACCCGAACTGGGACTCTGAAAGTCCCGGTCCCGAGCCTTCCTCCAGGTGCCGAACGAGACGGGTGGCTATAATCTTCTCAAAAGCCTTCCCCGCCTCGTTCAGCATAACCACCGGTCGCACCGCCGAAGCCGAGTCCAGAGGCCGGCTGCCTTTCGGAAGTAGGCATAGCCGGCCTTCCTTCCAGGCCCTCGGGAACTGCCCGGACCTCAGACAGAGGTCGAACAGCTCCCTGAGGGCTCCTCCGAGGTGCACCAGGGAGAGGGCCAGAACCCTCCCGTGCACCCCGTCCGGACCCGTGCGCTCTTCTTACTCTGGAGGCGAGCCAGAATCGCCTCCATTTCAGACTCCGTGACGGTGGGCGGAACGCGGTCGCCCTCTTCCAGCGTCTGCCAAGCCATCCTGGGGGGAGTGAATCCCGCCGGGGCGTCGGGGAAGAGTTCCCCGACGATCCCCCTCAGAACAGCCGGCTGGAGCACCTCCATGATGGGGGCCGACTGGGCGCAGATTTTATTCCGCGCCCTCTTGTACGGTCGGCCCCAGGGGTCTCGATCGAGCCCCTCCACCAGCTCCAGCCAGGCTGCCTCCTTGGCTCGGCAGATGGCCTGCTGCAGGATCAACTTCTTCGCCACGTAGACCCTGTACAGCCGGCCATCACGCTCCTCGTCCTGGGGGCGGCGTCGCCTGCTCCGGGTGTATGCCCTCCTGGCCCCGTTGCAGGCGATCCGGAGGTCGGAAATGTGGTCCGACCACCAGTACACCGCACCCCGCGGGGGTCGACGTCCAATGGGGGGCATCACCGCTCTGCAGACGTTATGGAGAACGTCCCCAAAGCGACTAGCCCCCTCGTCCACCCCCAACTCCGCACTCCCCGGGAGACTCCAGCGGCCGACAACGGCCGCTTCCTCAGCCAGTTCCCGGTTGAGCCTTGACAGGGCCCAACGCGGGAACCGACTTCTCTCCCGGGACGACGAGGAACTCGACGCTGGACTCCGGCGACCGGCAGGAGTGGCAGACACTTCGAACCGTATGTAGCGGTGGTCCGAAAGCGTCTCCACTCCTACCTCAACCCTCCATCCCTCCACTCTGCGTGCGATGGTCGGAGTGGCGAAAGAGACGTCCACCACTGAACCTCCCGACCGTCGCACGCACGTCTGGACTGTCCCCGTGTTGAGTAGGGACAGCCCGGCAGTTAACGCCCATTCCTCCAGCTCCCTCCCTCTGGGTGTTGTGAGAGGGCTTCCCCACGCCGTGGACTTGGCGTTGAGGTCCCCCATCACAACGACCTGGAGAGGCGCTAACTGCCCTACTACCGGTCCGAGAGTGTCGAGAAAACTCTCGAAGGCCGGCAGGTCGCGGTTCGGGGAGAAATATACCCCGACTATGGCAATCTCCCCCCGAACCGCCGCCACATACCCGTGGCCCCTCGCCTTGACTGCGAGGGGGGGCACGGCGCCCGCCCGCGTGACGATCGCCACGGAGCCGCCCGTGTCTCCCGCCCAATGAGGTAGGGCAGGGACATAGTACGGCTCCGCTATGACCGCCACGTCAACGGCCCACTCCACCATGGACTGCAGGAAGAGGTCCTGAGCCCCGGCGCAGTGGTTACCGTTGGCCTGCAGGAAACTGAGATGTCCGGCCATTATTCGGACATCTCAGCTCCCGACGCCCGCCTCGAAACCCCCGCCCTTTGTGGCTGGACCGGGAGTTTCCCACGGGTGGATGGAGGGCGGCACGAATGACCCCCCATCACATGGTCCGCCGGCTTGCTCGCGTCAGCGCACACAGCGCAGCGCGGTGACGCGGAGCACTGGGCGGACTTGTGGCCCTCCTTGCCGCAGCGGTAGCACAAACCGCTGCGGTCTTTTGGACTAGGGCACGCGGCCGCGACGTGCCCCGTTCCCAAGCACTTAAAACAGTGCTTGGGTCGTGCCTCCATATGCGAGAGCCGCACTTGGCTCCACCCGACTGACAGGCTGCCCAGCTGCAGCAACTTTTTCGCCGCTGCAGCCGGCACCTCCACCAGGGCAGAGCCTGTGCCGCGAGGCCCAGGTCGCACGCTACGAACCCTGACCTGGGCCTCGGTGCAGCCCCCCTCCTGCGCGACCGCGGCTATCAGCCGGTCCGCGGTCGTCGCGTCGTTGAGGCCCGTTACTCTTACGTCCGTGAATTTCACGGGCCTCGACACTTCCGCCTCCTCCGCCAGCACGGACTTCAGCTTCGCGGCCAAAGCGTCGGCTTTGTCCGCGCTGGCTGAGCCGGGCACCTCGATGATGCGGGCCCCTGTTGCCGATGCACGGATTTTCAGGGGCCCGATGCCCAGCTCCTTCGTGTTAACCTCCCTCTCGGCCCTTAGGAGGACCGACAAGTAGGTCGCTCCCTTGGCCGCTGCCTCAGGCCGTAACTTAAGCATTACGGCCTGGGAGCGTGGGAGCGCCACTTTCTTGGGGCCCTCTTTAGGGCCCACCTTCTTTTTTGTTTGCGGCGCCGGCGTGTTCGGCACCGGCACCACCTCCTTCTTCTTCGGGGCCTTGCGGCGAACCACCTCCGTCCACCCCGCCGCTTTGGCTCCGTTCCCCACTTTACCCCGATCTGTCCCCCCAGCCGATGTGGATGGACCGAATGCAGTCCATACCACCTCCTTCCCTCCCTTTGACCTCTTGCCTTTCCCTTTGGAAGGCGCAGGGAGGGCAGGGAAATCCTCGTCGGAGGATACCACCGGCGCCGGTGGCGCCGCCAAAGGGGCCAATGGCTTGGACCCCCTCTGCAGGGCCGCCTGTCGAATCGCCCTCCTGGCCGCAATGGCTTCGACCGAATTGTCACCCGCCAGGGGAGGGCGGGCTACTTCTTCCCGCTTGAGCCGGGACTCCAGTGCGGCCAACCGCCCATCCACCAGGTTGCCAACCAACCTGGCGATGTTGGCCTCCAGCACTTGAGATTGGTCCCGGTTTATGGGACCATCCGCCGCCGCTCTTACCATCGAAGCCCTCTCCTTACACATCTCCTGGAATTGTTCCCGGTGAGCGCGCACCTCCTCCTTGAGACCCGCGTTTTCTCTCTGGAGCCGACCAATGTCGGCTCTGAGACGGCGGGTCTCCTCAGCCTCCGTTCGCGTCACCAGCACATCCAGTGCTTCGCGTAGGAACGCCGAGGCCCTCATGATCCGGGAAGAGTATCCCCCTTTCAGGTTCGAACTCTTCCCGACTAGCTCCTTGATAACATCGAGGTTCTTTTCGGCCTCGATCATTATCCCTTCCGCCCCCATACTTTCCAGCTCCACAGGGAGCTCCTTCTTCTTCGTCCTTGCCCCGTTCTTCTCCCTCCCGAGGCTTTTCTCGAGGCAGGAGTTAAAGGCAGCCTCTGACTCCTCCTCTTCACGCTCCCGCAGGAATCTCCTGGCCTTAGCCAGCGTATGACCGCGGCCTCGCCTTCCCGCCGGAACCTTCCCTCTGATGACATCACCCCCAGTCTCGGTGTCGGAGCCTGACACCTCCGAAAAGAGGCGCTTGGCTCCCAACACCGACTCTGGGCGCGACGACATTGAGTCGTCCGCACCAAACTCATTCCCAGTTAAAAGGCCCGTTTTCCCCCCCCGGGCACTCCCCCCCCCATCATACTCTCTATCTCCCATCTTACACAACCTAAGCACACCCAAACACAATCCAAAAACGCAACGAATGATAACAGCAACCTAACCTAACCTCTTGATAGGAGCACTACGTAGAATTTCGTTATGTATACCTAATACAATTCGTCCTATTATTTATAATTCTTTAGTAAAATCTCATATCGAATATCTTATTGAAATATGGGGAACTGCTGCGAAGTCTAACATAAAGTCATTACAAACTTTACAAAATAAAATTATTAAAGTTCTTTATAAATATGATTATATGACGCCATCCGTTGAATTATATAAAAAAAAAAACAAAATTTCTTAATATAAATCAATTATACACTTTAAAAACCTGCATGTTGATTAGAAAAATAATAACAAATAAAACACATTTACAATTACACTTTCATAAAAAAACACATACATACCACACTAGAAAACGTAATAAACTAGAACTTCCAAAAACCAAAACCAACTATGGAAAGAAAAACATTTTATTTGAAGGAGTTCAAATTTATAATAAATTATCAGACTTAATCATTAATAGCAAGAGTTTTCCTATATTCAAAAAACGTGTAATGGAATATGTGCAAAATAATTTATAAGTTAATATAACCCCTACCTAAACATGTTTGTCTAATATAACTACAGACTTTTAAATGTACCCTCAAGCAAAATTATTGTGATTTCTTATTATAAGTGAACTTTTGTGTTCTTTATGAGAAATAAATGTCTTTAAACCGAAACCGATATGATACAATATGAACACTCATACCTAACCGACATTAATTAATTAGAAATTTTGTACATATGTATATATTTGCTTATTGAAGTGGTAATTGGATTTAAAACTATTTTGTTACTATAGATAAAAGTCGATATTGTCTGAAAAATGAAATATAAAATTAACCTGTTGGTACGATAGTGAACCGCCAAGTGAAGCAAAAATAAAAAAGCGGCATGGCCGTATTACACTTTTCTCAAATTATTTCGGGCCATTTTCGACCTATAAGTACATTTCGCATTAAACTTGACGCCTATATTTCTGGTAAGCAAGAAAAAAGTAGCTCAAGCATTACAACTAGACAAAGTTCTTAGTTTTGTTAAATTTTTTCATTCACTGACTGACCCATCATCAAAACTGTAAGGCGCTTCTAGTTTATAAAGAAGCTTCAAAATTTGAAAACAATTTGTGTTTAGTGAATAACTCAGGGAAAAACTAAAATATTTTGAATTTTCTGTCCACTTTTCAAGGTAATCTATAAATATACACGTGTAGCTCGTATCATAAGTCAGAGAGTGGGCTCTCAGAAAATTCGTTGATAGCACGAGTGTTAGAGAAGTAGATCATACTGGAAAAAAAGAGAAAAAGGAGGTTTTCCATAAAAATAAATGAGATGCCATCGATAACAAAAGTTAAAAAAAAAAACAAGTCCCGCAACACTGTTCTTTCATTGTAAAATTTTGGATCATGTACGTAATACCAAGTCGGTTGATCTTTTCGGTCCCCTCTTAAGGGGCCTTCTGTCTTAAGTTATAACGTTATTAACTATCTAACCATATCTCATAGTGACCACATTAAAATTAAAAATATTTTATGTTGAAATAAATAGATTGACTTGGCATTCGCATGAAAACGCAATGCCATGAAAAACCAAATTTTCAAATTTCAAACCAAATTTGAAAAACAAAATCTTGATTACTAAAATATGTAGTGCTTGTGAGTTACATCGTGTGTATTGATATGAATTATATTTGTCATAAAAAAATTGTAGGTAATTATTAATTATTATCAAATTACAACTAACTTAAATGCGATTTAACAAAAAATCATTCATAACTAATAAGAATTACTTCAGAGGTTCTATCTCGACTGACACATCTGTCGTCCATAAATCTATGTATCTCTTTTCATGATTCTTTCGGGTTAACCTATATCGGTATGATTTCAGTCATATTCTCATTTATATTTAACTCTGTTATGTCCCGTTTCCTTTCTAGTGATAAACTAGGGATTCGAAAGTCTCTAGTTCATCTTAGGGATACGCTTCCAGTTGTGTGAAAATTATTGACGGACCTTAACATGCAACAAGCTCATAAGCTCCATGTCCATATCCATAATATACATTTTTTATCGTCAATGTATTGTTATTATTATTTTTTTAATAGAAGTTTTTCAAAAGCATACGATAATAATATGATATAATATGTGAAGTAGATTAACAACATTATTATACCTTTTCGTAACACAAACAACAATTTACTAGTTTCATTTTATTTAAACATTAAATTTCCATATTTAAATTTAGAAAATTTTTCAAATTTCTCGCTACATGATATAAATTAAAACAAAATTAAACCAAAGATATGTTAAATAAAATGCTCTTCAATGGAGTATATAATACACTAGGTAAAACACAATGTTATTTCCATCAAGATTCATTTAATATAGGAAGTTTTCGACGTAGCGAAAATGTTTTTGTAATTATTATAAAACGATAACTAATACACAATTTGATATTTTTTTTAGAATACTTTCTAAAAAAATTATCAAATTATGTAGAAAATATTCTAAATATCGAAAAAATCCACAGACTAAAAAACATTAATAGGCAATAAATATATTGTAACTTAACATTCAGGGATATGTTACAAAGCCATTTTTAATTTGTAAATTCTAAGATATGAGGGCACATTCTTAAAAATTATCGTTATGTTTAGGGATATGGTATTCGTTAAGGTATTCGTCAAACAACAAAAGTATATAACGAAACGTTTGTCTGGTAAAATTACATACTATTATTATTCAATAGCCAGTTATAATTAATTATTAGATGTCTATATGGCAAGGAGTATTCTTAAATTTCATCATTATATTCAGGCATATATAACCTGATATGCAAAATATAGCATAGTGGAGCCTCTCGATATCCCCTCCTTTAATACAAAATTTTTCCGTAAATCGTTCTCTGTCCAAGGTGCACAGCTTTGGAACTCACTCCCACCTTCTGTTTACAAAGAGAGACCAAGTGCACCTGCATTTAAACATTAACTTAAGTGACATCTTCTGTCACTTTTACCTTCTGATATGTAATGTTTATTTATTCATACTATTTGTATATATTTATGTATATATCTATGTATGTATAATATCAACATTTTCTATTATTATATATTTTTTTGTTTGCTTATCTATATATAAATCTCTATATTTTTTTTCCCTTCACTCTTTTTATTGTACCTATGTACACCACGCTTCTTTATGTAGTTTCCTTTATGAAAAGGGTTTCTCGTAGAGGTCTCTTTTAAGAGATAAGTTATCCTTTGTGCATCACATGTCTTTTATAATTAATTATGTAACTATTTCTTCTCTTGGTATATAAATATATAAATAAATAAATATTAAATGCTGTGAGTATAATAAATGGGGACACATGAATGCATCATGCAGTAATAAACGGCCTAAACCTGACATTAATAAAACTAAGCCACGAAACTTGCCTCTGCCTCAATCCTCAAGGACTAATTCGTTTCAATTTAAATCCGTAGCTTGTTATTTCTGTAAGAAAGTCGGTCATAGTGAACCGAACTGTTTTGCTTAAGGACGATCGAACTCGGGTAACGTAAATTTTTGTCGAGAAGTCGTAACTGACATTAATAATCGTGACGTAATTACGGCGGTACTAGGTGGCATCCCGACAGATGTATTAATGGATACCGGTTCATACATCTAGTTAATTAGCTCTGATTTAGCTAAGCATTTTTCATGCAAACTACATGCGTGTGTTAGGATACTGTTCTATATTTATACAATGTTTATTTAAGATACTATTTTTATATAAATTATCATTTAAAGATTAATAATCGAATAGTGAGGGTAAGACTTATAAAAGTGTTGCGTCGTTAATAATATATCAAACCAGTGTTTAGTATACAATTATATTGAAATCAGCTTTGTTATATAACTGTTATATGTATAAATAACACTTAAAAATATATTTATTGTATTTAAAATATTATCTGATTTAATACTGAAGGAATTATTATTAAAGAGTAAGAGTAAGACTAAGGTACAAAAGCGGTTCGTCGCCAGTAACGTGTCAAATGTGTTTAGTATACCTTTAAATTGGAACCCGCTTTCAAATACCATTTACCAAAACATTACTATTATTATTTTTATATTATTTAGTTATTTATAAAATGTATATTTTCAATATATATTTTGTAACAATTAAAAAGTAAACATCTTGAATATCGAGTGGTGTGGGTAAGACCTATAAAACATAGCCCTTCACTGAGGCAAGTCAAAGAGACAGTTTGACCACCGCACGGTGCAGACGTGCGGCAAAGTGCTCCGATGCGAATATCGCACAATAGTGTTAAAGTGTCAGAAGAGGGTTCCAGAACAACGTGTCCGGCGTCGATCAGAAGATTCAGAAGTTGGTAGCAGCCACCGTCGCTTAAGTCGCCGTTGTCCTGCCATCAGGTACCACACAGTCGATAGGGAAGTTAGGTACACCCCTGCTACCTAAAAGCAGGGACATAGTATAGTTTACCAAAAATTCACTCACCTCCCTGTCAAGGCAGGGAGGACACCCGATTTACCGTCGCCCACCATAGGCACTAAAATAGAGAAAATAATAGAGAGATTCGAGGTACTCATCAAGTACCTCTCTGAAACCGCCCCGTCAGTGTTCAGGGACTTCAACGAGAAGTTCCCGATACAGCCGGTATCATTCGACACGGACAGCCCGGCTTCACCGGGATGCCCGCAGGATAGCAATCCATCCAAAATGGATTGCTCGCCAATCGGCTCGGAGGCCGAGCAATCGTCAGAAGAGACGACGCCGCCGACTTCGGACGCCGAGGAGGATAGCGACGGGTTCAGGCCCGTCATATCCAAATCGGGAAAGAGGAAGGCGGCTAAGTCGCTGAAGGCGCCGCCGCCGAACAAAAAAGTTATTACGTCACCCGCAGCTGCCGGCGCAGCTGCGCGCGCACCTGTGTCAACACCTGCGGGCACATCTGTGTCGGTACCTGCGGGGGTACCTGGGTCCGCACCCACAAAAACAAATAGCCCGCCCCTATACGTCAGGACGAACAGGGACTGGAACGACATTTCCAGTCTCCTTAATAACAAAAACATCCGGTACATTTCAGCCCGCAACACGGCGGTAGGTATAAAAATATCTACTGCCTCCCCGTCCGACCACCGTGCTCTGTCATCGATATTGCGTAAAAACAATATCGAATACCATACCTACGCCCTCCCGGAGGAACGTAGGCTAACCGTAATTATCAAGGGTCTCCCCGCGGAGATACCTGTTAATATTATTAAAGAGGACCTTCAGTCCCAAAACCTGCCAGTGTTGGAAGTGCATCGCATGCACAGGCCAAATAAACAGCCGTTCGACATGGTGCTAGTGCACTTGTCCCTTACCCCGGAAGGTAAGGCGATTTATAATTTAAAATCCGTCTGCCGGTTATCCGATCTACTCACGAGCCGCCTCGAAACCGCGGAGCCCCGGGGCAATGTCACCGTTGCCAATTATACGGCCACTCCCAAAGGTTCTGTTACGCACGCCCGCGCTGCGTAAAGTGCCTAGGGGACCACGCAACGTCCGACTGCAGCAGAGTATCGGCTACGGAGGAGCCGCCTAGCTGCGTCCTGTGCGGTCAGCGGGGTCATCCCGCGAGTTATCGCGGATGCCCCAAAGCCCCGCACTGGGCGAAAGTTGGGCGGCACCCCGGCAAAGCCAGGGAGCCGGCTCTCATCCCCGCTGCACCTCCGACAACAAACGTTTGGGTACGCTCAAGCGCCATAATAGGCCCGAAAGCCCCTCAGGCACCCCAGGCCCCTCTGGCACCTCAGGCCCCTCAGGCACCCCAGGCCCCTCTGGCACCTCAGGCCCCTCAGGCACCACAGGCCCCTCAGGCACCAAAAGCCCCTCAGGCACCAAAAGCCCCTCAGGCACCGAAGGCCCCTAAGGCACCCCAGGCCCCCAAGGCACCGGCAGTAGGCCTAGCGGCTGACCTACAACTCGTCTGCGACTTCGCGAGTCTAATAGTCCCCGCGGAGGTGCAGACCTTAGCAGCCAAGCTGAGGGCCTCCAACGGCAATCCTCAGGCGCGCATGCTGGCAATGTGCCAGCACGCGGGCATGTTGAGTGCCGTCGGGGCGTACCAAGCCAATGGCTGTTAACCGGACAAAACCACGCTCACTGACTGTCGCTACATACAACGCGAACGGCCTCTCTCCTCAGATAGAACTGGTGCGAGACTTCGTAGTTAAGCACCAGATAGATATACTTTTAGTGCAAGAGTCCTTCTTAAAACCGTGTAAAAGAAACCCACAGATTGGGAACTATAACATCATTAGGAACGACCGCCTCTCCGCCGGAGGAGGTACAGTTATATATTACAGAAGGGCTCTTCACTGCATACCCCTTGACCCTCCCCAGCTACAAAACATAGAAACATCAATCTGTCAGGTGAGTATGACGGGCTATCAGCCCATCATACTAGCATCCGTTTATCTTTCCCCATCAAAAACAATAGAGGAGAACGACCTTCAGTCACTTCTCTCGTTAGGGAACTCGGTCATTCTGGCCGGGGACCTAAATAGTAAGCATCCTCGCTGGAACTCCCGACAATCAAATATTAGAGGACGGGACCTAGACAAGTTAGTAGACAAACTCAACATAGAGGTCACCGCTCCTCTACACCCGACGCGATACCCCTTCCATGACGGCTCACATGACAGACCTGACGTGCTCGACATAGCCCTCTTGAAGAACGTAACACTCCAGTTGCATTCGATAGAGGCGCTATCCGAGCTTGATTCAGACCACAGACCAGTACTAATCCAGCTAGGACCCCCCCAAACCGCGGCAATCCAAACAAAAAATATTACCGATTGGAAGCTGTGAACAGCGATTAAAATCAGACTCTTCGCAGCTATCCCAAATCCCTGACACCATAGACTCAGCAGAAGCTGCGAAGACCGCCATGTCCCTATTTACTAAACATATAACTCAAGCGTTAGACAATTCGACGAGACAGATCACGGTGTCCCACAGGGATCGTCGTGAACTGCCTCCCGAGATTAGGGATTTAATTAGAAGAAAAAATGCCGCCACTAGAGCCCATGACACAGCACCGACAGACGATAACCGTAGAACGCTACGTAATCTCCAAAGGCAAGTGAGAGAAGCACTCGCTTCCTTTCGAGAGGACGGCTGGGACAGGAAACTCTCGTCGCTCTCTCCAACGCACCAGGCATTCTGGTCGTTGCAGAGAGCAATGAAGTGCGACACTGTCTCGGTAATGCCTCCTTTGGTTAGACCAAACCGACCACCCGCTTTCGACGACAGAGAGAAGGCCGAATGTCTAGCAGACAGTTTTGAGAGTCAATGCTCCCCTAGCGACCAACCGAGTGACCCGGGTCACATAGATAAAGTCGAAGAGTACGTAGCTCAAAGACTTACGCAACCACCGGTAGACGCCGCGTTAAAAGAAACGTCATTTCCGGAAGTGACCGACATCATCCGCGCATTCCACGCTAAAAAAGCATCGGGGCCTGATCGCATCACGAATAAGGCCCTGAAAATCCTTCCGCCGCGACTAATTTACCTATTGGTCGTCATCTTCAACGCACTACTGAACGGATGCGCGTTCCCCGACCAATGGAAAGAGGCCATAGTAATAGGTATTCCGAAACCAGGGAAACCGAAAAACCTACCGAGCAGCTACCGGCCGATTAGTCTGCTCAACACTCTCGGAAAAGTCTACGAAAGGATCGTCTTGAATCGGCTCAAACAGGAAGTGGAGAAATTAAAAATCCTCCCCAACGAACAGTTCGGCTTCAGAGCCAAGCACTCCAGCGTCCACCCGGTGCACCGCCTCACGGAGCACATCACCAAGGGTATTATAAGCAGACGTCCCCATAAAACGGGTGCAATCTTCTTCGATGTGGCGAAAGCATTCGACAAAGTCTGGCACAACGCCTTGATTTACAAGCTGTTCAAACTAAAGCTGTCAGACAGGCTCGTTCACATTATTCGAGCCTACTTGTCGAACCGCTCCTTCCGCTATCGAGTGGAGGGCACCCTATCCTCCCCCCGCCCAATAAGAGCAGGAGTCCCTCAGGGCTCCATCCTATCTCCAATTCTTTACTCGTTATACACGAGCGATATCCCGGTTCCAAAAGGACCAACACATCTCGCCCTCTTCGCGGATGACACCGCAGTTTATACCTCATCAAGGTCTCTAGATTACATCATCTCTCGACTCCAGAAAGCAGCCAAAACCTTAGGGAAATGGTTTCGCCAATGGAGAATCGAGATTAATCCAGACAAAAGCACTGCAATTATTTTTTCCAGAAATAATCGAGTAGGCATCCCCCCCTCCAAAAAAATTTCCTTGTACGACAGCCCCATTCCTTGGCAGAAAAGGGCCAAATATCTAGGGGTCACTCTGGATAGTTATTTCACTTTCAGACCCCAAATTCAGTCAGTTAGAAATAGGGCAGCCTACATCCTAGGTCGCCTATATCCCCTGATCTGCAGTAAAAGTAAACTGTCCCTTAGAAACAAGGTCACACTTTACAAGACCTGCATACTTCCAATCATGTCGTACGCGAGCGCGTGCTTCGCCCACGCCCGTCCCTCAGCCATCAACAAACTGCAAGTGCTGCAAAATAGATTCATGCGCAAAGCCACAGGCGCACCCTGGTACATTAGGAATTCCGACCTCCATAGGGACCTCCGACTTCCTACGGTAGCTGCACACTTCAAGACGATCTCAAAGAGATTTTTCGAGACCGCGACGGTTCATCCCAACCCACTAGTAGTCAAAGCGTGTGACTACTCCCCATCACCCAACTCCCCGTTAGGCAAGAGGCGTCCAAAAGACGTTCTCCTAGACCCTGACGACATAACGACAACAGACAACACAGACGCAACGAGCCCCACAACACAAAAACACATTCACACACACCGTCTTCGCCGGCGAAGACGAGGTCCCGTTTCATACACGTCGCTCCGGCGTTCTGCCGTCGGGGGACGTCACGCAATCCAAAATCCAACTCCATCCTCCACAACAACGACGTCCTAAGCCGAGGTCCGGCCTCTTAGAGGCACCCTTGGGACGGGCGTATCCATCATTCGGGCCCTTCGGGCCCGAAGTAAACGGGTGGTTCCCATCGGGCCGCCCACCCCTCCCGGTGACGCTGTAAAAGCCAATAGGGCTAACAGCTTTTGTCAATTCGAAACTAGAGAGAGGCAAGTCAGTTCTCACGTCGGACACCAACAAGGGACAGACCTTCAAGCGAAAAGTTCTGGATATAGTGAAAACCATTTTGCGAAATACATAGATGAGATAAGTGTATTTTATTGTATGGTTTTTCTTTATAAAAAAACAATAGTTTTGTTAAATGTTAAAATGAACAGAAAATAAATGTTATTATGTGTTTAATGAACTATTTTATTTGAAATATGTATGTAAATCTAGTTTTCTTATAAAATATTTTAACTATATTCTAACACGTGCATTCCACTGTTGCGTGGTTTTGGTGGCGCGGAAATACCAAATAATATAAGTACCGAGTACGTTTTTGAATACTCCGGTAGTTATAGGCACCGATGTACTCGTATTAAGCAGAGACGGAGTGTCTTACATTCGCATTGCGAATTCACAACGAATCATTCGGTCCATTAAATTACCGATTAATATCATATCCGATTGTACGGTAGATTTGGATCTTCATTCTATTAACACGTCACCGTCATAAAATTAGGTTTTATGTCGGTTGTCATAGTAACCATATTAAATCCACTTATGTTTTATTAAAATAACAACAGATATCACCGATGCGTAAGAGTCTGTCAACGACCAAGACTTTATGATTTTCTAATGTCATGGTTATGGAAAATGTAACTGTGTGCCTCATTAATAATACTATCCGACTATGTGGCTGTATCAATGACTAAAAACTGTGTGATCATGTGGGTATGTAATTAATCATACATTACATACATTTATTTTATATAAAGAGAGAATTTTAAATCTACCGATTTGTGCGAAGGTTTCAGAACCCCGTAGTGTACATAGGGATCGTCGTAGGATAGACTTGAGATATGATACAATATGAACACGCATACCTAAATGACATTAATTAATTAGAAATTTTGTACATATATATTTGCTTATTGAAGTGGTAATTGGATTTAAAACTATTTTGTTACTATAGATAAAAGTCGATATTGTCTGAAAAATGAAATGTAAAATTAACCTGTTGGTACGATAGTGAACCGCCAAGTGAAGCAAAAATAAAAAAGCGGCATGGCCGTATTACACTTTTCTCAAATTATTTCAGGCCATTTTCGACCTATAAGTACATTTCGCATTAAACTTGACGCCTATATTTCTGGTAAACAAGAAAAAAGTAGCTCAAGCATTACAACTAGACAAAGTTCTTAGTTTTGTTAACTTTTTTCATTCACTGACTGACCCATCATCAAAACTGTAAGGCGCTTCTAGTTTATAAAGAAGCTTCAAAATTTTGAAAACAATTTGTGTTTAGTGAATAACTCAGGGAAAAACTAAAATATTTTGAATTTTCTGTCCACTTTTCAAGGTAATCTATAAATATACACGTGTAGCTCGTATCATAAGTCAGAGAGTGGGCTCTCAGAAAATTCGTTGATAGCACGAGTGTTAGAGAAGTAGATCATACTGGAAAAAAAGAGAAAAAGGAGGTTTTCCATAAAAATAAATGAGATGCCATCGATAACAAAAGTTTAAAAAAAAACAAGTCCCGCAACACTGTTCTTTCATTGTAAAATTTTGGATCATGTACGTAATACCAAGTCGGTTGATCTTTTCGGTCCCCTCTTAAGGGGCCTTCTGTCTTAAGTTATAACGTTATTAACTATCTAACCATATCTCATAGTGACCACATTAAAATTAAAAATATTTTATGTTTAAATAAATAGATTGACTTGGCATTCGCATGAAAACGCAATGCCATGAAAAACCAAATTTTTTATCAGCAAACCAAGTCTCGCAACTCAGCCAACTCGCAATTCCCGAGCGCATTAAGCAATCTTGATTACTAAAATATGTAGTGCTTGTGAGTTACATCGTGTGTATTGATATGAATTATATTTGTCATAAAAAAATTGTAGGTAATTATTAATTATTATCAAATTACAACTAACTTAAATGCGATTTAACAAAAAATTATTCATAACTAATAAGAATTACTTCAGAGGTTCTATCTCGACTGACACATCTGTCGTCCATAAATCTATGTATCTCTTTTCATGATTTCTTTCGGGTTATAACCTATATCGGTATGATTTCAGTCATATTCTCATTTATATTTAACTCTGTTATGTCCCGTTTCCTTTCTAGTGATAAACTAGGGATTCGAAAGTCTCTAGTTCATCTCAGGGATACGATATACGATATCTTCACTAGGTAAAACACGATGTTATTTCCATCAAGATTCATTTAATATAGGAAGTTTTCGACGAGCGAAAACGTTTTTGTAATTAATTATAAAACGATAACTAATACACAATTTGATTTATTAGGTACTCACGTTTATTTTAGTAATAAGGGCACTAGTAAAGTCAGTAAAGGAAAAGAGTACTACTACGCTTCAAATATTTTGTAGAGATATTATGTACAATATTAATATATAAGTATATATGTATGTAAATGTGTACGTATTTATAATTTATATTTATAATCAGGCTTTTTTAGACAAAGCTGAAAAAATTCTCTCGGTGCTTTGGAATTCTGAGACTCTGAGATGACTCTAAATTAATTTTAATAATTTATGATCCTTTTCTTCTACAAAACTTGAAATCTTTCAAGGTATAAGATAAAGGAGTGCCTCTGTGGGGTCGATCGTCTAAATAACCTACCCTTATCTACAATCATGTAATAAAGTTATGAAATACATATTATATATATGCTTCTTATGTTAGCTTATTAAAAGTTTCTTTTGTTTTTTATGTTTTTAAAGAAAAATCATTTTGCTAAAAAAAAAATGCAACACTTAAAATTACCCAAAAAATTAAACAACGGGCAAATATAAGCATGAGATTAAAGCGGAGAAAGATCACCTTGATAGTTTTATATACCCTGACCTTATAACCTTGTATTACAGATGAACATTAATTCAGGAATCATGTTTTGTATGCAATACGGAACGACGATGGTCCACTGCTCTACGAACTTGAAATAATGCAAATTATTTTATGAAAGCAAAATTCACTTCCATAATGCAAGATTTCAGGAACACGCAAAAGAAACTTATATATCACAAGAACAAAATTATATTCATAAGAATAACGGGAAAAATTAATAAATAAATAAGCTCTTATTAATGTAAATTAGGCCATGATACACGAACACACACAAACAAATAAATATCAATATATATTGATATGAAATATTTAAAACACACGTCCGTCCCAATATGTTCATATAGCACAAATTTCACTCTCAATTCATAGTGAAACATCACCTTCATAGATTTATGTTTCCCTGGTACGATGTTATGAGTTGCGGTACGAGACCAGTAAAAAAAATTTACTTTCGAAGCTGGCATTTCTTTTTCTATAAATGATAAGGCACTAAGTTCGTACAGCCACTTTCGTCTCTCTACTTCGAAATATACACTTAATCAATTTTGACTAAAATTTACTGAAAAAAAAACATATATAACGGCGTAGTTCTTATTATTCAAAAAACTAATAATTGTGGGTAGTTGAAATAATCAGGTGTTAGCCGCATAACTACCTGCGGAGCCACCTGTGTAAGTGTAGTCACAACAATGTTGGTCTACAATTAAGAATAAAGTCATTGATGACGTCAGTTATGCTGGCGTCACTCTTTTTAAAAACCACGGCCTGGACCGTACTTCGACATATACTCGTATGTATTTTCTGATTAGAAAATATGTATATGATTTCATTTTCATCTCGTCTGTCAATTGATCATGGTTGCTTGCTACAAAGGAATCACCAGAACTTCGAAAATTGGTCACGTTTGTTTCATAGTGCGGAAACCAGGACTTCATAAGTCTGAAGGAGTTGTACAATATGTTTCATGATTGCTGTGAAAAGTAAAACTTTATTGACCTGACTACAGTTACGTATAAATACATAATATGGGACTCACGTTTTTGATAACGTTGCATACTAGGAGAACAGACTTAAGTATTCTGATTTGTATACAATACTGATAAGACTACCCACTGCTCTTAGTTTTCAAGATATGTATGTAAGGCAGACTTTTAAGATTGACAAAATACATTGTTACAAAATGTATGTCTAAGAAAATCTCAGAAGAAAAAAAACTGTTTTTTACATTAGTTTTCAGTAAGCCTGATACAATTGCCCTTTATGCTCTCTGATTTTAGATATCTTAGTTTGATTTAATTTTGAAAACGGGAATTCCTTTCTTCATGATAGCCGACACTAAAATATAGTTTCGCCTTAGTTCGTGCATGCACGTTTGTCACAACGTCTGCACTATTAACCCTTTGAAATGCATATTTGTATGTTTATCGTAGAACCAATTCTCTGGGTTTTCGTAGCATCCCCGTAGCAAATTGTGTAATAGTATTCTGTAACTTTATGAACACCTGGTACTTCATAATACGCAATAAACGTGACTTGAAACTACGGTTCACAATTTGTTTTTAAATTTAAACTTATTTTTTAAAGGAACGTGCATTATCCAGTAAAAAGTAAATAAAAGTAAAGATAGACAGGTAGTTTTATAAAGTAAAGGCAGAGATAAAAAACCATCTCTTATTTACTCATTAAATATTTCATACTTCATGTATGATTAAAAAATAAAAAATAAAAAATTAAATCCATACTATATACTATTATACTATATACTATTATACTATATACTATTATACTATATACTATTTTACTATATACTAATATTTTATCATTATTATTATTGCTGTTATTATTATTATTATTATTATTTTTATATTATAAATGCGATAGTAACTCTGTCTGTCTGTCTGTTACGCTTTCACGCCTAAACCAGTGAACCGATTTTGATGAAATTTGGTATTTATCGCAAAAAATGGGGGAATGGGTAAAAAGAGGGGATGACTGTTCGTATGGAAAATCGTCATTGTTGAAGATATAACAGTGAAACTTTGTATTTAGACACTTTATTAGGAATGAAAGAACATAGACTACTTTTTATAGCGAAAATTGGGGTAAAAACAGGTGATGAATGTTCGTATGGAAAATTGTCATTTTTAGAAATATAACTAGAAACTATGTATTTAGACACCGCTTGTGTCACTCTTAGTCTATCCCCTCACCCTAGACCCGTCCGGTATGGTAGTACCTGCCGGTAAAGCCCTGTGGATCACTGGAGCACTCAAGCCCCCCACCACCACAAGTTGACAGCCCCCGGGGGATCGTCGAATTAACCTACCCTAATCTACAATCATGTAATAAAGTGATGAAATACACATGTATTTCATCACTTAATATTTTCCAACCCGACCCAAAAAAAAAAAAAGATATAAATTTAATAAAACTCATCTGTCCCATATCGGTTTTTTTTCAATCTATAGTGTAAAATCACCCGCAAAGATCTATGTTCTCCTGGTAAGGTGATATGAGTAGCGTTGGAGCTACGAGAAATAAAAAAAATCTTTTTAACTTGCAAAGCTGGGAAATAACGATATTATTTTTAGACAAATGCCTTTAGTTTGTGAAGTCTATTTCGAGTCTCCACTTTCTTAACTACTAGATTTGGGAATAACTCCTTTTTGCTGATTCGCCTGAAACTAACCGAAAAAATCTATCGCTTTGATGAACATTAATTAATAAATAAATTATTATTATTTTTCTGATTTATTTATTTAGAATAACAATAAAATACATTTTTTTAATTCTGTTTTTCTGCCTCTTATACATTTAATTAATCATTATTGTTTTGGATTAATTTTCTCGTTCTTTTTAAAACAAAACAAAACATAGTTCAAGTCAGGTTTATTTCATAATATAATGTACCAGGTATTCATAAAGCTCCAGAGTACTGTGCTACGATTTGATACGAGATTTTTATGTAAAATAAAAAAAAAGTATATTGATCTCACTACAGATTAATGTATCATAGTATGGGAGTCACGTTCTTGATAGCGTTGCATACTAGAAGATCAAATTTAAGTGTTCTGGTTTAATTATTAGGACGGCCCACTGTGGCTAATGTTCAAAATAAATAAAGGAAGCTTTTAAGGTATACATAATATGTAGTTACAAAATGTATTCCTAAGAAGTTTAAAAAACTTTTTTTTTAACATTTTCTTTCAATAATCGGAACAAGAAAAATGATTTAACTTATAGTCTTCTACACGGAATTATAATTGTAAGATATTGAAAATCTTCATAAAAGAAAATAATGTGTTTAAAGTTAAACATTTTTCTTCTTTTAATTTAAGGTTTTTGGAATTTTAATAGCGTACAAATAGTTTTAAAGAAACAAACTATAATTTAATGACATTAGCATTTGAAAGTGCTGAGAAATCCTAATGAACAAGAGGAAACAAACAAGTAAATAAAAGTTAAATACAATGGAAGTAAGTAAGGAAGGAGTAATATATACATATAATATATAAAAAAATATATATAAATAATTCCATGTAAAGTTTCCTACAGAAACCTGGCTTATGGCCATGATTTCAAAATACTCATCTCAACAAGTCCACTCTAACAGTCCAGTCACAACTAACTAATTCTCAGTTAAGAATATTTGACTGTATAGAAAAACAGGTATTTATAAAAATCAAGTATTGTTTCTCACACTTTCGTAGCAAACAAATAAATAATATACATTTATAAAAAAATTGATAATGTAGAATAATTTAAAATGTCCTTCCGATGTAAACTGACTAAAAATAGACGTGTGGCACTCGGAGACTGCCGCGGTAAAGCTATTGCATAGCATTTTATCAACTTATGCAATTATAATTATATTTTTATTTTATGTATGCAGTATTTTTTTTTCTTTGTTCTTTTTTTCTTTGGAGATGCCGTAACTTGTGCTATCTATTTCAATAAAATCGTAATAAAATAATATAATGATACGTGTCAGTGACGAGTGCTCATTGCTCGGATGTGTATTCTTTAGTGTGATGCCACTACTGTATTTATATCACAAGCTTCTCGTCAGCAAGTCTAATAACACGTGATGTCACGTAATTATTTTTTTATAATTTTAACACCATATATATATGTACATATACATACACGATAAGGTCTAACTAGTTGCGGGCTTGAACTTACTCGTGGACGAAGACAAAAAGCACCTAGCGTTGTGTGTGAAAGAGATAGAATCAGTCGTGAGCAGTTAGCAGCTAGTTAGCCCTCATAGTGTAGTCGCATGCACACATACACCGTGCCGAAGATTGCCAAACTGAAACGACGTTCGATGTTAGGAGTTAGAAATTTTCGCTACGGAATTTCTGAATTCGGTCTCCGCGCTCAAGGCCCGCGATAGAAGCTATGCAATAAAAGGTTTAAAAGGTCTTGTACACTAGAATTTAGAAAAAGACTAGGAATTCTTAAGAGTTAAGTACAATCCATGAAGAGATTGTTACAAAATTGCTAGGAAGAGTATATTTCCCCTTTTTTGATAAAAAAATATATTTCATTGTAACATAAAAATATAATGAAATCTTAAAAAACAATCAATTCGTTAGATAAATAAATTTTGAAATAGGCATTCTACATAAATATTGGGTTACAAACCATATATACATACATACATTCTCATATAGTACTTTTAACTGTCAGTCCTTACATTGGTCTTACCATTATAATTTGATTTATTTCATTTGATATATACCCACACATAGACATAGGCATGAACAGAAATATATAATAAGTTGCAATAAATATGTATCATTAACAAGACATTGTCAGACCCCTTATAAAAAATTAAATTAAAAAAATAAAATGTAATATTCTTTTGTTTTTTTTATGTTCCGATAATAAATTTAAAGCGAATTCCGAGTCTCCAAGCAGAATAAATATTTAAAAAATACTGCGAAACTGTAGAGATCTCGTGTATTGTATAATATGAAGTAGTATGAATTCAAGCAATATGCAACGATCTGCTACAAGAATGCTACGGAAACAAAGAGAACATTGGATAATGACCTTATGTTATACTGACAACGGTCAGTGAATGAAAAAAATTAACAAAGCTAAGAACTTTGTCTAGTTGTAATGCTTGAGCTACTTTTTTCTTGCTTACCAGAAATATAGGCGTCAAGTTTAATGCGAAATGTACTTATAAGTCGAAAATGGCCCGAAATAATTTGAGAAAAGTGTAATACGGCCATGCGGCTTTTTTATTTTTGCTTCACTTGGCGGTTCACTATCGTACCAACAGGTTAATTTTACATTTCATTTTTCAGACAATATCGACTTTTATCTATAGTGACAAAATAGTTTTAAATCCAATTACCACTTCAATAAGTAAATATATATGTACAAAATTTCTAATTAATTAATGTCGGTTAGGTATGCGTGTTCATATTGTATCATATCGGTTTCGGTTTAAAGCCATTTATTTCTCATAAAGAACACAAAAGTTCACTTATAATAAGAAATCACAATAATTTTGCTTGAGGGTACATTTAAAAGTCTGCCTTATGAATTATATAGAGTAAAATGAAATGTTGCGGGTAGTTATATTAGACAAACATGTTTAGGTACGGGTTACATTAACTTATAAATTATTTTGCACATATTCCATTACACGGTTTTTGAATATAGGAAAACTCTTGCTATTAATGATTAAGTCTGATAATTTATTATAAATTTGAACTCCTTCAAATAAAATGTTTTTCTTTCCATAGTTGGTTCTGGTTTTTGGAAGTTCTAGTTTATTACGTTTTCTAGTGTGGTATGTATGTGTTTTTTTATGAAAGTGTAATTGTAAATGTGTTTTATTTGTTATTATTTTTCTAATCAACATGCAGGTTTTTAAAGTGTATAATTGATGTATATTAAGAAATTTTGTTTTTTTTTTTTTTTTATATAATTAAACGGATGGCGTCATATAATCATATTTATAAAGAACTTTAATAATTTTATTTTGTAAAGTTTGTAATGACTTTATGTTAGACTTCGCAGCAGTTCCCCATATTTCAATAAGATATTCGATATGAGGTTTACTAAAGAATTATAAATAATAGGACGAATTGTATTAGGTATACATAACGAAATTCTACGTAGTGCTCCTATCAAAGGGATATTTTATTTTTAAGATGATCAATATGATATTGCCAGGTTAACTTGCTATCCATTATAAGACCTAAATATTTTCATGATCAGTTTTATTTATTGGCTCGTTAAAAATTGTTAGTTGGTAATGATTTGGTATATTTTATTTTTAGGCGCGAAGATCATATATGATGTCTTTTTGGTATTAATAGTTAATAAATATCTCAAGTCTATCCTACGACGATCTGAAACCTACAGGGTTCTGAAACCTTCGCACAAATCGGTAGATTTAAAATTCTCTCTTTATATAAAATAAATGTATGTAATGTATGATTAATTACATACCCACATGATCACACAGTTTTTAGTCATTGATACAGCCACATAGTCGGATAGTATTATTAATGAGGCACACAGTTACATTTTCCATAACCATGACATTAGAAAATCATAAAGTCTTGGTCGTTGACACACTCTTACGCATCGGTGATATCTGTTGTTATTTTAATAAAACATAAGTGGATTTAATATGGTTACTATGACAACCGACATAAAACCTAATTTTATGACGGTGACGTGTTAATAGAATGAAGATCCAAATCTACCGTACAATCGGATATGATATTAATCGGTAATTTAATGGACCGAATGATTCGTTGTGAATTCGCAATGCGAATGTAAGACACTCCGTCTCTGCTTAATACGAGTACATCGGTGCCTATAACTACCGGAGTATTCAAAAACGTACTCGGTACTTATATTATTTATTTCCGCGCCACCAAAACCACGCAACAGTGGAATGCACGCATGTAGTTTGCATGAAAAATGCTTAGCTAAATCAGAGCTAATTAACTAGATGTATGAACCGGTATCCATTAATACATCTGTCGGGATGCCACCTAGTACCGCCGTAATTACGTCACGATTATTAATGTCAGTTACGACTTCTCGACAAAAATTTACGTTACCCGAGTTCGATCGTCCTTAAGCAAAACAGTTCGGTTTACTATGACCGATTTTCTTACAGAAGTTACAAGCTACGGATTTAAATTGAAACGAATTAGTCCTTGAGGATTGAGGCAGAGGCAAGTTTCGTGGCTTAGTTTTATTAATGTCAGGTTTAGGCCGTTTATTACTGCATGATGCACTCATGTGTCCCCATTTATTATACTCACAGCATTTAATATTTATTTATTTATATATTTATATACCAAGAGAAGAAATAGTTACATAATTAATTATAAAAGACATGTGATGCACAAAGGATAACTCATCTCTTAAAAGAGACCTCTACGAGAAACCCTTTTCATAAAGGAAACTACATAAAGAAGCGTGGTGTACATAGGTACAATAAAAAGAGTGAAGGGAAAAAAATATAGAGATTTATATATAGATAAGCAAACAAAAAAAATATAATAATAGAAAATTTTGATATTATACATACATAGATATATACATAAATATACACATAAATATATACAAATATTATGAATAAATAAACATTACATATCAGAAGGTAAAAGTGACAGAAGATGTCACTTAAGTTAATGTTTAAATGCAGGTGCACTTGGTCTCTCTTTGTAAACAGAAGGTGGGAGTGAGTTCCAAAGCTGTGCACCTTGGACAGAGAACGATTTATGGAAAAATTTTGTATTAAAGGAGGGGATATCGAGAGGCTCCACTATGCTATATTTTGCATATCATGTTATATATGAATGAAACTAGTATTTTTCGGATTTACTACGCGGATTTTATTATTTAAAAACTACATAATCCCGACGTTTCGGTTACTTTGCAGCAACCGTGATCACGGGCAGACGAGGTGTGAATGTCTGTCAGTTGGTCCTTGTTATTTATCATCTACCGCCATCGATTTCATCTCATCGATTTCATCTCAACGGTAACTCGCACCACCACCCTATACAGTTAGCTACCGTTGGCAAATCTTTGTTACAGAGAGCCCAACACCTTTGTGATGCTGACCACCTAGAGGCCGAGCTGCAGCATGTAAAACATGCTCTCACTATCAACAACCTGCCCGTGCCTCGCCAGCATCGCAAGAACCACCTGAAGCCACCCACAGTTGAACGACAACCTGCGATACTACCATATGTGAAGGGAGTTACTGACAGAATAGGCAACATCTTGAAGAAGGTTTCCATTAAAACTATTTACAAACCACATAAGAAAGTGAGCCAATTCTTGAGACCAATCAAGAGTAACATTCCTTTACAACAAGCGGGTGTATACAAACTCGACTGTGACTGTGGCTTGTCATACATTGGACAGACGAAGAGGAGCATCGGTACAAGGGTTAAGGAACACATCTCAGACATCAAAAACAGGCGCGCGTCGAAGTCAGCAGTGTGTGAACACACAATGGACAAACCAGGCCACTACATTCGTTTTGATAAACCTCAAATCCTCGCTCGGGAAGACAAGTATATACCGAGATTAATTCGCGAGGCTATTGAAATTAAAAAACATCCCAATTTCAATAGAGAAGATGGCTGGAATCTATCAAACACCTGGGACCCCGTTCTTAAAAATATAAAATCCCATGTCCGAAACCACACCGCAGGACCTCAAGACACCGTGAGCGCATTCTGCCGGCATCCAGAGCGGTACGCCAGAAAATTAAGAAATCGATGGCGGTAGATGATAAATAACAAGGACCAACTGACAGACATTCACACCTCGTCTGCCCGTGATCACGGTTGCTGCAAAGTAACCGAAACGTCGGGATTATGTAGTTTTTAAATAATAAAATCCGCGTAGTAAATCCGAAAAATACTAGTTTCATTTAAATGAATACTCGCGAAAATCTTAGATCTCATTACATGTTATATATGCCTGAATATAATGATGAAATTTAAGAATACTCCTTGCCATATAGACATCTAATAATTAATTATAACTGGCTATTGAATAATAATAGTATGTAATTTTACCAGACAAACGTTTCGTTATATACTTTTGTTGTTTGACGAATACCTTAACGAATACCATATCCCTAAACATAACGATAATTTTTAAGAATGTGCCCTCATATCTTAGAATTTACAAATTAAAAATGCCTATGTAACATATCCCTGAATGTTAAGTTACAATATATTTATTGCCTTTTAATGTTTTTTAAGTCTGTGGATTTTTTCGATATTTAGAATATTTTCTACATAATTTGATAATTTTTTTAGAAAATATTCTTAAAAAAAATATCAAATTGTGTATTAGTTATCGTTTTATAATTAATTACAAAAACATTTTCGCTACGTCGAAAACTTCCTATATTAAATGAATCTTGATGGAAATAACATTGTGTTTTACCTAGTGTATTATATACTCCATTGAAGAGCATTTTATTTAACATATCTTTGGTTTAATTTTGTTTCAATTTATATCATGTAGAGAGACATTTGAAAAATTTTCTAAATTTAAATATGGAAATTTAATGTTTAAATAAAATGAAACTAGTAAATTGTTGTTTGTGTTACGAAAAGGTATAATAATGTTGTTAATCTACTTCACATATTATATCATGTTATTATCTTATGCTTTTGAAAAACTTCTATTAAAAAAAAAAAAAAAATAACAATACATTGACGATAAAAAATGTATATTATGGATATGGACATGGAGCTTATGAGCTTGTTGCATGTTAAGGTCCGTCAATAATTTTCACACAACTGGAAGCGTATCCCTAAGATGAACTAGAGACTTTCGAATCCCTAGTTTATCACTAATTATCGGAAAGTCTATCTAAAGGTGTACTGTACACACACGATTCCGCCGAAACCTACTGTGAGTATGCAAGGGAGAAGGTCAGATTGCTTCGTTACACCAAGGTACCTTCTTCAGAAACTCAATTAATTGAACTTATTTCCGGTGAAATAGTAGAAGTCGACGTTAAAATGACTAATTTAGACAAATTTAAATAACACAGTTCGTACTGTGCCTGATCTGATAGTTTTACTTTCTACGTATGAAAAGGCTTCTAAAAAAATAAAAAGTAATTCCTGGAAGTTATAAAACCCTAACAATCTATTGCTAATAGTACAAAACGATTTAAATAGTACAAAACGATTTAAGTCGAGTAATGAAGTGGGTTTCAAGGCAGAAAAAAGGTATTACACTTTTGGTTAAACGCGACACCTTATGTCACAGTGCCCTAAAAATACTTTTCAGTCTAGTATCAAAGAATTGAATAAAAAAATTCATAATCAATTAGAGTAAATTGCACCTTCTGTAAAAAGGAGGGTCACATTTTTTGTAAAGTGCTTGTATCGAGTTGCTTGTTCTGTATGTAACAAGATGGGCCATTCATCTGACAAATATTTTTAGCGACTTTAAAGATTTGAGGAAAATAAAAACATGGACATTGAAAACACTAATTGACTAGAAACATCGAGGATTGCATTATGAAGAGGGTTTGGTCCAGAACCGAGGATCGTACATAAATCTTTTATTCCAACTTTCACTCAAGTTCCTTGGAATATAGTTCTTGCATCAAACTATTTCAGTACACATCTGGTAAATGTAAACAATTTATAGTGGGTACTAAGGCTAACAGCAATCCTGTGCCGCTGGTTGGAGGCCGCCCATCTGAGACCTGCTGTCTCTGGGCACCGCCTCGCCGGCGGCGACTCTGCCATGCTGCCATGACGGCAGGGCTGCAAACGCCCGCCCCAACAACCCGCTTACATTCACAAGTGGAGTCGCAGCCAGCTCATGGGTCCTACGCCCCGAAGAGTTAACCTCGACCCCTCCTGCGGGGGGCCCGATATGGCCTCGTTGTTGTAGCAATCCTGCTTTATTATCGTCAGCACGTAGAGTCCACGATCTCACTTTATTGACAATTGAAGAATAAAATTTATTGACCAGGGTAACGCCATTATATTATTACTTTAATTACAAAACACAACTGACTTTTCAAAGAAAATAATTAAAACAGTACGACTTCTTGATAAATCACTTGTTTATTTTCAATTTCACAAAGTAATGCACAATTACATCCAAAAAGGCTCTTTATATAATCTCTCCTCCCCTCTCCTCTCCTCTCCTCCTCGATACATCACACCACTCCACACCTCGCCCGCCGCCAACTCGCCCCTTAGTCAATACAGCTCCTCTTATTTTTTGTTACAGTCGGCCATCCTGGAACAATTGCACCGCAATTGGCGCAAACATTCGATGAGCTTTCCAATAAACCAATAAGATCATATCTAGTTACCAAGTCATCATCACTACTAGTCTCACTACAGTCTCACTAAAGTCTGGAGCACTACGATATAGTCTAAGAGAATCTGCTGCAACAATTCCCGAAAACTCTTTATAGCCCCTCATTCCTTTAACGCTATCGATTTCATGTCGCCCATTATGAAGAACCTTTTGTACAATGTAAGGCCTTTTTTTTTTTTTTTTTTTTTTTTTTTTTTTTTTTTTTTTCGGGGAGAAATCCGCTTACAGACTGCCCACTGCCCTGGCTCGACAGTGGGATGTGTGTGGGGGTCGCCCAGCGCCTGATGTTTTTGGCACTGGGAATACCCACTAAAACTCCCCGGCTTCCTTTCCTGCCCATATTGAGGGTGATTTGGGGCCTGCTACAGCAATTCGCCAAATTCACCCCCGGGTCGCCCGACTTCAGTGTGCCGGACTACCGCGCCGGTAGGGGATTACCCGGGAGAGCCAAGATAACCCCCAGACGTGGTGACCAGATGCAATGCCTGCGTCAGTGCCATTTGACGCAGACTGGTCAAACCGCCAGGTCATCGGAGAGAGGCGTTTACAAGTTTACCCGTCTCCTCCGACCCGTTCGTCTACGCCGGAGGGGAGCGGCTAGAGCATCCTCCTCCCGCTCCCTCTCCGCGGCTTCCTTCGCCGACATAACTGTTTCGGCGAAACAAGCGACAGCCTCCCAAGCCTCAACGCTGTCAATCATGGCTTCGACCATATTTTGAAGCGAGAGTCTCCTCCCGCCGAGCGCCGCAGTGAGTTCACGGCGCTCATACTGCCATGCCGGACACACTGATATTGTGTGGTCGGCAGTGTCGTCAGGATCGCCGCAGTGGTGACACTGCGGCGTCTCTTCTCTTCTTGCGATCCGGTGCAGATAGTGGCCGAAACAACCATGTCCGGTCAATATCTGCACCAGACGGAAGGTGAGGCTGCCCTGCTGGCGCCCCACCCACTCCTCTAACACCGGACGAAACGCCGTTATCGTCCAGTGACCTGCGGTGGGGTTGGCAAGTGCCTCCTTCCACCGGTGTAGAGCCTCTCTCTGTGCCTCGGTTCGGGCCTGCTCTATGTCAACCAGAGCAAGCTCATCACCCCGCTGTCTCGCCTCGACTTTGTGATGATACACCTCCGCAAGCACAAGTGCATCGATTTCCAAAGGAGGCGTGGCCGCTAGTACACAGGCCGCTTCATGGCTAACTGTACGATATGCCCGCACGGCTCTGGTCGCGATTATTCTTTGCGGCCTGCGCAAAAGGGCTCGCGTGCGGGATGTGATGCACTCAGCCCACACCGGAGCTCCGTATAGTGCCATCGACCGTATTACCCCGTGATACAGCCGACGGCATTTTGTGTTCGGCCCTCCCACGTTGGGAAGGAGCCGTCCAAGACCGGCTGCGGCGGCGCATAGCCTGGGAGCTAGGAGTTTGAAATGCTCCTCAAAGCTCCACCGGGGGTCCAAGATAAGGCCGAGGTACTTAGTATGAATTTCTACTGGAATTTGGACCCCCTCTACCAGTACTCTGAGCTCCAAGTGGGCTCTGCGTCGGGGGGCATGGAATGAGATGGCCCTCGTTTTGTTGAGGGCTACTTCCAGACCCAGTAGGCGGATACGCCGAACGACCAAAGAGGTGCCGAACGACGCAAGGTTGACCGCCTCATTCCAACCATTCGCTGCCGCCACGACCAGCGTGTCATCCGCAAAGCAGATGACATCCATGCGCGGCGGCATCACGCCCCGCAGAACCCAATTATACCCCAGGTTCCATAATAGAGGGCCTAATACGGAACCCTGAGGTACTCCTGCCGCCACTCTCCACGACTCGACGCGGCCCTCCGCGCTCTCGTAGAGGACCATCCTGTCCTGCAGGTAGTCCCTGACTATGGCGCGAAGGTACGAAGGCACTCGATGATACTTGAGTGCCTCCGTGATACACTCATGGGGGATGGTGTTAAACGCGTTCGCGATGTCCAGGGACACCGCGATCACCACCTCCCCCCTGTTGAAAGCCGCCTCAGTCCACCTCTTTAGGCGGCTCACCGCGTCGATCGTAGCCCGACCAGTGCGGAAGCCGTACTGGCATTCCGCCAGGTCGGGTCCTCTACCTTCCAGGTGCTGGATGATGCGGGAGGCGAGAACCTTTTCGAAAGCCTTCCCCGCCTCATCCAGTAGCACCACTGGCCGGTATCCCTCTGGGGCATCCGCCGGACGGCTCTCCTTACGGATTAGGCACAGCCGCCCTACTCTCCATCGCCTGGGGAAGCGGGCCGCCGCCATGCAGGTATCGAGCACTGCTCGAAACCGATCCTCCAGGGGTCCCAAGGCGATATCCATCACCTTAGAGGGGGCCCCGTCCGGCCCCGGCGCCTTGCGTTTGTGACGGTGTCTTGAACGGATCGTATTGAATTCCACGTCCGACACAGGAGGGCCGTCAACCCGCTCTCCCTGAGCGAGAGCAGCGGTTGCCATGTACGGAGGTACGAAAGGTCCCGGATCAGGGAACAACGTCTCCAGTACCCTCCGCAGCAGCCCAGGCTCCATACAGGAGGTAAGGGAAGCTGCAGTAGACAACTTCCCCCTAATCGCCCTGTAGGGCCTACCCCAAGGGTCGTTATTGAGGATACCCAGAAACTGGTCCCAGGCATCCTCTTTGGCCTTGCGAATGGCCGTCCGCAATGCCTTGTTGGCGTCCTGGTAGGCCCGGTATAGAGCTTCCTCTACAACGGGCGTTCCTCGGGCGCGCCTACGGCAACGCTGGTAGGCGCGTCTGGCTCCCATACTGGCAGTACGCAGGCTGGACAGTTCCTGCGTCCACCAATATACTTTCCCCCTGTTTCGTGGGCAGGCCTGCGTCTTCGGCATGGCGGCGTTGCAGACAACCTTAATGTCGTCCGCAAAGAGGTCCGCCATGCTGTCCGCATCCCCAGCGATAGTGTCGGGCACTTCGGCCCATGCTCTCACCATCGCTGCCTCCTCAGCCACATCGGGTTGGAGGCGAACAAGTGACCACCTTGGGAAAGGTGGTCTGGTACCCAGCTGGAAAGGTGTCCCAGGGGACGTCGGGGAGACCTCATATCGGACGTACCGATGGTCCGAAAGGGTCACCGCTTCCGCCATAACCCGCCAGTCCCTGATGCGGGCGGCAAATGATGGGGTCGCAAAGGTCACGTCCACTATGGATGTGCCTTGCCACCGGACGCAGGTTGGGGTGGTGCCTCTATTGAGAATCTGGAGTCCCAATGACAGAACCCAGGACTCCAGGACACGACCGCGGGCGTTAGTTCTGATAGAGCCCCAAGCGCGAGACCACGCATTGAGGTCCCCAGCCACCAGCACCGGACTGGGGGCCACCCGAAGGATGACTCCTTCAACCGTAGCCAGGAACGACTCAAAGTCGGCCCGGCTGCGGTTTGGGGAGAAGTATGTAGAGACCACCACTACTTCTCCCCATCGAGCTGCCACAAAGCCCGCTCCTCTCTCCACAACGGAGTGAGTGCAGGCCACGCCGGGAAAGAAAATAGCCGCGGAACCATCCACTGACCCGGCCCATCTATGGGTTCGGGGTATAGAGTATGGCTCCGCAATGACAGCTACATTTATGTTCCACTCGGCCACAGTCTGGCACAAGAGGTCCTGTGCTGCGACCGCGTGGTTTAAGTTCCCCTGAAGAACTTTACCTATGGGCCTAACTGGCATTGTTGATTTCCATAGGCATCTCTACAGGGGCGGCCGACACGGAAGTCGAGCGGAGGGCTGATCCCCATTGTAGGGAGCGGCCTTTGACCGGAGGGGGGTTACAGTGGGCTCCCCCCATTCGGTGACCCGATGCCAAGCCCCGGTCCTTGCACACCGCGCAGCAAAGTGGGGCTGTGCAATCTTTAGATATGTGCCCCTCTTCTCCGCAACGGAAACATAATCCACTGCGGTCCTTGTTAGAGGGGCAGAGTTGCTGCGGGTGTCCGATGCCGTAGCACCGGTGACACCGCATTGGGCGCTGCTCCAGAACCCTGATGGAGGCAGCGCTCCAGCCCACACAAAGCCGACCCACTTCCGCCAGCTTGGCAACAGTTTCAATGGGGCAGGCAGTTATGGTAGAGCCTACTCCAGTGTACCCGTGGGTAATAAGCCCGACTTTGAAGTCTTCCGGGGAGACTCCAGTTTTTTCTGCCAGCGCCAGACGAATTTCCTCCGGGGTTACTGAGTCGTCCAGGCCGGAAATTCGGACATTGGCCATTTTCCTCGGGCGTGTCACCTTGGCGGCATCCCCTAGAGCTTGGCCAATCCTGGACGCAAGGTTGTCAGCCTGGGCGGCAGAGACCTCCTTAGGGAGCTCAATAATTCGAGCCCCCGTTATCCCCGTCCGAAATTTGGTCGAGCCAATTCCCAGCTCTTCCAAGCTGACGGATTGTTTGGCCTTGGTGATGGCATCCTTGTATGTGATGCCTTCAGCCACGGCCTCTGGCTTGAGGGTCACGACCACCGCTAGGGTTTTAGGCTGCTTCGGGAGTGATGGCTTCTTCTTTTGAGCCTTGGGGGCAGTGGGAGCTGGCGCGGGCTTCTTGGGCTTTGCCTGTTTCACCACGGTTGTCCAGCCTTCCAAAACCATTGGTGGCTCCTGGTGTGAGGGACCCGCCGTCTGCTCTGCAGCCCGACCTGAGATCGTTGCCACGGCCTTTGCTTTGGCCCCCTTTTTAGCTCTTGCCTCCTTTGGCATGTTCGCAGGTGGGACAAGAGTGGTGGGTACTGGCTCGTTGCTTCTTTTCTGGGTGTCAGATGTTAGTGCTGGACGGTGCGAGACGGCTGGAAGGAGTCGGCCATCCACCTCGAGCCCCTCCAAACGGGCACCCAGAATGCGCCCGAATTGCTCAGTCAACTCTCGCTGGAAGCGCTGCATGATGTTGGTCAGCTCCGTCCTAGAGACGCCTTCACTAGGCTTGCTTGCCTGCATCTCCTCTACGGTTTCTTCCACCTCGGCCAAAGGGCTCTTCCTTCGGTTGCCCTGCTCAGCAAATGCTCGCCTGAGCGCAGCAACCTCATCCTGGAGTACGGACAGCTGGCTTCTTAGGCGCTTGTTGTCCGCCTGCACCCTCTTGAGCTCCTCGCTCGTGGACCTTTCAGCGATTGATTCGACCAGCTGATTTATGGCCATGGAGGTATCCTTTATTTCTTTCTTGGTGGTTCCTTTCAGATTTTTGGACTTGGACACCAGCATCCAAATCCTTTCGGAACTCACCTTGGCCTTATTCACTAGGTCCTCCATCGAGATGTCTGGCGACCTCCTACCCTGCACCTTTCTGGGGGAACGCGTTTGTTCCTTCTCCACTTCGGTCACGGTGGAGTCAGTGTCGGTATCCACCATCATCGCTTCCCTCCTCTCACGTCTGGCTTGGGACAAACCAGCATTGTGGTAGGTCCCTCTACCAGTCGAACTTCGGGGGACTTTCGGAAGGACAACGATTGGGAACTTCAACGCAGAATCCCCCTGAGAGTCCGAGTCTTTCCGCTTCCTCGGGTTAGCCTCGGAATCCAAGCCACTCGAGCCAGCGGCCGTCATGCTTCTAGTCTGCCGGGGGATTGGGGAGACTTTCCGAGGAGCTTCCCCTCTCCTGTCCGACGACTCTGAGTTCTCGGACATAGTCCAGTCAAGGGCCCTGCCCAAGACTGATTCTGTTGGGGAAAAAATGTTTTCCCCCAACGACAAATATAAAATAAAACAGACAAACACAAACAACTAAAGGAACAATCAGACAAATCAACGGATCCACACCACTATAGATACAAGGTCCAGTAGGCAAGCAAAGTCAATAAGGGATCGATAATACAGAAAGCAGTTAATACGGAGAGCCGCAAAGTAGTCACCTTCCACTGGCCACTGCGTTACCGCGCACCAAGTGGAGAGGATCAAATAGCAGAGTACAAAACGCAACGAAAACACTCCGAAAAGCCACAAGTAATGATATTCAGATTCGGTCACCCAACCTGCCACTCCGTTACGGTGGTCAGGAAGGGGTCCAGGGCACACGACGGGGACGTACTGAATATCACTTGGGGCGTGCCCCTTGTACAATGTAAGGCCTAGAATACAACACTCGCAACTTACTATTTACATTCTTAACTTCACTTAACGTGGGCGATTGCTTATAGAGAACTAAAACTCCCTTGTTAAATTTATTCTCAGGTTTACGAAGCTTTTCATATTTTTTTCTTCATAATTATGGCTTTTCGTTTTAATCGCTCGGAAGCATTTTTACGTTTCTCGTCAACCGGCTTAAAATTTTCGTTCCCGATCAAATTAGACATGAGTCGATCTCTATGACTAAACATAATTTCATAAGGGTGATAACCTAGACTTCCGTTAATTATATTTTTGATTCCCCAAACCACATCGGGTATACACTCTGTCCACAGGTTAGTATCTATATTACGAGTACGCATAGCATCCAATAATGTAAGGTTGTATCGTTCAACCTGTCCATTGGCGCGTGGACATGCTATAGGATTTAAAGTATGGCGAAAATTATGATTAGTTGAAAACATCTTTGAAAATTCTACTAGTAAAAGCCAAATTTCTATCCGATACTACTCTTCTCCGATAACCGAACAAACTAAACATATCTTTTAAAATAAATTACAGCCTCTACGGAATTCATTGTTCTAACAAAAACTTTGAAAAGGAATCTACTATCATTGAAATACATTGATGACCCTTTTTAGTTTTACCAAAAGGCCGGAGATGATCAATGTGAACTAATTCCATAGGAATAGAAGACTTAGGAATGGGATGTAACTCATCACTTCGTTTACCATAATCTCCTTTTGAATATAAACACTCCAAACAATGATTCACATATTTTTTAATAAAACGAGTCATCTTAGGAAACCAATAATCCGATTTAATTAGTTCCTCACATTGTTTGAAGCCGATATGACCTGTTTGATCGTGAAATTTTTGCATAAACTTCCATCTTGCAAAGGAAAGAACGACTAACTTAGCAGCCCTTTATAGTTTTCCTGTATAATCGATTATTTTTAATTCTATAATCATTTTTAACATCAGTGCAAGCCTGACCTTCTGATAATTGCTTTATTATGCTATTTAATTTATCATCTTGCCGCTGAATAGTCAAATACCAGTCATCAGCAGATATCATATTTATATACCTATCGAACACTTGAGAATACCGAATGTGTTTTGTTGACTTAGCTTCACCTATGTCGGACTGCGACTGAGAGCATCGACATGCGTCATACGTTCTCCCGGTCTATATGCGATCTGGATATCGTATTCCTGGATCGTAAGCCGCCACCTTGCTATACGAAGGATTAAATCCTTTTTGAGCAAGGTATACCTTACAGCTGACCAATCGGTAACTACTTTAATTAATTGTCTATAAACATATATACGACTTTTTTTAAAGAATCAACGACAGCTATCGTCTCAAGTTCATAACTATGATACATACTTTCTTCGAGAGAAGTAACTACTATAATAAAACACTGGTTTTAATTCGCCTTCCGTTTAAAGTTGGAATAAAATTCACGCTACCCCTATTCTACTTGCGTCTTTATGTATCTCACAAGGTAGTAATGGGTCGTATAAAGCCAACACAGGTTTACTATCCTAGATCCATTCAGATTTCTTTTTTGTTAAATCTGTCAACGGCTTCGCTATGATTGCAAATTTATTAATGAACTTTCTGAAGTAACTACACAGTCCCAAAAATTGTCGTAATTGATGTAGATTATTCAGCTTAGAGAAATTCTCCACTGCGTGTATTTTATGATTACCGGTCCTAAAACCATTCGAACTAGTCTCATAACCCAGAAATGAAACTTTTGTTTTAAGGAATGAACACTTTTTAAGGTTTAATTTTAAATCTGCTTTACGCAACTGAGATAGTACCTTTTCTAATAATTTTAAACCATCACATACGCTCGAAGTTGATAGTAACATGTCATCCATAAAGGTTACAATTTCATCACTACCCACAAGTTTCACTAATTTTTTTTTGGGATTACCCTCATGAAAACTGACGGGGCATTGGCTAACCCGAATAGTACCCTCAAATATTCATAAAGACTATCAAGAGTAATTAATGACGTTTTATGCATAGAATCTGCTCTAATTGATAAGTTATGGTAGCCGGAAAATAAGACTAAATTTGTAAAATATTGTTTACCCGACAACTTATTTAATTGGTCATCTATATGAGGCATAGGGAATCTTTCTTTAATAGTAATTGTATTTAATTCCCTGAATCGACACACAATCTACAGTCGCCCTATTTTTTTTTCGTACTAATATAATCGGAGATGCGTATTGCGAATTCGATTCTCTAATAATACCTCCTTTTATTAAATAATTTACCATTGTCTTTACAACTTCTCTTTCCGTAAGCGCTAATCTATACGGCTTTCGAACTACCGGTTTGTTTGTTTCGAGCTCAATAGCCATTTCACCTAAATTTGTACACCCTATGTCGCCAATATTTTTAGCAAAACAATCCTCATACGACTTTAAAAGATTAATTAACGTTACTTGATCATTATTCTCAATATCACTGACATCAATATTTTCAAATTCATTATAATTATCAGAACACTCTCCTCTCCTCAAAGTAAAGCAGTATGATCTCACCTCTGGGTCCGATATGCATTTTTCACCTCGTTGTTCCTTTTTTTCAATAAATGGTACGGGAACCAATATTGCAGACTCTTATGAAGCCGTTCCCATTTCGTAGCACGGAGCTGGTTACGGCATATACTACGTTACCTCATCCTGAACTGCCTGGGCCTCGTACAGTAATCTCCACAATCGGCGTCACGTATTGTAAATTGAACCAAGTTATCTCCAATCGGTACAGAAGTGTCTTCGACTAATTTTACTCTGTAATAGCTAGTATCATCACACAGGTCGATATTATACAAGTTATTGGGGGTAGTTGTTGCCCTTGATAAGTGAGCGCCACACTGAAACACTTTTAGCGTTATGTCATTTTGATTTACAACGGTCTGGCCTATAATAAGAGAGATATCACCCAAATCGACGTTTGTTACTACAGCAGACGTTTTGACGTGAACCTCGTCGATTGATAATTCAAACTGTACCTCTCCTAATGCTCGAACTGTATCACCGTTAAATCCTTTTAACACTGTATTTGTAGGCATTAGTTTGAGTTTAAGGGCATCAGATGCTCCCTTGAGTAGTATATTAAGCTCGCTACCAGTATCTAAATAAGCCTTGAAAAAAAAGTTCACTTACCCTCACACTTTTTCTTATACACATCATTCAACTGTGATATCAATTGAACTTTCCTAACAGGATTTGGTTCTACTTCTGTTCAATTACAAATGTTCGCCAAGTTTACCACACCTGAAACACTTCGTTTATCGGGTAATTTACATGTTGTAGCCACGTGCCCTGTTTCTTTACAGCGATAACAGATCGGTGATTTTTTGAATATACTGTCTTCTGCATGTGATGTGTCGAGGTCCTTCTGCATGTGTTGCTCTTGGTATATTATTTGATTTAGAGGGTAGATATGAATCAAAAGCTGACAAAAATCCTTCATATAACTCATCCGGAGTAGAACACTGAACATTTCTACTCGTTTTTGATCGTACGTAATGTCCTTGATGCTATCCGGATCTCTTCACTTTTATACTTTTTGTTGTAGGTAATCGCACTTCTGATTATTACTTTAATTACAAAACACAACTGACTTTTCAAAGAAAATAATTAAAACAGTACGACTTCTTGGTAAATCACTTGTTTATTTCCAATTTCAAAAAGTAATGCACAATTACATCCAAAAAGGCTCTTTATATAATCTCTCCTCCCCTCTCCTCTCCTCTCCTCCTCGATACATCACACCACTCCATACCTCACCAGCCGCCAACTCGCCCCTTAGTCAATACAGCTCCTCTTATTTTTTGTTACATATATGAAACCATCCGTTGAATTATACAATAAAAAAAACAAAACTTCTTAATATAAATCAATTATACACTTTAAAAACCTGCATGTTGATTAGAAAAATAATAACAAATAAAACACATTTACAATTACACTTTCATAAAAAAACACATACATACCACACTAGAAAACGTAATAAACTAGTATGGTCCGATTGGTTATTTTTGTATAAAATTCCTTTCTGATCAAGGTTTACAAAATAAAAAAAAAAATACCTTGAGAATATAAAAAAATTGCTCGTCGTGAATCGTCTATGAATGTGAATGCAAGATATTATTAGGTACTCACGTTTATTTTAGTAATAAGGGCACTAGTAAAGTCACTAAAGGAAAAGAGTACTACTACGCTTCAAATATTTTGTAGAGATATTATGTATAATATTAATATATAAGTATATATGTATGTAAATGTGTACGTATTTATAATTTATATTTATAATCAGGCTTTTTTAGACAAAGCTGAAAAAATTCTCTCGGTGCTTTGGAATTCTGAGACTCTGAGATGACTCTAAATCAATTTTAATAATTTATGATCTCTTATCCTTTTTTTCTACAAAACTTGAAATCTTTGCAATGCAATGCAATGCAACACTTAAAATTACCCAAAAAAATTAAACAACGGGCAAACATAAGCATGAGATTAAAGCGGAGAAAGATCACCTTGATAGTTTTATATACCCTGACCTTATAACCTTGTATTACAGATGAACATTAATTCAGGAATCATGTTTTGTATGCAATACGGAACGACGATGGTCCACTGCTCTACGAACTTGAAAATAATGCAAATTATTTTATGAAAGCAAAATTCACTTCCATAATGCAAGATTTCAGGAACACGCAAAAGAAACTTATATATCACAAGAACAAGACAGAGACGAAACCTCTTAGCATTCAATGGATTCACCGTGCGGGTGCCGGGTCCATTGCGTTGCAGGGAGTGGAGCTTCAACAGTGCCTGGGACTTGCGACCCAGGTGTAGGTTTAAGGGGCCCCTAACTAACGCGCGTTAAACGCTCACCTCCACTGTCCAAGCTCCTCTCCCTACCTAACCATATTTGAAAAGAACCTACTAGAGCTGCCTTCGAAGTACGTTCCAAGAACGAATTGATGTGAGTTCTGGACAGGCCCAAGTCTTTTAGTAGGTTGTAGAGAGATTTAGCCGTTATACCTCTCGCTCCCACTTCTACCGCATATAAATCCACGACGAACCTATTTCGAGTGAGTTCGTTTGTGAGCTCGTAATATTTGTTGACCTTGATGGTATGGTCTTTGGGGATGTTGGTTTCCCAAGGAACCGTAAGCTCTATCATCACAACGCGCTTTAAGATTCGCGAATACATGAATATGTCCGGTCTGGAGGCCGACGCACAAATATCCTCGGGGATTTTGTATTGTTTTTCACACGTATCCATCATTATAGTCCAATCCGTAGCCGCTTTAAGGATGGAGTAAGGCTTGACATTTGTTTTTATAGTCCTAATGCCCTCTCTCACAAAACCTACTGATCGCTCGTTTGTGGTTATTCCTTTTTGCGCTCTGGCTACCGAAAGACTAACCGCTTCACGTATGATTTCCAGAACCCTATCGTGACGACGCGAGTATTGACCGCTATCGAGGAGTACCTTACATCCCACTAACAAGTGCCTAGCAGTTCCAACTGCCTTCCCACAGATATAGCAAGTCTTTTCGGTACCTTTACCCCATCTTACTAAATTACTCTGATCTGGGAGAGTCATCTGGAACGCATTGAGATAGAATTTTAGCAATGCTGGCGACCAATCATGGATTAAGGTGCGCCACTTTAGTGCCAATGGGATGCAAAAATCTCCTATGTCTAACCACTCGTTCTGCATTTCTAAACTTATTGCATGGATCTTATATTTATCATTCTCGTCTTGTCGAATAAAAGACTTCAATATATCCGTATCTTGGACCTTCCTACTTGATCCTAACCCTACTCTGTTACTTTGCGCTCCTATCATAAACTGCTTGTGGAAATGAAGCCTTGACTCTAGCTCTGGGGCATCTTTGTCTTTTGGGAGCGATGTAACAACGTCATCCTGGGATTTCCCCAAGATGTATCTCTTGGAAACTCTCAGGTGTTTATAGAGCTCCGATGGCCTTTTTAGACTCATCCCAAAACTATTGCGATCCCTAAATAAAGCCGATGAATCAGCCGTTAGCGCGAGCCCGAGCCACAACTTCAACATCTTTATGACGCCTGCATCTAACTTTGACAAAAGGGTTTTATTAAAATCATAAACGAGGAAAGGCCAATTTAAACGTGAAGTTAGATAATTATCGTAGATCCAAGCTTTTTTAACGTTACTGATCTGTTGGCTATCTACCTTGTTGAGATCGTTCAAAAAGCTATCTACTATACCTTCCAAAGATGGAGTACGACCTATATTATCAATCTTCCGACCGAGAAATTTAAATGGTGCATTTTCTGTAACCGTAGAAATGCATTGACCGCCTAACGATAATCCCGGATCGTATGAGGTGTATCTTGTACTCCGCCTACCGAGACACAGACAGTGACATTTACTTGGTTTTGTCCTCAATCCATCGGTCCACTCACAGAATCTATCCACTTCATCTAATAGTACTTGACAGTGTTTGGGGTTACGTGTCAGTATTGCGAGATCGTCAGCGAAGGCTAAAATGGATTCCGTGTATTTATTATTAAACTTGAACCGATACCCCCATTTTTCTCGTTGCTGGTTAATTTATCTACTAAGATGTTAATTACAATATTAAATACAATTGGAGACAAACAGCAACCTTGAAATAGTCCTACATTGTAACTAAAAGTTTTTGAATGGCCTTCTTTAGTTGTTATAGAAAACTTTAATTTTGAGTAATACGACGCGATCATATCAGTAACTAGGGGCGGAAAGTTGTACCATCTCAGCGCGAATAGCATCAGTTCGTGTTGTATCGACCCGAACGCATTCTCTAAGTCTATCCAACAAACTGTAATTTGCCTCTCGCTTTTCCTAGCATCTTTTAAACTCTCCGACAGCAAAGTGTTGTGTTCTAGGCATCCAGAAATTCCGGGTAAAAACCCTTTCTGGTGATTTGGCCTAAAATACCTGTTGCTCAGCATGAATCGCGTCATTCTCGTTTGTAGAACTGAGAAAAAGATTTTGGATATAGTATTTGTTAAGGCTATCGGTCTAGTATCTTTTGGATCTGTGACTCGATCTTTTTTGGGAATGAGGACAAAAATTGCTTTCCCGAAGCACTCCGGGATTTGCTTCCTTGACCAGATTTTATCGTATATATATGTGAGATGTTTACGAACCGATGGACATTTTTTAAAGACTATATATGGGATACCATCGGGTCCCGGCGCAGATTTAGACGATTTTTTCTTTATCTGAATATTTATCTCATCTAGCGTTGGTGGAATGCCGTGGAAATCGAAACGAGGAATTCCAGGTTTTTGTTCGTTGGGATCCGCATAGAGTCTTACACTTTTAGGCACTTCGTATGTGCTCTTAAAATGATCGTAAATTGGTCAAGAGAAGCTGTCCGCGTTCTTTCTTAAAAATGGTTTTCGAATACTCAAAAGGGTTTTTATCAAAATCTACTTCCTGTTTTGCCCGGTCAAAATTATCGCGATTTTCTGCGGTTTGCGCCGATATTCCTTGAATTAATTTTAGAATCGATCTTAACGCCCTAGCTAGTTGATGACTAAGGTGATTGTCGCCTAGGGCTTTGGCTATACGTAGATTTTTTATTAATTCCCGTTTTTTCCTCCTCATTTTTATCTTGAAAGAATTGTCTTTATTTTTGCGAGCGTAATGATTTCGAGGTGGATATTGCTCGTTAAAGTAGTCGTAAATAGTATTTTGGAAAGTTTCTACTCGCGAGTTCAAATCCTGCTTCGAGCCCGGATGCTCTAACAGGTCCGCTAAATTGTCGTCGTGAACTTTCCAAGTCGATTGTTTCATGTTTGGAATGCTAAGACGTGTCCGGATGTCAATGGACTCCTGGTAGTTTCCAGTTAATGGTTCACCATGGGATACATGAGGGTCAACTCTATCCGCAGTGAAAGTTGAAGAACTTACCGACGATTGTCGTGCTTCAACACCATTATGTGTTTTTAGATGTTTAATGTACCAGGCTCGTCTCTTGTAATTTTTCCCGCACGTAGGGCATTTCAAATCCGTATTCGCGCCGTTTTCGCCGTTTACATCGACCGGTGGACAGATCTTTCGCCCCCCCCTCTCGGACTGTCCTAGGTGTATTTTTCTTCATAAGAATAACGGGAAAAAAATAATAAATAAATAAGCTCTTATTAATGTAAATTAGGCCATGACACACGAACACACACAAACAAATAAATATCAATATATATTGATATGAAATATTTAAAACACACGTCCGTCCCAATATGTTCATATAGCACAAATTTCACTCTCAATTCATAGTGAAACATCACCTTCATAGATTTATGTTTCCCTGGTACGATGTTATGAGTTGCGGTACGAGACCAATAAAAAAAAATTTACTTTCGAAGCGGGCATTTCTTTTTCTATAAATGATAAGGCACTAAGTTCGTACAGCCACTTTCGTCTCTCTACTTCGAAATATACACTTAATCAATTTTGACTAAAATTTACTGAAAAAAAAAAACATATATAACGGCGTAGTTCTTATTATTCAAAAAACTAATAATTGTGGGTAGTTGAAATAATCAGGTGTTAGCCGCATAACCACCTGCGTAGCCACCTGTGTAAGTGTAGTCACAACAATGTTGGTCTACAATTAAGAATAAAGTCATTGATGACGTCAGTTATGCTGGCGTCACTCTTTTTAAAAACCACGGCCTGGACCGTACTTCGACATATACTCGTATGTATTTTCTGATTAGAAAATATGTATATGATTTCATTTTCATCTCGTCTGTCAATTGATCATGGTTGCTTGCTACAAAGGAATCACCAGAACTTCGAAAATTGGTCACGTTCGTTTCATAGTGCGGGAACCAGGACTTCATAAGTCTGAAGGAGTTGTACAATATGTTTCATGATTGCTGTGAAAAGTAAAACTTTATTGACCTGACTACAGTTACGTATAAATACATAATACGGGACTCACGTTTTTGATAACGTTGCATACTAGGAGAACAGACTTAAGTATTCTGATTTGTATACAATACTGATACGACTACCCACTGCTCTTAGTTTTCAAGATATGTATGTAAGGCAGACTTTTAAGATTGACAAAATACATTGTTACAAAATGTATGTCTAAGAAAATCTCAGAAGAAAAAAAACTGTTTTTTACATTAGTTTTCAGTAAGCCTGATACAATTGCCCTTTATGCTCTCTGATTTTAGATATCTTAGTTTGATTTAATTTTGAAAACGGGAATTCCTTTCTTCATGATAGCCGACACTAAAATATAGTTTCGCCTTAGTGCGTGCATGCATGTTTGTCACAACGTCTGCACTATTAACCCTTTGAAATGCATATTTGTATGTTTATCGTAGAACCAATTCTCTGGGTTTTCGCAGCATCCCCGTAGCAAATTGTGTAATAGTATTCTGTAGCTTTATGAACACCTGGTACTTCATAATACGCAATAAACGTGACTTGAAACTACGGTTCACAATTTGTTTTTAAATTTAAACTTATTTTTTAAAGGAACGTGCATTATCCAGTAAAAAGTAAATAAAAGTAAAGATAGACAGGTAGTTTTATAAAGAAAAGGCAGAGATAAAAAACCATCTCTTATTTACTCATTAAATATTTCATACTTCATGTATGATTAAAAAATAAAAAATAAAAAATTAAATCCATACTATATACTATTATACTATATACTAATATTTTATCATTATTGTTGTTGTTGTTGTTGTTGTTGTTGTTGTTGTTGTTGTTGTTGTTGTTGTTGTTGTTGTTGTTGTTGTTGTTGTTGTTGTTGTTGTTGTTGTTGTTGTTGTTGTTGTTGTTGTGTTGTTGTTGTTGTTGTTGTTGTTGTTGTTGTTGTTGTTGTGTTGTTGTTGTTGTTGTTGTTGTTGTTGTTGTTGTTGTTGTTGTTGTTGTTGTTGTTGTTGTTGTTGTTGTTGTTGTTGTTGTTGTTGTTGTTGTTGTTGTTGTTGTTGTTGTTGTTGTTGTTGTTGTTGTTGTTGTTGTTGTTGTTGTTGTTGTTGTTGTTGTTGTTGTTGTTGTTGTTGTGTTGTTGTTGTTGTTGTTGTGTTGTTGTTGTTGTTGTTGTTGTTGTTGTTGTTGTTGTGTTGTTGTTGTTGTTGTTGTTGTTGTTGTTGTTGTTGTTGTTGTTGTTGTTGTTGTTGTTGTTGTTGTTGTTGTTGTTGTTGTGTTGTTGTTGTTGTTGTTGTTGTTGTTGTTGTTGTTGTTGTTGTTGTTGTTGTGTTGTTGTTGTTGTTGTTGTTGTTGTTGTGTTGTTGTTGTTGTTGTTGTTGTTGTTGTTGTTGTTGTTGTTGTTGTTGTTGTTGTTGTTGTTGTTGTTGTTGTTGTTGTTGTTGTTGTTGTGTTGTTGTTGTTGTTGTTATTATTATTATTATTATTATTATTATTATTATATTATAAATGCGATAGTAACTCTGTCTGTCTGTCTGTTACGCTTTCACGCCTAAACCAGAGAACCGATTTTGATGAAATTTGGTATTTATCGCAAAAAATGGGGGAATGGGTAAAAAGAGGGGATGACTGTTCGTATGGAAAATCGTCATTTTTGAAGATATAACAGTGAAACTTTGTATTTAGACACTTTATTAGGAATGAAAGAACATAGGCTACTTTTTATAGCGAAAATTGGGGTAAAAACAGGTGATGAATGTTCGTATGGAAAATTGACATTTTTAGAAATATAAAAGTGAAACTATGTATTTAGACACCGCTTGTGTCGCTCTTAGTCTGACCCCTCACCCCAGACCCGTCCGGTATGGTAGTACCTGTCGGTAAAGCCCTGGGGATCACTGGAGCACTCAAGCCCCCCACCATGACAAGTTGACAGCCCCCGGGGGATCGTCGAATTAACCTACCCTAATCTACAATCATGTAATAAAGTGATGAAATACACATGTATTTCATCACTTAATATTTTCCAACCCGACCCCAAAAAAAAAAAAAAAAGATATAAATTTAATAAAAACTCATCTGTCCCATATCGGATTTTTTCAATCTATAGTGTAAAATCACCCGCAAAGATCTATGTTCTCCTGGTAAGGTGATATGAGTAGCGTTGGAGCTACGAGAAATAAAAAAAATCTTTTTAACTTGCAAAGCTGGGAAATAACGATATTATTTTTAGACAAATGCCTTTAGTTTGTGAAGTCTATTTCGAGTCTCCACTTTCTTAACTACTAGATTTGGGAATAACTCCTTTTTGCTGATTCGCCTGAAACTAACCGAAAAAATCTATCGCTTTGATGAACATTAATTAATAAATAAATTATTATTATTTTTCTGATTTATTTATTTAGAATAACAATAAAATATATTTTTTTAATTCTGTTTTTCTGCCTCTTATACATTTAATTAATCATTATTGTTTTGGATTAATTTTCTCGTTCTTTTTAAAACAAAACAAAACATAGTTCAAGTCAGGTTTATTTCATAATATAATGTACCAGGTATTCATAAAGCTCCAGAGTACTGTGCTACGATTTGATACGAGATTTTTATGTAAAATAAAAAAAAAGTATATTGATCTCACTACAGATTAATGTATCATAGTATGGGAGTCACGTTCTTGATAGCGTTGCATACTAGAAGATCAAATTTAAGTATTCTGGTTTAATTATTAGGACGGCCCACTGTGGCTAATGTTCAATATAAATAAAGGAGGCTTTTAAGGTATACATAATATGTAGTTACAAAATGTATTCCTAAGAAGTTTAAAAAACTTTTTTTTTTACATTTTCTTTCAATAATCGGAACAAGAAAAATGATTTAACTTATAGTCTTCTACACGGAATTATAATTGTAAGATATTGAAAATCTTCATAAAAGAAAATGATGTGTTTAAAGTTAAACATTTTTCTTCTTTTAATTTAAGGTTTTAGGAATTTTAATAGCGTACAAATAGTTTTAAAGAAACAAACTATAATTTAATGACATTAGCATTTGAAAGTGCTGAGAAATCCTAATGAACAAGAGGAAACAAACAAGTAAATAAAAGTTAAATACAATGGAAGTAAGTAAGGAAGGAGTAATATATACATATAATATATAAAAAAATATATATAAATAATTCCATGTAAAGTTTCCTACAGAAACCTGGCTTATGGCCATGATTTCAAAATACTCATCTCAACAAGTCCACTCTAACAGTCCAGTCACAACTAACAAATTCTCAGTTAAGAATATTTGACTGTATAGAAAAACAGGTATTTATAAAAATCAAGTATTGTTTCTCACACTTTCGTTGCAAACAAATAAATAATATACATTTATAAAAAATTTGATAATGTAAAATAATTTAAAATGTCCTTCCGACGTAAACTGACTAAAAATAGACGTGTGGCACTCGGAGACTGCCGCGGTAAAGCTATTGCATAGCATTTTATCAACTTATGCAATTATAATTATATTTTTATTTTATATATGCAGTATTTTTTTTTCTTTGTTCTTTTTTTCTTTGGAGATGCCGTAACTTGTGCTATCTATTTCAATAAAATCGTAATAAAATAATATAATGATACGTGTCAGTGACGAGTGCTCATTGCTCGGATGTGTATTCTTTAGTGTGATGCCACTACTGTATTTATATCACAAGCTTCTCGTCAGCAAGTCTAATAACACGTGATGTCACGTAATTATTTTTTTATAATTTTAACACCATATATATATGTACATATACATACACGATAAGGTCTAACTAGTTGCGGGCTTGAACTTACTCGTGGACGAAGACAAAAAGCACCTAGCGTTGTGTGTGAAAGAGATAGAATCAGTCGTGAGCAGTTAGCAGCTAGTTAGCCCTCATAGTGTAGTCGCACGCACACATACACCGTGCCGAAGATTGCCAAACTGAAACGACGTTCGATGTTAGGAGTTAGAAATTTTCGCTACGGAATTTCTGAATTCGGTCTCCGCGCTCAAGGCCCGCGATAGAAGCTATGCAATAAAAGGTTTAAAAGGTCTTGTACACTAGAATTTAAAAAAAGACTAGGAATTCTTAAGAGTTAAGTACAATCCATGAAGAAATTGTTACAAAATTGCTAGGAAGAGTATATTTCCCCTTTTTTGATAAAAAAATATATTTCATTGTAACATAAAAATATAATGAAATCTTAAAAAACAATCAATTCGTTAGATAAATAAATTTTTGAAATAGGCATTCTACATAAATATTGGGTTACAAACCATATATACATACATTCTCATATAGTACTTTTAACTGTCAGTCCTTACATTGGTCTTACCATTATAATTTGATTTATTTCATTTGATATATACCCACACATAGACATAGGCATGAACAGAAATATATAATAAGTTGCAATAAATATGTATCATTAACAAGACATTGTCAGACCCCTTATAAAAAATTAAATTAAAAAAATAAAATGTAATATTCTTTTGTTTTTTTTTATGTTCCGATAATAAATTTAAAGCGAATTCCGAGTCTCCAGGCAGAATAAATATTTAAAAAATACTGCGAAACTGTAGAGATCTCGTGTATTGTATAATATGAAGTAGTATGAATTCAAGCAATATGCAACGATCTGCTACAAGAATGCTACGGAAACAAAGAGAACATTGGATAATGACCTTATGTTATACTGACAACGGTCAGTGAATGAAAAAAATTAACAAAACTAAGAACTTTGTCTAGTTGTAATGCTTGAGCTACTTTTTTCTTGCTTACCAGAAATATAGGCGTCAAGTTTAATGCGAAATGTACTTATAGGTCGAAAATGGCCCGAAATAATTTGAGAAAAGTGTAATACGGCCATGTCGCTTTTTTATTTTTGCTTCACTTGGCGGTTCACTATCGTACCAACAGGTTAATTTTACATTTCATTTTTCAGACAATATCGACTTTTATCTATAGTAACAAAATAGTTTTAAATCCAATTACCACTTCAATAAGCAAATATATACATATGTACAAAATTTCTAATTAATTAATGTCGGTTAGGTATGAGTGTTCATATTGTATCATATCGGTTTCGGTTTAAAGACATTTATTTCTCATAAAGAACACAAAAGTTCACTTATAATAAGAAATCACAATAATTTTGCTTGAGGGTACATTTAAAAGTCTGTAGTTATATTAGACAAACATGTTTAGGTAGGGGTTATATTAACTTATAAATTATTTTGCACATATTCCATTACACGTTTTTTGAATATAGGAAAACTCTTGCTGTTAATGATTAAGTCTGATAATTTATTATAAATTTGAACTCCTTCAAATAAAATGTTTTTCTTTCCATAGTTGGTTTTGGTTTTCGGAAGTTCTAGTTTATTACGTTTTCTAGTGTGGTATGTATGTGTTTTTTTATGAAAGTGTAATTGTAAATGTGTTTTATTTGTTATTATTTTTCTAATCAACATGCAGGTTTTTAAAGTGTATAATTGATTTATATTAAGAAGTTTTTTTTTTTTTTATATAATTCAACGGATGGCGTCATATAATCATATTTATAAAGAACTTTAATAATTTTATTTTGTAAAGTTTGTAATGACTTTATGTTAGACTTCGCAGCAGTTCCCCATATTTCAATAAGATATTCGATATGAGGTTTTACTAAAGAATTATAAATAATAGGACGAATTGTATTAGGTATACATAACGAAATTCTACGTAGTGTTCCTATCAAAGGGGATATTTTAATTTTAAGATGATCAATATGATATTGCCAGGTTAACTTGCTATCCCGGCGTCGGGACGTGACGACCCCATCGCCCACCGTTTCACCGGTGCAGTCAGTCACAGGGGGGAGGACCTTGACCTTCTTGCAAGGTCTTGGTTTGCGCTGAGCGGGGCAAAATCCCGGTCAGGTTCTGGAGGTGGCAGGCCTTGTGCTGGCATAGGGTCTGTGCCTCTGAGGGGAAGTTCTTCCTCACGATTCTCTGATCTAAGCAGAGAACGTAGCGGAGGAACAAGGACGGCACTCGTTGTGCTCTCACCCTGCCAACGAGTAGCTTCGGGGCACATGTTGTCCCCGACTGCAACCGTCTAAATCGTAATCCGGGAAGAGTTCATAGTCATGTTTTATGACTCGGAACGGGACGAGGGTCTTGGCTTAACCACCCGGACCGCGAGGAAGATAACCTCTATAAAAAATTCCTCCAATACTAAGTTTTGGTGCGCGGCGAGGGTATGTATGGCTGAGGAGTAGTATCAGTTGTGAGCACACCCCCAGCTAGGGCACCGGTGGACACGCTAGTTGGGAAACAAATATACACTTACCCAGGGACAGGGGGCACTCCCTGGGAGGACCTGTTATTTCCCCCACACTCGTGGGACCAATATGGTAAATAAACACGAACCTCAAAACAAAAAAGTAGAAGTAGAAGTGAGAGCAAGCGAGTTTAGCTCGCTTGCTGGTGGCGGGGAAAGCCTAGGTGGCTCTCGGGAGCTTGGGGAGGTGCTGAATTCGTCAAGTAAGTCCATTGGACGGGCGACAAACCCGAGAGAGTCATACTCAGAGTCAGACTTGAGTGTATCTGGCCCTTGCTCACTGCGCAGCGTGAGCTCTCAGCGCCAAAAAAGGCCGAGGGGAACGCTAAAGCGTCCTAGGTTGGAGGACGGCCGAGAGTCTTCCTCCAACGTGCAGGAGGGCCCAGTACCCAAGATCCCCACGGCTGCGCGGGGTAAGGGTAAAGGGAAGGGTTGCGTGAGGGAAGCAGGTGGCCGGACCGAGCCGACTGATCATCAGGGTACTAACAGTAGTGCCCTTGTAAGGGCTGGCCCCTCAGATTCCTCCGATATGGAGGTGTCTGGTGGCGAAGATATGGATGGAGAACGCGGCTCCGCGAGCCTTCGGAAGACAGTGGCGGAGGCTCTTCGTATGGTGGCTGCAAAGAGATCCCAGCCCGCCAGAAACGGTATACTAAAGCATGCGGAGTCGGCCATCATGAAGGCGGCTGCTCAGCAGAGCTTGGCAGGGCGGCAGATAGTCGTCTTGCAGAAAGAGATTGCCGAGATGAGGCGAGAGTTAGCCCGTTTGGAGTCTGTCAATGCAACTCTTGTAACTGAGCTCCGGTCGGCAAAGGCTGAGCTTGCCGATACTCGCGGAGGCCGATCCCAGCCCACGCATCCGGCGGAATCCAACCTGCTCAGCCTGGTGAGGAGGGAAATCGCGGCGTTCCAGCAACGTTTTGACGCGTTGGAAGGTAGGCTACTCCGCCCCTCGCTCACTGCGAGTCAGTCGGATCCCAGTTCATTTGCGGCTGCAGCAGCTAAGCCGCCGGCCAGCCTTGGAGCCCAAGGCAAATCGCCGGTAAAGGCACGGGCAGCTCCGCCGCCGAGGGTGTTTATTTCACCCCCGGCGATGGTTTCTGCTGCACCATCTGCCAGGACTCCGGCGAATCGAAAGCAAAAGGACACAGCGTCTCAGCCGGCTGGTGCCAAAGCCAGAGTGGCACCTGTCCCGCCATCGGATTCCCTCGCTGGCTGCGACGAGTGGCAAGTAGTCGGGGAGGCAAGGGGCGCCTCCAAAGAGGCAAGGAAGCACCGTAAGAAGAAGCAACAGCAGCAGCGCAAGGAGAAGCGCGCCAAGGCTAAGCTTCTCGCCCCAAAAACTGCGGCGGTAGTGATAACGCTATTACCCGATGCGGCGAAAAACGGCGTGACTTACGGGGATGTTCTCGCTAAAATAAAGGGAATGGTAACACCTGCGGAATTTGGAGCCCCTGACGGGTTTATAGTTAAGGTAACTGCGACTGGAGCTCGTCTTTTGGAGGTCCCCGGCGAGGCCAGCGACCAATCTGCTGATGCTCTAGCCGAAAAGCTTAGGACCTGCCTTGGTTCGGACGAAGCTCGCGTATCCAGGCCCACCAAGTGTCTAGACTTGAGAATTATGGGCCTGGACGACTCCGTCAGGGAGGAGGAGGTGGTGGCCGCTGTTGTCAGGACAGGAGGATGCCATGCTGATCAGGTCAAGGCACGCACCCTCCGATCAGACAATTCGGGACTACGAACAGTTGTGGTTAGCTGTCCCGTCACAGCGGCCAAGAGAATAAAAGAGGTTAAAAGGCTCCTGGTGGGCTGGGTTTCGGCGCAGGTGAGGCTGCTGGAGCCCCGACCTCTAAGGTGCTTCCGATGCCACATTGGGGACCATGTGAGCGCTAAATGCACCTCGGAGGTGGACCGCAGCGATCTCTGCTTCCGCTGTGGTCAACCCGGTCATAGGGCTAGTTCGTGCACTGCCCCGCTGCACTGTGATGCATGTGCAGCCGCCGGCAAGCCGGCTGACCATCGGGTAGGGGGCAAGTCCTGCTCCCCTCCCGTCAAATCCAGGGGCAGGGGTAATTTCTCTGCCTCCAACGTTGACTCTGCTGTTGTTCCCGCCGCCGTTGCTGCAGTCGCCACCACTCCCGATACTGCTGCTATCGCCGCTGCCACCACGGAGGAGGCCGTGATGGACTGTTAATAATGGCTCCATTACGCATACTTCAGGCGAATATTAACCACTGCGCTGCTGCTCAGGATCTTCTGCTCCAGAGCATGGCGGAGTGGTCGATAAATGTCGCTGTAGTCTCAGAGCCGTACTTCGTTCCACCCAACGATCACTGGGTGGTGGACCTGGATGACTCGGTGACTATCATCTCGTCGGCTACCAATGGCACCCCGACCCTAGAGAGGCCTCAGAGAAGCAGGGGCTGCGTTGCTGCTCGGTTTGGAGATATCGCTGTGGTGGGCGTTTACTTCTCTCCGAACCGATCTCTCTCCGAGTTTCACAACTCCCTTAGGGATTTGGTTAACGTCGTTAACGAGTTCCGTTCTCTCACTGTGCTCGTCCTAGGGGACTTCAATGCCAAGAACTTGGCTTGGGGTTCTCGGCTCACCGACGTACGGGGTAGGATGGTGGAAGACTGGGCTTTAGAGACAGGCCTCGTTATTCTAAACCAGGGTTCTGTGCCTACGTGCGTGCGGATGCAGGGTGAGTCGGTGGTGGACATCTCGTTTGCCAGCCCAACTCTGTCATCACGCGTCGTTGACTGGCGCGTCATGGAGGACGTGGAGACGTATTCCGACCACCGGTATATCCGGTTCGACGTCTTTGCCGAGTCCGAAGACCCGCCGGTCAGGCAGGCGCCCTGTGGAACGCGATGGGCCCTGAGGCAGCTAGACCGAGAGTTGTTTCTCGAAGCCGCAATTGTGCAGGCCTGGGTAATTCCACCAGAAAGGCCTGCCGAAGTCAATGAGGAGGCAAGATGGCTCCAGGACGCCATGTCCAGGATCTGTGACGTAGCGATGCCTCGGGTCCGGCCAGGTCAGCGCAAGGGGCAAGTGTATTGGTGGTCTCGGAAACTGGCTGCTCTACGCGGTGAGTGCATCGCAGCGCGACGCCGATACACCAGGCACCGCAGGCTCCGCATTCAGGTTCTGGACGCTGAAACTAGACAGGCGGAATTGTACGAGGAGTACAGGGCTGCGAAAGCTACTCTCAGGGTGGAAATCCGGCGGGCCAAAGACCAGGCCCGCCAGGAGATGCTGGAGAGTCTGAACAGAGACCCGTGAGGACAGCCTTATCGAATGGTGCGGAATAAACTTCGCACCATGGCTCAACCGCTAACTCAGACACTTCGGCCGGAGGTGGTGGAGGCAGTGGTGAGCACATTATTCCCCGACTGCAAAGGGAGTACACCCCTCCGACAATGACTCCGCAACCTGGAGTGCCTTATGCGGATTCTGACGAGGATGACGACAGTACTCCGGTGGTGACCGAGGTAGAATTGAGAGCAGCGGTGCGGCGATTGGGCACCAAGAAAACCGCCCCAGGACCTAACGGTCTGCCTGCTAAGGCATGGGTCTTGGCGTCGGAGCCTTTAAAGCCTCGACTAATTGGTCTCTTCAGTGCATGTTTGGAGAGGGGCCAGTTCCCGCTGTCTTGGAAGACAGGTAAACTGGTTCTCGTGAGGAAGCCGGACCGCCCTGCGGACTCTCCGTCCGCGTACCGGCCTATCGTGCTGCTGGATGAGGTGGGAAAGCTCTTCGAAAGAATACTTTCGAACCGCCTCGTCGCGCACCTGACCGGCAGAGGGCCGGATCTAGCAGACAACCAGTTCGGTTTTCGCAGAGGGCGTTCCACGGTAGATGCAATCATGCGCGTGAGGGACCTCACGACGGGGTCTGCAGTGGCAAGAGGGAGGGTTGTCGTGGCGATGTCTCTGGATATCGCAAACGCCTTCAACTCGCTGCCCTGGAGCTGCATCCTAGAGGCACTCCGATATCACCGGGTACCTGCCTACCTCCGCCGTGTAGTCGAGGCTTACCTGATGGAGAGGTCTGTCATCTACCCTGGTCAGCGAGGCGAGTGGAAGCGCAGAGATATGTCGCGCGGTGTTCCACAGGGCTCGGTTCTGGGCCCGCTCCTGTGGAATATCAGATACGACTGGGTGCTGCGCACCGACCTTCCCGGAGGCGTCAGAGTGGTTTGTTATGCTGACGACACGCTGGTGCTAGCCAATGGGAGGTCGCACCAGGCGGCGGCCAACCTGATGACATGTGCGGTTGAAACACTCGTTTCTAAGATCCGGCAGTTAGGACTCGAGGTGGCGCTCCATAAGTCCGAGGCCATGAGCTTTTACAGCCAGCGGAATGCACCACCTGCAGGTGGGTCCCGAATAACGGTGGGAGGGGTTACCATCGGCATCGAGTCGACGATGAAGTACCTAGGTCTTGTCCTCGATAGCCGGTGGAACTTCGCGGAACACTTCCGACGTTTGGCTCCTAAGCTGGAACGGACAGGGGCTGCGCTCAAGCGGCTCCTTCCTAACTTGGGGGGTCCGAATGCCTCCTGCCGGAGGTTATATTTGGGAATCATGCGGTCCATGGTCCTCTACGGAGCCCCTGTATGGGCGCTAAATCTGAGCCGGCGTCCAGCTCGTACGCTGATCGCGTCCCAGAGGGTTATGGCCATTCGGATAATCCGTGGTTATCGCACTATTTCCGGAGAGGCTGCGAACCTCCTTGCCGGATCACCGCCCTGGGATCTAGAGGCGAAGGCGCTTGCGCAGGTCTTCAGTTTGCGCGCTGAAGCTTGTCGCCAGGGCCAAGCTCCGCTGCCGTGCCAGATCAGAGCGTGGCAAGATGAACTCTAGCGTGATGTCATGACACAGTGGAAGGAACGATTGTCTCAGCCGAAGGCTGGGCTCGCTACTATCGCAGCGGTAAAACCAATCTTTGAGGAGTGGCTGGAGAGACGCTATGGCGTGCTCACCTTCCGCCTGACGCAGGTACTTTCCGGGCACGGATGTTTTGGGAGGTACCTGTTTCGGATACGGAGGGAGGAGACGCCCGGGTGTCGACATTGCGACGACCAGCCAGAGGACACGGTGGAGCATACGGTGGCGGAGTGCCCAGCTTGGGCTGAGCACCGCCGTGTCCTCAGGGTAGCCATCGGCGGCGATGACCTCTCGCGTGCGGCTTTAGTTCAGGCCATGGTGCGGAGCAAGAGGCACTGGGAAGCCGTCTCCTCCTTTTGCGAAGTAGTCATGCTAGCTAAGGAGGACGCGGAGCGCATGAGGGAACGATCCTCTTCACGCGCCAGACGCTGCAGGGGACGCTCCAGGCGTTGGGGATCGCGAGATGACCTTCAGCCACCGTAAGCGCGGGTCTGCGGACGGCGAGCAAGGGTAGCTTGTCGCCCGATCAGAACCAGACCTAAGCGTACGGCGCGTAGCGTACCGCGCGCGCCTCAAAGAGACATCTGACCACCACAGATGGGGCCCGAGAGCCGTTGCCAAGCCGGGTTGCGGGTGCAAGCGAAATGATGTACCGCGGCCTGGCTCGGAGCAGGAGAAGGTACGGGGGGGTTTTTAGTCAGTAAGAGTCTGACACTCCCTCTTGCCCCACCCAGGACAAGAGGGGTCATATGATGATTTTCCCCTTTATAAAAAAAAAAAAAAAAAAAGGTTAACTTGCTATCCATTTGTAAGACTTAAATATTTTTCATGATCAGTTTTATTTATTGGCTCGTTAAAAATTGTTAGTTGGTCATGATTTGGTATATTTTTATTTTTAGGCGCGAAGATCATATATGATGTCTTTTTGGTATTAATAGTTAATAAATATCTCAAGTCTATCCTACGACGATCCCTATGTACACTACGGGGTTCTGAAACCTTCGCACAAATCGGTAGATTTAAAATTCTCTCTTTATATAAAAGAAATGTATGTAATGTATAATTAATTACATACCCACATACATACCCACATGATCACACAGTTTTTAGTCATTGATACAGCCACATAGTCGGATAGTATTATTAATGAGGCACACAGTTACATTTTCCATAACCATGACATTAGAAAATCATAAAGTCTTGGTCGTTGACAGACTCTTACGCATCGGTGATATCTGTTGTTATTTTAATAAAACATAAATGGATTTAATATGGTTACTATGACAACCGACATATAACCTAATTTTATGACGGTGACGTGTTAATAGAATGAAGATCCAAATCTACCGTACAATCGGATATGATATTAATCGGTAATTTAAGGGACCGAATGATTCGTTGTGAATTCGCAATGCGAATGTAAGACACTCCGTCTCTGCTTAATACGAGTACATCGGTGCCTATAACTACCGGAGTATTCAAAAACGTACTCGGTACTTATATTATTTGGTATTTCCGCGCCACCAAAACCACGCAACAGTGGAATGCACGCATGTAGTTTGCATGAAAAATGCTTAGCTAAATCAGAGCTAATTAACTAGATGTATGAACCGGTATCCATTAATACATCTGTCGGGATGCCACCTAGTACCGCCGTAATTACGTCACGATTATTAATGTCAGTTACGACTTCTCGACAAAAATTTACGTTACCCGAGTTCGATCGTCCTTAAGCAAAACAGTTCGGTTCACTATGACCGACTTTCTTACAGAAGTTACAAGCTACGGATTTAAATTGAAACGAATTAGTCCTTGAGGATTGAGGCAGAGGCAAGTTTCGTGGCTTAGTTTTATTAATGTCAGGTTTAGGCTGTTTATTACTGCATGATGCACTCATGTGTCCCCATTTATTATACTCACAGCATTTAATATTTATTTATTTATATATTTATATACCAAGAGAAGAAATAGTTACATAATTAATAATAAAAGACATGTGATGCACAAAGGATAACTTATCTCTTAAAAGAGACCTCTACGAGAAACCCTTTTCATAAAGGAAACTACATAAAGAAGCGTGGTGTACATAGGTACAATAAAAAGAGTGAAGGGAAAAAAATATAGAGATTTATATATAGATAAGCAAACAAAAAAAAATATAATAATAGAAAATGTTGATATTATACATACATAGATATATACATAAATATACATATATACAAATAGTATATATAAATATATACAAATAGTATGAATAAATAAACATTACATATCAGAAGGTAAAAGTGACAGAAGATGTCACTTAAGTTAATGTTTAAATGCAGGTGCACTTGGTCTCTCTTTGTAAACAGAAGGTGGGAGTGAGTTCCAAAGCTGTGCACCTTGGACAGAGAACGATTTACGGAAAAATTTTGTATTAAAGGAGGGGATATCGAGAGGCTCCACTATGCTATATTTTGCATATCAGGTTATATATGCCTGAATATAATGATGAAATTTAAGAATACTCCTTGCCATATAGACATCTAATAATTAATTATAACTGGCTATTGAATAATAATAGTATGTAATTTTACCAGACAAACGTTTCGTTATATACTTTTGTTGTTTGACGAATACCTTAACGAATACCATATCCCTAAACATAACGATAATTTTTAAGAATGTGCCCTCATATCTTAGAATTTACAAATTAAAAATGCCTATGTAACATATCCCTGAATGTTAAGTTACAATATATTTATTGCCTATTAATGTTTTTTAAGTCTGTGGATTTTTTCGATATTTAGAATATTTTCTACATAATTTGATAATTTTTTAGAAAGTATTCTAAAAAAAATATCAAATTGTGTATTAGTTATCGTTTTATAATTAATTACAAAAACATTTTCGCTACGTCGAAAACTTCCTATATTAAATGAATCTTGATGGAAATAACATTGTGTTTTACCTAGTGTATTATATACTCCATTGAAGAGCATTTTATTTAACATATCTTTGGTTTAATTTTGTTTTAATTTATATCATGTAGCGAGAAATTTGAAAAATTTTCTAAATTTAAATATGGAAATTTAATGTTTAAATAAAATGAAACTAGTAAATTGTTGTTTGTGTTACGAAAAGGTATAATAATGTTGTTAATCTACTTCACATATTATATCATATTATTATCGTATGCTTTTGAAAAACTTCTATTAAAAAAAAAATAATAACAATACATTGACGATAAAAAATGTATATTATGGATATGGACATGGAGCTTATGAGCTTGTTGCATGTTAAGGTCCGTCAATAATTTTCACACAACTGGAAGCGTATCCCTAAGATGAACTAGAGACTTTCGAATCCCTAGTTTATCACTAGAAAGGAAACGGGACATAACAGAGTTAAATATAAATGAGAATATGACTGAAATCATACCGATATAGGTTATAACCCGAAAGAAATCATGAAAAGAGATACATAGATTTATGGACGACAGATGTGTCAGTCGAGATAGAACCTCTGAAGTAATTCTTATTAGTTATGAATGATTTTTTGTTAAATCGCATTTAAGTTAGTTGTAATTTGATAATAATTAATAATTACCTACAATTTTTTTATGACAAATATAATTCATATCAATACACACGATGTAATTCACAAGCACTACATATTTTAGTAATCAAGATTGCTTAATGCGCTCGGGAATTGCGAGTTGGCTGAGTTGCGAGACTTGGTTTGCTGATAAAAAATTTGGTTTTTCATGGCATTGCGTTTTCATGCGAATGCCAAGTCAATCTATTTATTTCAACATAAAATATTTTTAATTTTAATGTGGTCACTATGAGATATGGTTAGATAGTTAATAACGTTATAACTTAAGACAGAAGGCCCCTTAAGAGGGGACCGAAAAGATCAACCGACTTGGTATTACGTACATCATCCAAAATTTTACAATGAAAGAACAGTGTTGCGGGACTTGTTTTTTTTTAAACTTTTGTTATCGATGGCATCTCATTTATTTTTGTGGAAAACCTCCTTTTCTCTTTTTTTCCAGTATGATCTACTTCTCTAACACTCGTGCTATCAACGAATTTTCTGAGAGCCCACTCTCTGACTTATGATACGAGCTACACGTGTATATTTATAGATTACCTTGAAAGGTGGACAGAAAATTCAAAATATTTTAGTTTTTCCCTGAGTTATTCACTAAACACAAATTGTTTTCAAAATTTTGAAGCTTCTTTATAAACTAGAAGCGCCTTACAGTTTTGATGATGGGTCAGTCAGTGAATGAAAAAATTTAACAAAACTAAGAACTTTGTCTAGTTGTAATGCTTGAGCTACTTTTTTCTTGCTTACCAGAAATATAGGCGTCAAGTTTAATGCGAAATGTACTTATAGGTCGAAAATGGCCCGAAATAATTTGAGAAAAGTGTAATACGGCCATGCCGCTTTTTTATTTTTGCTTCACTTGGCGGTTCACTATCGTACCAACAGGTTAATTTTACATTTCATTTTTCAGACAATATCGACTTTTATCTATAGTAACAAAATAGTTTTAAATCCAATTACCACTTCAATAAGCAAATATATACATATGTACAAAATTTCTAATTAATTAATGTCGGTTAGGTATGAGTGTTCATATTGTATCATATCGGTTTCGGTTTAAAGACATTTATTTCTCATAAAGAACACAAAAGTTCACTTATAATAAGAAATCACAATAATTTTGCTTGAGGGTACATTTAAAAGTCTGTAGTTATATTAGACAAACATGTTTAGGTAGGGGTTACATTAACTTATAAATTATTTTGCACATATTCCATTACACGGTTTTTGAATATAGGAAAACTCTTGCTATTAATGATTAAGTCTGATAATTTATTATAAATTTGAACTCCTTCAAATAAAATGTTTTTCTTTCCATAGTTGGTTTTGGTTTTTGGAAGTTCTAGTTTATTACGTTTTCTAGTGTGGTATGTATGTGTTTTTTTATGAAAGTGTAATTGTAAATGTGTTTTATTTGTTATTATTTTTCTAATCAACATGCAGGTTTTTAAAGTGTATAATTGATTTATATTAAGAAGTTTTGTTTTTTTTATTATATAATTCAACGGATGGTTTCATATATGTAACAAAAAATAAGAGGAGCTGTATTGACTAAGGGGCGAGTTGGCGGCTGGTGAGGTATGGAGTGGTGTGATGTATCGAGGAGGAGAGGAGAGGAGAGGGGAGGAGAGATTATATAAAGAGCCTTTTTGGATGTAATTGTGCATTACTTTTTGAAATTGGAAATAAACAAGTGATTTACCAAGAAGTCGTACTGTTTTAATTATTTTCTTTGAAAAGTCAGTTGTGTTTTGTAATTAAAGTAATAATCAGAAGTGCGATTACCTACAACAAAAAGTATAAAAGTGAAGAGATCCGGATAGCATCAAGGACATTACGTACGATCAAAAACGAGTAGAAATGTTCAGTGTTCTACTCCGGATGAGTTATATGAAGGATTTTTGTCAGCTTTTGATTCATATCTACCCTCTAAATCAAATAATATACCAAGAGCAACACATGCAGAAGGACCTCGACACATCACATGCAGAAGACAGTATATTCAAAAAATCACCGATCTGTTATCGCTGTAAAGAAACAGGGCACGTGGCTACAACATGTAAATTACCCGATAAACGAAGTGTTTCAGGTGTGGTAAACTTGGCGAACATTTGTAATTGAACAGAAGTAGAACCAAATCCTGTTAGGAAAGTTCAATTGATATCACAGTTGAATGATGTGTATAAGAAAAAGTGTGAGGGTAAGTGAACTTTTTTTTCAAGGCTTATTTAGATACTGGTAGCGAGCTTAATATACTACTCAAGGGAGCATCTGATGCCCTTAAACTCAAACTAATGCCTACAAATACAGTGTTAAAAGGATTTAACGGTGATACAGTTCGAGCATTAGGAGAGGTACAGTTTGAATTATCAATCGACGAGGTTCACGTCAAAACGTCTGCTGTAGTAACAAACGTCGATTTGGGTGATATCTCTCTTATTATAGGCCAGACCGTTGTAAATCAAAATGACATAACGCTAAAAGTGTTTCAGTGTGGCAATCACTTATCAAGGGCAACAACTACCCCCAATAACTTGTATAATATCGACCTGTGTGATGATACTAGCTATTACAGAGTAAAATTTGTCGAAGACACTTCTGTACCGATTGGAGATAACTTGGTTCAATTTACAATACGTGACGCCGATTGTGGAGATTACTGTACGAGGCCCAGGCAGTTCAGGATGAGGTAACGTAGTATATGCCGTAACCAGCTCCGTGCTACGAAATGGGAACGGCTTCATAAGAGTCTGCAATATTGGTTCCCGTACCATTTATTGATAAAAAGGAACAACGAGGTGAAAAATGCATATCGGACCCAGAGGTGAGATCATACTGCTTTACTTTGAAGAGAGGAGAGTGTTCTGATAATTATAATGAATTTGAAAATATTGATGTCAGTGATATTGAGAATAATGATCAAGTAACATTAATTAATCTTTTAAAGTCGTATGAGGATTGTTTTGCTAAAAATATTGGCGACATAGGGTGTACAAATTTAGGTGAAATGGCTATTGAGCTCGAAACAAACAAACCGGTAGTTCGAAAGCCGTATAGATTAGCGCTTACGGAAAGAGAAGTTGTAAAGACAATGGTAAATTATTTAATAAAAGGAGGTATTATTAGAGAATCGAATTCGCAATACGCATCTCCGATTATATTAGTACGAAAAAAAAATAGGGCGACTGTAGATTGTGTGTCGATTCAGGGAATTAAATACAATTACTATTAAAGAAAGATTCCCTATGCCTCATATAGATGACCAATTAAATAAGTTGTCGGGTAAACAATATTTTACAAATTTAGTCTTATTTTCCGGCTACCATAACTTATCAATTAGAGCAGATTCTATGCATAAAACGTCATTAATTACTCTTGATAGTCTTTATGAATATTTGAGGGTACTATTCGGGTTAGCCAATGCCCCGTCAGTTTTCATGAGGGTAATCCCAAAAAAAAAATTAGTGAAACTTGTGGGTAGTGATGAAATTGTAACCTTTATGGATGACATGTTACTATCAACTTCGAGCGTATGTGATGGTTTAAAATTATTAGAAAAGGTACTATCTCAGTTGCGTAAAGCAGATTTAAAATTAAACCTTAAAAAGTGTTCATTCCTTAAAACAAAAGTTTCATTTCTGGGTTATGAGACTAGTTCGAATGGTTTTAGGACCGGTAATCATAAAATACACGCAGTGGAGAATTTCTCTAAGCTGAATAATCTACATCAATTACGACAATTTTTGGGACTGTGTAGTTACTTCAGAAAGTTCATTAATAAATTTGCAATCATAGCGAAGCCGTTGACAGATTTAACAAAAAGAAATCTGAATGGATCTAGGATAGTAAACCTGTGTTGGCTTTATACGACCCATTACTACCTTGTGAGATACATAAAGACGCAAGTAGAATAGGGGTAGCGTGAATTTTATTCCAACTTTAAACGGAAGGCGAATTAAAACCAGTGTTTTATTATAGTAGTTACTTCTCTCGAAGAAAGTATGTATCATAGTTATGAACTTGAGACGATAGCTGTCGTTGATTCTTTAAAAAAAGTCGTATATATGTTTATAGACAATTAATTAAAGTAGTTACCGATTGGTCAGCTGTAAGGTATACATTGCTCAAAAAGGATTTAATCCTTCGTATAGCAAGGTGGCGGCTTACGATCCAGGAATACGATATCCAGATCGCATATAGACCGGGAGAACGTATGACGCATGTCGATGCTCTCAGTCGCAGTCCGACATAGGTGAAGCTAAGTCAACAAAACACATTCGGTATTCTCAAGTGTTCGATAGGTATATAAATATGATATCTGCTGATGACTGGTATTTGACTATTCAGCGGCAAGATGATAAATTAAATAGCATAATAAAGCAATTATCAGAAGGTCAGGCTTGCACTGATGTTAAAAATGATTATAGAATTAAAAATAATCGATTATACAGGAAAACTATAAAGGGCTGCTAAGTTAGTCGTTCTTTCCTTTGCAAGATGGAAGTTTATGCAAAAATTTCACGATCAAACAGGTCATATCGGCTTCAAACAATGTGAGGAACTAATTAAATCGGATTATTGGTTTCCTAAGATGACTCGTTTTATTAAAAAAATATGTGAATCATTGTTTGGAGTGTTTATATTCAAAAGGAGATTATGGTAAACGAAGTGATGAGTTACATCCCATTCCTAAGTCTTCTATTCCTATGGAATTAGTTCACATTGATCATCTCCGGCCTTTTGGTAAAACTAAAAAGGGTCATCAATGTATTTCAATGATAGTAGATTCCTTTTCAAAGTTTTTGTTAGAACAATGAATTCCGTAGAGGCTGTAATTTATTTTAAAAGATATGTTTAGTTTGTTCGGTTATCGGAGAAGAGTAGTATCGGATAGAAATTTGGCTTTTACTAGTAGAATTTTCAAAGATGTTTTCAACTAATCATAATTTTCGCCATACTTTAAATCCTATAGCATGTCCACGCGCCAATGGACAGGTTGAACGATACAACCTTACATTATTGGATGCTATGCGTACTCGTAATATAGATACTAACCTGTGGACAGAGTGTATACCCGATGTGGTTTGGGGAATCAAAAATATAATTAACGGAAGTCTAGGTTATCACCCTTATGAAATTATGTTTAGTCATAGAGATCGACTCATGTCTAATTTGATCGGGAACGAAAATTTTAAGCCGGTTGACGAGAAACGTAAAAATGCTTCCGAGCGATTAAAACGAAAAGCCATAATTATGAAGAAAAAAATATGAAAAGCTTCGTAAACCTGAGAATAAATTTAACAAGGGAGTTTTAGTTCTCTATAAGCAATCGCCCACGTTAAGTGAAGTTAAGAATGTAAATAGTAAGTTGCGAGTGTTGTATTCTAGGCCTTACATTGTACAAAAGGTTCTTGATAATGGGCGACATGAAATCGATAGCGTTAAAGGAATGAGGGGCTATAAAGAGTTTTCGGGAATTGTTGCAGCAGATTCTCTTAGACTATATCGTAGTGCTCCAGACTTTAGTGAGACTGTAGTGAGACTAGTAGTGATGATGACTTGGTAACTAGAGATGATCTTATTGGTTTATTGGAAAGCTCATCGAATGTTTGCGCCAATTGCGGTGCAATTGTTCCAGGATGGCCGACTGTAACAAAAAATAAGAGGAGCTGTATTGACTAAGGGGCGAGTTGGCGGCGGGCGAGGTGTGGAGTGGTGTGATGTATCGAGGAGGAGAGGAGAGGAGAGGGGAGGAGAGATTATATAAAGAGCCTTTTTGGATGTAATTGTGCATTACTTTGTGAAATTGAAAATAAACAAGTGATTTATCAAGAAGTCGTACTGTTTTAATTATTTTCTTTGAAAAGTCAGTTGTGTTTTGTAATTAAAGTAATAATATAATGGCGTTACCCTGGTCAATAAATTTTTATTCTTCAATTGTCAATAAAGTGTGATCGTGGACTCTACGTGCTGACGATAATAAAGCAGGATTGCTACAACAACGAGGCCATATCGGGCCCCCCGCAGGAGGGGTCGAGGTTAACTCTTCGGGGCGTAGGACCCATGAGCTGGCTGCGATTCCACTTGTGAATGTAAGCGGGTTGTTGGGGCGGGCGTTTGCAGCCCTGCCGTCATGGCAGCATGGCAGAGTCGCCGCCGGCGAGGCGGTGCCCAGAGACAGCAGGTCTCAGATGGGCGGCCTCCAACCAGCGGCACAGGATTGCTGTTAGCCTTAGTACCCACTATAAATTGTTTACATTTACCAGATGTGTACTGAAATAGTTTGATGCAAGAACTATATTCCAAGGAACTTGAGTGAAAGTTGGAATAAAAGATTTATGTACGATCCTCGGTTCTGGACCAAACCCTCTTCATAATGCAATCCTCGATGTTTCTAGTCAATTAGTGTTTTCAATGTCCATGTTTTTATTTTCCTCAAATCTTTAAAGTCGCTAAAAATATTTGTCAGATGAATGGCCCATCTTGTTACATACAGAACAAGCAACTCGATACAAGCACTTTACAAAAAATGTGACCCTCCTTTTTACAGAAGGTGCAATTTACTCTAATTGATTATGAATTTTTTATTCAATTCTTTGATACTAGACTGAAAAGTATTTTTAGGGCACTGTGACATAAGGTGTCGCGTTTAACCACAAGTGTAATACCTTTTTTCTGCCTTGAAACCCACTTCATTACTCGACTTAAATCGTTTTGTACTATTTAAATCGTTTTGTACTATTAGCAATAGATTGTTAGGGTTTTATAACTTCCAGGAATTACTTTTTTATTTTTTTAGAAGCCTTTTCATACGTAGAAAGTAAAACTATCAGATCAGGCACAGTACGAACTGTGTTATTTAAATTTGTCTAAATTAGTCATTTTAACGTCGACTTCTACTATTTCACCGGAAATAAGTTCAATTAATTGAGTTTCTGAAAAAGGTACCTTGGTGTAACGAAGCAATCTGACCTTCTCCCTTGCATACTCACAGTAGGTTTCGGCGGAATCGTGTGTGTACAGTACACCTTTAGATAGACTTTCCGATAATTAGTGATAAACTAGGGATTCGAAAGTCTCTAGTTCATCTTAGGGATACGCTTCCAGTTGTGTGAAAATTATTGACGGACCTTAACATGCAACAAGCTCATAAGCTCCATGTCCATATCCATAATATACATTTTTTATCGTCAATGTATTGTTATTTTTTTTTTTTTTTAATAGAAGTTTTTCAAAAGCATACGATAATAACATGATATAATATGTGAAGTAGATTAACAACATTATTATACCTTTTCGTAACACAAACAACAATTTACTAGTTTCATTTTATTTAAACATTAAATTTCCATATTTAAATTTAGAAAATTTTTCAAATGTCTCTCTACATGATATAAATTGAAACAAAATTAAACCAAAGATATGTTAAATAAAATGCTCTTCAATGGAGTATATAATACACTAGGTAAAACACAATGTTATTTCCATCAAGATTCATTTAATATAGGAAGTTTTCGACGTAGCGAAAATGTTTTTGTAATTAATTATAAAACGATAACTAATACACAATTTGATATTTTTTTTAAGAATATTTTCTAAAAAAATTATCAAATTATGTAGAAAATATTCTAAATATCGAAAAAATCCACAGACTTAAAAAACATTAAAAGGCAATAAATATATTGTAACTTAACATTCAGGGATATGTTACATAGGCATTTTTAATTTGTAAATTCTAAGATATGAGGGCACATTCTTAAAAATTATCGTTATGTTTAGGGATATGGTATTCGTTAAGGTATTCGTCAAACAACAAAAGTATATAATGAAACGTTTGTCTGGTAAAATTACATACTATTATTATCCAATAGCCAGTTATAATTAATTATTAGATGTCTATATGGCAAGGAGTATTCTTAAATTTCATCATTATATTCAGGCATATATAACATGATATGCAAAATATAGCATAGTGGAGCCTCTCGATATCCCCTCCTTTAATACAAAATTTTTCCATAAATCGTTCTCTGTCCAAGGTGCACAGCTTTGGAACTCACTCCCACCTTCTGTTTACAAAGAGAGACCAAGTGCACCTGCATTTAAACATTAACTTAAGTGACATCTTCTGTCACTTTTACCTTCTGATATGTAATGTTTATTTATTCATAATATTTGTATATATTTATGTGTATATTTATGTATATATCTCTTCTTCTTCATCCTGGCAATTATCCCAGCATTAGCCAGGGTCTGCCTTCCTGCTTAAACTCCTCCACTTTGCACGATCTTTAGCATCCGCGGTGGTAAGTCCATTGGCTCTCATATCCTGTTTCACGGTGTCCAGCCATCGCTTTCTTGGGCGTCCTGGGGGTCTTGCTCCAGGGACCGACATATCAAGGCAAATTTTTCCGACGTAATTCTCAGGCCGGCGTGCAACGTGACCATACCATCTCAGGCGACTCTCTTGAAGCTTATCCGCTACGTCACGGACTCCAAGACTACCTCGGATAAATGTGTTACGTATACGGTCAGCTCGCGTTACGCCACACATCCACCTCAGCATCTTCATCTCCGTGACGTGAAGCTCCTGAGTGTGCCTGGACAGTGTTGGCCAACATTCGCTTCCATATAAGAGAACCGGTCGGATTATGCTCTTGTATATTATTCCCTTGAGCTTGGTAGGTATTCTGCGATCGCAGACCACACCTGTGACCTCACGCCATTTCGCCCAAGCAGCGCTGATCCGGGCTTGGACATCGTGATCGATGCCTCCGGACTCATGCAGAATAGATCCAAGGTACCTGAACTTTTCCGACTTAACGGCTGGTTCAGGACCTATATGGATAGTGCAAGAGTCCGGGCTTCCGCAAGCCATGTACTCGGTCTTCGTCACATTTAGTTTAAGACCACCGTTCTCAAGCGTACCCTTCCAGAGGTTCACTCTTCGCTCTAGCGTCAACCTGCTCTCATCAATGAGCGCTATGTCATCGGCATACATCATCAGCCATGGAGGCTGTTCCTGGATGTTAGCCGAGACAGTGTCCAGCACTACATTGAACAAGAAGGGGCTAAGAGCCGAGCCTTGGTGAACCCCTACTGAGATCGGAAAGGGTTTTGTATCGCCAACAGCAGTCCTAACCATTGAAACGGAATCGCGGTACATGTCTCTAATGATGTCAATATAGGCCTCAGGGATGCCTTTGAATCGCAATGCCCACCAGATACATTGACGAGGAACGCAGTCAAAGGCCTTCTGCAGATCTAGGAATGCGACATGCAGAGCTCTCCTTTTTTCCCTGTATGCCTCCATCAGAGTTCTGATGGCAAAGATGGCGTCCAAGGTGCCCGATCCTGGCTGAAATCCATATTGACATTCCGAGACAGTACACTCTCGGCGGAGCCTGAGGTCGATCATACGCTCAAAGAGCTTCATGGTATGACTCATGATCTTAACGCCCCTATAACTACCACAATCTTGAACACTGCCCCTGCCTTTGTATATAGGGGTAATGTAACTATAACGCCACTGATGTGGCATAGTCCCAGTGTTCAAGACGCGGTTAAAAAGGTCCGTCAGTATGAGCACACCAAGAGAGCCCAATGATTTCCACGCTTCGATCGGAATATCGTCAGGTCCCACCGCTTTCCGATTCTTCATGCGTCGAAGACAATTCCTAGTTTCGTCAGGTGTTATCGGGGCAATAAGTCCAAGATTAGGAGGTATTTCGGTTGGAAGACTGCACGGATGCTGAGTATTTAGCAACTCCTTGAAGTAGCATCTCCATCTCTCCTTCACAGAGGCATGATTACACAGCAACGTGCCTTGGGAATCTTTGACGCTAAGACATTTTGCGATATCTTGCGTCGCCTTATCCCGAGCTCGTGCCAATTTGTAAATGAGCTTCTGCCCCTCCGCAGTTTCAAGTGTATCATATAATGGTGATAACCTATCACTGCGGGCTCTGGCAACAGCCCTTTTACTGGCACGTTTCGCTGCTATGTACTCTAGTCTGTCTTCAGGAGAGTTTGATTGCTGCCACTTCTTAAAGGCAGTCTTCTTTTCACGAATCACCTCCTGCACTTCGTCATTCCACCACCATGTCTCCTTGTCAATGACCCGTCCTCCCTTAGAAAGGCCTAGAACTCGTTTACCTGCTGTGATAATTGCTGACTGGGCTCGATCCCAAACTTCCTGAGCAGTTTCGGTATTAGTCGACAGATTTTGACTCTCAACCTCTGCCCGAAAGCTGGTCTGCATCGTTCCATTCAGCAACCACCACCTGATGCGAGGCTTACGTTTCTCGGCCACTTTCTTTTTCGGGGTAACGACATAGTCCATGACAAGAAGTCGATGTTGGGCCGTCAGGCTTTCACCAGGAATGACTTTACAGTTAGTCACCTTGCTGATATGACACCGTCTGGTCAGCAGATAATCTATTTGGGTTGAGTGGGACCCGCTCTTATACGTGATAAGGTGCTGTGGAGTCTTTTGGAAGAACGTGTTCACGACGGCTAAGTCAGACGCAATACAGGTTCTGAGAATATTTTCTCCCTCTGCATTGCGGCGACCATAACCAAAACCACCGTGTACACGGTCAAACGTTTCCGCAGCCCTACCTACGTGGCCATTTAAGTCCCCCCCAACTATGATTACTTCAGCAGCTGGTATAGCACGTAGAACCTCTTCAAATTGCTCCCAGAATGACTCTTTTTCGGACCCGCTACATCCAGCCTGAGGAGTATAAGCACTGATCAAGTTAGTAATCACTCCCTCGACCAGTACCCGCACCCGCATCAGGCGGTCGCAGCGACGATCAACTTCAAGAAGACCATTCCGAAGCCCCTCAGATAGCACTACCGCTACACCAGCTTTACCTGAAGGCGACCCAGTGTATATCAGCCGGTAACCCTGTCCGATGTTCCGAGACTTATTGCCCTTCCAGCGAGTTTCCTGGAGGAACGCGCACTGGACCCGACGTCTCATGAGTACATCTGCGAGTTCTCTGCATCGTCCAGTTAGAGAGCCAATATTCCACGTTGCAAAGCGGAGTTTCCTTTGGGGTACTAACGTCTTTAGCCGTGCCCGTACTTGACACGGTAGCCCTTTCCCACTTATCGCAGGTGTAGGGCGATGTGCCTGCGCGTCGTTTATCGGCGACGCCCTAGCCGTACCCAGTCCATAAACTTTTGCAACCATAAGAGTGGCGGGAGTGGTTTTAACGGAGCGACTGCCGTCTGACCTCCAAAACCCCGTTTTACGGGTAAAACCAGGAAAGGAAAAGATAGAGAATGGGGGAAAGAGGTTAGGAAGGGGAATGAGGGGGGGTACAGGACACCACCTTCATGGAATGAGGATAGAGGTATGAAAGTGGTGGCTCGAGGATCCGGGGTCGCGTACCCGTATGCCCAAGGCTAAATATCGGAAAAATACTTAGTAGGACACCCTCTGGATTAATATTTATGTATATATCTATGTATGTATAATATCAAAATTTTCTATTATTATATTTTTTTTGTTTGCTTATCTATATATAAATCTCTATATTTTTTTCCCTTCACTCTTTTTATTGTACCTATGTACACCACGCTTCTTTATGTAGTTTCCTTTATGAAAAGGGTTTCTCGTAGAGGTCTCTTTTAAGAGATGAGTTATCCCTTGTGCATCACATGTCTTTTATAATTAATTATGTAACTATTTCTTCTCTTGGTATATAAATATATAAATAAATAAATATTAAATGCTGTGAGTATAATAAATGGGGACACATGAGTGCATCATGCAGTAATAAAACTAAGCCACGAAACTTGCCTCTGCCTCAATCCTCAAGGACTAATTCGTTTCAATTTAAATCCGTAGCTTGTAACTTTTGTAAGAAAATCGGTCATAGTAAACCGAACTGTTTTGCTTAAGGACGATCGAACTCGGGTAACGTAAATTTTTGTCGAGAAGTCGTGACTGACATTAATAATCGTGACGTAATTACGGCGGTACTAGGTGGCATCCCGACAGATGTATTAATGGATACCGGTTCATACATCTAGTTAATTAGCTCTGATTTAGCTAAGCATTTTTCATGCAAACTACATGCGTGCATTCCACTGTTGCGTGGTTTTGGTGGCGCGGAAATACCAAATAATATAAGTACCGAGTACGTTTTTGAATACTCCGGTAGTTATAGGCACCGATGTACTCGTATTAAGCAGAGACGGAGTGTCTTACATTCGCATTGCGAATTCACAACGAATCATTCGGTCCATTAAATTACCGATTAATATCATATCCGATTGTACGGTAGATTTGGATCTTCATTCTATTAACACGTCACCGTCATAAAATTAGGTTTTATGTCGGTTGTCATAGTAACCATATTAAATCCACTTATGTTTTATTAAAATAACAACAGATATCACCGATGCGTAAGAGTCTGTCAACGACCAAGACTTTATGATTTTCTAATGTCATGGTTATGGAAAATGTAACTGTGTGCCTCATTAATAATACTATCCGACTATGTGGCTGTATCAATGACTAAAAACTGTGTGATCATGTGGGTATGTAATTAATCATACATTACATACATTTATTTTATATAAAGAGAGAATTTTAAATCTACCGATTTGTGCGAAGGTTTCAGAACCCTGTAGGTTTCAGATCGTCGTAGGATAGACTTGAGATATTTATTAACTATTAATACCAAAAAGACATCATATATGATCTTCGCGCCTAAAAATAAAAATATACCAAATCATGACCAACTAACAATTTTTAACGAGCCAATAAATAAAACTGATCATGAAAAATATTTAGGTCTTATAATGGATAGCAAGTTAACCTGGCAATATCATATTGATCATCTTAAAAATAAAATATCCCCTTTGATAGGAGCACTACGTAGAATTTCGTTATGTATACCTAATACAATTCGTCCTATTATTTATAATTCTTTAGTAAAACCTCCTATCGAATATCTTATTGAAATATGGGGAACTGCTGCGAAGTCTAACATAAAGTCATTACAAACTTTACAAAATAAAATTATTAAAGTTCTTTATAAATATGATGAATTATATAAAAAAAAAAAAAAAAAAAAATTCTTAATATACATCAATTATACACTTTAAAAACCTGCATGTTGATTAGAAAAATAATAACAAATAAAACACATTTACAATTACACTTTCATAAAAAAATACATACATACCACACTAGAAAACGTAATAAACTAGAACTTCCAAAAACCAGAACCAACTATGGAAAGAAAAACATTTTATTTGAAGGAGTTCAAATTTATAATAAATTATCAGACTTAATCATTAATAGCAAGAGTTTTCCTATATTCAAACACCGTGTAATGGAATATGTGCAAAATAATTTATAAGTTAATGTAACCCCTACCTAAACATGTTTGTCTAATATAACTACAGACTTTTAAATGTACCCTCAAGCAAAATTATTGTGATTTCTTATTATAAGTGAACTTTTGTGTTCTTTATGAGAAATAAATGGCTTTAAACCGAAACCGATATGATACAATATGAACACGCATACCTAACCGACATTAATTAATTAGAAATTTTGTACATATATATTTACTTATTGAAGTGGTAATTGGATTTAAAACTATTTTGTCACTATAGATAAAAGTCGATATTGTCTGAAAAATGAAATGTAAAATTAACCTGTTGGTACGATAGTGAACCGCCAAGTGAAGCAAAAATAAAAAAGCCGCATGGCCGTATTACACTTTTCTCAAATTATTTCGGGCCATTTTCGACTTATAAGTACATTTCGCATTAAACTTGACGCCTATATTTCTGGTAAGCAAGAAAAAAGTAGCTCAAGCATTACAACTAGACAAAGTTCTTAGCTTTGTTAATTTTTTTCATTCACTGACCGTTGTCAGTATAACATAAGGTCATTATCCAATGTTCTCTTTGTTTCCGTAGCATTCTTGTAGCAGATCGTTGCATATTGCTTGAATTCATACTACTTCATATTATACAATACACGAGATCTCTACAGTTTCGCAGTATTTTTTAAATATTTATTCTGCCTGGAGACTCGGAATTCGCTTTAAATTTATTATCGGAACATAAAACAACAAAAGAATATTACATTTTATTTTTTTATTTTATTTTTTTATAAGGGGTCTGACAATGTCTTGTTAATGATACATATTTATTGCAACTTATTATATATTTCTGTTCATGCCTATGTCTATGTGTGGGTATATATCAAATGAAATAAATCAAATTATAATGGTAAGACCAATGTAAGGACTGACAGTTAAAAGTACTATATGAGAATGTATGTATATATGGTTTGTAACCCAATATTTATGTAGAATGCCTATTTCAAAAATTTATTTATCTAACGAATTGATTGTTTTTTAAGATTTCATTATATTTTTATGTTACAATGAAATATATTTTTTTATCAAAAAAGGGGAAATATACTCTTCCTAGCAATTTTGTAACAATCTCTTCATGGATTGTACTTAACTCTTAAGAATTCCTAGTCTTTTTTTAAATTCTAGTGTACAAGACCTTTTAAACCTTTTATTGCATAGCTTCTATCGCGGGCCTTGAGCGCGGAGACCGAATTCAGAAATTCCGTAGCGAAAATTTCTAACTCCTAACATCGAACGTCGTTTCAGTTTGGCAATCTTCGGCACGGTGTATGTGTGCGTGCGACTACACTATGAGGGCTAACTAGCTGCTAACTGCTCACGACTGATTCTATCTCTTTCACACACAACGCTAGGTGCTTTTTGTCTTCGTCCACGAGTAAGTTCAAGCCCGCAACTAGTTAGACCTTATCGTGTATGTATATGTACATATATATGGTGTTAAAATTATAAAAAAATAATTACGTGACATCACGTGTTATTAGACTTGCTGACGAGAAGCTTGTGATATAAATACAGTAGTGGCATCACACTAAAGAATACACATCCGAGCAATGAGCACTCGTCACTGACACGTATCATTATATTATTTTATTACGATTTTATTGAAATAGATAGCACAAGTTACGGCATCTCCAAAGAAAAAAAGAACAAAGAAAAAAAAATACTGCATACATAAAATAAAAATATAATTATAATTGCATAAGTTGATAAAATGCTATGCAATAGCTTTACCGCGGCAGTCTCCGAGTGCCACACGTCTATTTTTAGTCAGTTTACATCGGAAGGACATTTTAAATTATTCTACATTATCAATTTTTTTATAAATGTATATTATTTATTTGTTTGCTACGAAAGTGTTAGAAACAATACTTGATTTTTATAAATACCTGTTTTTCTATACAGTCAAATATTCTTAACTGAGAATTTGTTAGTTGTGACTGGACTGTTAGAGTGGACTTGTTGAGATGAGTATTTTGAAATCATGGCCATAAGCCAGGTTTCTGTAGGAAACTTTACATGGAATTATTTATATATATTTTTTTATATATTATATGTATATATTACTCCTTCCTTACTTACTTCCATTGTATTTAACTTTTATTTACTTGTTTGTTTCCTCTTGTTCATTAGGATTTCTCAGCACTTTCAAATGCTAATGTCATTAAATTATAGTTTGTTTCTTTAAAACTATTTGTACGCTATTAAAATTCCTAAAACCTTAAATTAAAAGAAGAAAAATGTTTAACTTTAAACACATAATTTTCTTTTATGAAGATTTTCAATATCTTACAATTATAATTCCGTGTAGAAGACTATAAGTTAAATCATTTTTCTTGTTCCGATTATTGAAAGAAAATGTAAAAAAAAAAAAAGTTTTTTAAACTTCTTAGGAATACATTTTGTAACTACATATTATGTATACCTTAAAAGCCTCCTTTATTTATATTGAACATTAGCCACAGTGGGCCGTCCTAATAATTAAACCAGAATACTTAAATTTGATCTTCTAGTATGCAACGCTATCAAGAACGTGACTCCCATACTATGATACATTAATCTGTAGTGAGATCAATATACTTTTTTTTTATTTTACATAAAAATCTCGTATCAAATCGTAGCACAGTACTCTGGAGCTTTATGAATACCTGGTACATTATATTATGAAATAAACCTGACTTGAACTATGTTTTGTTTTGTTTTAAAAAGAACGAGAAAATTAATCCAAAACAATAATGATTAATTAAATGTATAAGAGGCAGAAAAACAGAATTAATAAAATATATTTTATTGTTATTCTAAATAAATAAATCAGAAAAATAATAATAATTTATTTATTAATTAATGTTCATCATGTTTTATTAAAATAACAACAGATATCACCGATGCGTAAGAGTCTGTCAACGACCAAGACTTTATGATTTTCTAATGTCATGGTTATGGAAAATGTAACTGTGTGCTTCATTAATAATACTATCCGACTATGTGGCTGTATCAATGACTACAAACTGTGTGATCATGTGGGTATGTAATTAATCATACATTACATACATTTCTTTTATATAAAGAGAGAATTTTAAATCTACCGATTTGTGCGAAGGTTTCAGAACCCCGTAGTGTACATAGGGATCGTCGTAGGATACACTTGAGATATTTATTAACTATTAATACCAAAAAGACATCATATATGATCTTCGCGCCTAAAAATAAAAATATACCAAATCATTACCAACTAACAATTTTTAACGAGCCAATAAATAAAACTGATCATGAAAAATATTTAAGTCTTACAAATGGATAGCAAGTTAACCTGGCAATATCATATTGATCATCTTAAAAATAAAATATCCCCTTTGATAGGAGCACTACGTAGAATTTCGTTATGTATACCTAATACAATTCGTCCTATTATTTATAATTCTTTAGTAAAACCTCATATCGAATATCTTATTGAAATATGGGGAACTGCTGCGAAGTCTAACATAAAGTCATTACAAACTTTACAAAATAAAATTATTAAAGTTCTTTATAAATATGATTATATGACGCCATCCGTTTAATTATATAAAAAAAAAAAATTCTTAATATAAATCAATTATACACTTTAAAAACCTGCATGTTGATTAGAAAAATAATAACAAATAAAACACATTTACAATTACACTTTCATAAAAAAACACATACATACCACACTAGAAAACGTAATAAACTAGAACTTCCAAAAACCAGAACCAACTATGGAAAGAAAAACATTTTATTTGAAGGAGTTCAAATTTATAATAAATTATCAGACTTAATCATTAATAGCAAGAGTTTTCCTATATTCAAAAACCGTGTAATGGAATATGTGCAAAATAATTTATAAGTTAATGTAACCCGTACCTAAACATGTTTGTCTAATATAACTACCCGCAACATTTCATTTTACTCTATATAATTCATAAGGCAGACTTTTAAATGTACCCTCAAGCAAAATTATTGTGATTTCTTATTATAAGTGAACTTTTGTGTTCTTTATGAGAAATAAATGGCTTTAAACCGAAACCGATATGATACAATATGAACACTCATACCTAACCGACATTAATTAATTAGAAATTTTGTACATATATATTTACTTATTGAAGTGGTAATTGGATTTAAAACTATTTTGTCACTATAGATAAAATTCGATATTGTCTGAAAAATGAATTGTAAAATTTACCTGTTTGTACGATAGTGAACCGCCAAGTCGAGCAAAAATAAAAAAGCGGCATGGCCGTATTACACTTTTCTCAAATTATTTCGGGACATTTTCGACCTAAAAGTACATTTTGCATTAAACTTGACGCCTATATTTCTGGTAAGCAAGAAAAAAGTAGCTCAAGCATTACAACTAGGCAAAGTTCTTAGTTTTGTTAAATTTTTTCATTCACTGACTGACCCATCATCCAAACTGTAAGGCGCTTCTAGTTTATATAAAAGCTTCAAAATTTTGAATACAAGTTGTGTTTAGTGAATAACTCAGGGAAAAACTAAACTTTTTTGAATTTTCTGTCCACTTTGCCCTCGTTATGAATTTAACTTTGAAGTAAGAATAAATAATAGTGCGATGTCAATATTCGTAATTATCAAAGAGCCAGCTAGCAAGCCAGTCATACCAAACTTACACATACATAAAAGACAACCATCACACAAACAAGTAGACTATATTAAATATAGATAGATAGTTTCACTTCCACCCCCTTGTGAAACATCACCTACGCGGTTGTATGTTCTCCTAGTAGGATGTTATGAGTTTGTGTTATGCAACCAATACAGCTTAGCTAGAGGAATTTTTCCCACATTTCTTCTCATACGTTAAACTGAGTTTATTAAAGTTATCATCATACAGTAAATTACAGTTATAATTAAGTTACACGCAAATTGAAAGCATTGAATAAAATTATTAATAAATCTAGCATTTATTAATAATTTTAATAAAAAATATATGGAACTTAAATTTATACAAACCAACTAGAGCTTGAGATTAATGGGGAGAAAGATCACCTTAGTGATAATAAATAATAATAGTTAATAGTTTTATAATAATAATTAAAATTTTATATACCCTGACTTTATAACCTTGTATTACAGATGAACATTAATTGAGGAATCATGTTTTGTATGCAATACTGAACGATGATCGTCCACTGCTCTACGAACTTGAAAATAATGCAAATTATTTTATGAATTCAATTCACTTCCATAAAACGAGATTTCAGGAACACGCAAAAGAAACTTATATATGATAGGAACAAAAATATATTCATAAGAATAACAGGAAAAAATTAATAAATAAATAAGCTCTAATAAATGTAAATTGGGCTATGACACACGAACACAGACAAACAAATAAATATCAATAAATATCAATATATATTCAATATATGAAATATTTAAAACACACGTCTGTCCCAATATGTTCATATAGCATAAATTTCACTCTCAATTCATAGTGATACATTACCTTCATAGATTTATGTTTCCCTGGTAGGATGTTATGAGTTCCGTTGGAGCTATGAGACCAGTACAAAAAATTTAACTTTCGAATCTGGCATTTCTTTTTCTATAAATGATAATGGCACTTAGTTTCGTCCCTCCACTTCGAATCAATTTTGACTAAAATTAACTGAAAAAAAACATATGTCGGTGTAATTCTTATTATTTGAAAAACTAATAATTGAGGGTAGTTGAAATTATCAGGTGTCAGCCGCATAACTACCTGCGTAGCCACTTGTGTAAGTGTAGTCAAAACAATGTTGGTCTACAATCAAGAATAAAGTCATTGATGACGTCAGTTATGCTGGCGTCACACTTTTTAAAAACCACGGCCTGGACCCTACTCCGACATACGTGTATTTGAAAAACATTGATTAATTATAATCTAAATCAATTAATATTATATTAATTAATTTAATATTTTATTATTTATTTTCTGATTAGAAAACATGTATATGAATGATTTCATTTTCATCTCGTCTATCAATTGATCATGGTTGCAAAGGAACCAACCAGAACTTCGAAAATTGGTCACGTTTGTTTCATAGTACGGGAACCATGACTTCATAAGTCTGAAGGAGTAGTACAATATTTTTCAAGATTGCTGTGAAAAGTAAAACTTTATTGACCTTACTACAGTTACGTATAAATACATAGTAGGGGCTCACGTTTTTGATAGCGTTGCATACTATGAGTACAAACTTAAGTATTCTGATTTGTATACAATACTGATACGACCACCCACTGCTCTTAGTTTTCAAGATATGTATGTAAGGCAGACTTTAAGATTGAAAAAAAAAATATTTTTTACATTAGCTTTCAGTAAGTCAGTAAGGAAACTTCACTTGTCTGTCTCGATGTTTTAGGCTAAATTAGTCTCGTGTATTTCACATACAGGAGACAGGAATTCATAATAGTCAAGTGCAATCTATGAGGAGTTTACTGAGAACAGTGTATTAGACATAGGTATGCATATGCATACGTAATAAGTTGCAATAAATACTACCCGCAACATTTCATTTTACTCTATATAATTCATAAGGCAGACTTTTAAATGTACCCTCAAGCAAAATTATTGTGATTTCTTATTATAAGTGAACTTTTGTGTTCTTTATGAGAAATAAATGGCTTTAAACCGAAACCGATATGATACAATATGAACACTCATACCTAACCGACATTAATTAATTAGAAATTTTGTACATATATATTTACTTATTGAAGTGGTAATTGGATTTAAAACTATTTTGTCACTATAGATAAAATTCGATATTGTCTGAAAAATGAATTGTAAAATTTACCTGTTTGTACGATAGTGAACCGCCAAGTCGAGCAAAAATAAAAAAGCGGCATGGCCGTATTACACTTTTCTCAAATTATTTCGGGACATTTTCGACCTAAAAGTACATTTTGCATTAAACTTGACGCCTATATTTCTGGTAAGCAAGAAAAAAGTAGCTCAAGCATTACAACTAGGCAAAGTTCTTAGTTTTGTTAAATTTTTTCATTCACTGACTGACCCATCATCCAAACTGTAAGGCGCTTCTAGTTTATATAAAAGCTTCAAAATTTTGAATACAAGTTGTGTTTAGTGAATAACTCAGGGAAAAACTAAACTTTTTTGAATTTTCTGTCCACTTTGCCCTCGTTATGAATTTAACTTTGAAGTAAGAATAAATAATAGTGCGATGTCAATATTCGTAATTATCAAAGAGCCAGCTAGCAAGCCAGTCATACCAAACTTACACATACATAAAAGACAACCATCACACAAACAAGTAGACTATATTAAATATAGATAGATAGTTTCACTTCCACCCCCTTGTGAAACATCACCTACGCGGTTGTATGTTCTCCTAGTAGGATGTTATGAGTTTGTGTTATGCAACCAATACAGCTTAGCTAGAGGAATTTTTCCCACATTTCTTCTCATACGTTAAACTGAGTTTATTAAAGTTATCATCATACAGTAAATTACAGTTATAATTAAGTTACACGCAAATTGAAAGCATTGAATAAAATTATTAATAAATCTAGCATTTATTAATAATTTTAATAAAAAATATATGGAACTTAAATTTATACAAACCAACTAGAGCTTGAGATTAATGGGGAGAAAGATCACCTTAGTGATAATAAATAATAATAGTTAATAGTTTTATAATAATAATTAAAATTTTATATACCCTGACTTTATAACCTTGTATTACAGATGAACATTAATTGAGGAATCATGTTTTGTATGCAATACTGAACGATGATCGTCCACTGCTCTACGAACTTGAAAATAATGCAAATTATTTTATGAATTCAATTCACTTCCATAAAACGAGATTTCAGGAACACGCAAAAGAAACTTATATATGATAGGAACAAAAATATATTCATAAGAATAACAGGAAAAAATTAATAAATAAATAAGCTCTAATAAATGTAAATTGGGCTATGACACACGAACACAGACAAACAAATAAATATCAATAAATATCAATATATATTCAATATATGAAATATTTAAAACACACGTCTGTCCCAATATGTTCATATAGCATAAATTTCACTCTCAATTCATAGTGATACATTACCTTCATAGATTTATGTTTCCCTGGTAGGATGTTATGAGTTCCGTTGGAGCTATGAGACCAGTACAAAAAATTTAACTTTCGAATCTGGCATTTCTTTTTCTATAAATGATAATGGCACTTAGTTTCGTCCCTCCACTTCGAATCAATTTTGACTAAAATTAACTGAAAAAAAACATATGTCGGTGTAATTCTTATTATTTGAAAAACTAATAATTGAGGGTAGTTGAAATTATCAGGTGTCAGCCGCATAACTACCTGCGTAGCCACTTGTGTAAGTGTAGTCAAAACAATGTTGGTCTACAATCAAGAATAAAGTCATTGATGACGTCAGTTATGCTGGCGTCACACTTTTTAAAAACCACGGCCTGGACCCTACTCCGACATACGTGTATTTGAAAAACATTGATTAATTATAATCTAAATCAATTAATATTATATTAATTAATTTAATATTTTATTATTTATTTTCTGATTAGAAAACATGTATATGAATGATTTCATTTTCATCTCGTCTATCAATTGATCATGGTTGCAAAGGAACCAACCAGAACTTCGAAAATTGGTCACGTTTGTTTCATAGTACGGGAACCATGACTTCATAAGTCTGAAGGAGTAGTACAATATTTTTCAAGATTGCTGTGAAAAGTAAAACTTTATTGACCTTACTACAGTTACGTATAAATACATAGTAGGGGCTCACGTTTTTGATAGCGTTGCATACTATGAGTACAAACTTAAGTATTCTGATTTGTATACAATACTGATACGACCACCCACTGCTCTTAGTTTTCAAGATATGTATGTAAGGCAGACTTTTAAGATTGAAAAAAAAAATATTTTTTACATTAGCTTTCAGTAAGTCAGTAAGGAAACTTCACTTGTCTGTCTCGATGTTTTAGGCTAAATTAGTCTCGTGTATTTCACATACAGGAGACAGGAATTCATAATAGTCAAGTGCAATCTATGAGGAGTTTACTGAGAACAGTGTATTAGACATAGGTATGCATATGCATACGTAATAAGTTGCAATAAATACTACCCGCAACATTTCATTTTACTCTATATAATTCATAAGGCAGACTTTTAAATGTACCCTCAAGCAAAATTATTGTGATTTCTTATTATAAGTGAACTTTTGTGTTCTTTATGAGAAATAAATGGCTTTAAACCGAAACCGATATGATACAATATGAACACTCATACCTAACCGACATTAATTAATTAGAAATTTTGTACATATATATTTACTTATTGAAGTGGTAATTGGATTTAAAACTATTTTGTCACTATAGATAAAATTCGATATTGTCTGAAAAATGAATTGTAAAATTTACCTGTTTGTACGATAGTGAACCGCCAAGTCGAGCAAAAATAAAAAAGCGGCATGGCCGTATTACACTTTTCTCAAATTATTTCGGGACATTTTCGACCTAAAAGTACATTTTGCATTAAACTTGACGCCTATATTTCTGGTAAGCAAGAAAAAAGTAGCTCAAGCATTACAACTAGGCAAAGTTCTTAGTTTTGTTAAATTTTTTCATTCACTGACTGACCCATCATCCAAACTGTAAGGCGCTTCTAGTTTATATAAAAGCTTCAAAATTTTGAATACAAGTTGTGTTTAGTGAATAACTCAGGGAAAAACTAAACTTTTTTGAATTTTCTGTCCACTTTGCCCTCGTTATGAATTTAACTTTGAAGTAAGAATAAATAATAGTGCGATGTCAATATTCGTAATTATCAAAGAGCCAGCTAGCAAGCCAGTCATACCAAACTTACACATACATAAAAGACAACCATCACACAAACAAGTAGACTATATTAAATATAGATAGATAGTTTCACTTCCACCCCCTTGTGAAACATCACCTACGCGGTTGTATGTTCTCCTAGTAGGATGTTATGAGTTTGTGTTATGCAACCAATACAGCTTAGCTAGAGGAATTTTTCCCACATTTCTTCTCATACGTTAAACTGAGTTTATTAAAGTTATCATCATACAGTAAATTACAGTTATAATTAAGTTACACGCAAATTGAAAGCATTGAATAAAATTATTAATAAATCTAGCATTTATTAATAATTTTAATAAAAAATATATGGAACTTAAATTTATACAAACCAACTAGAGCTTGAGATTAATGGGGAGAAAGATCACCTTAGTGATAATAAATAATAATAGTTAATAGTTTTATAATAATAATTAAAATTTTTATATACCCTGACTTTATAACCTTGTATTACAGATGAACATTAATTGAGGAATCATGTTTTGTATGCAATACTGAACGATGATCGTCCACTGCTCTACGAACTTGAAAATAATGCAAATTATTTTATGAATTCAATTCACTTCCATAAAACGAGATTTCAGGAACACGCAAAAGAAACTTATATATGATAGGAACAAAAATATATTCATAAGAATAACAGGAAAAAATTAATAAATAAATAAGCTCTAATAAATGTAAATTGGGCTATGACACACGAACACAGACAAACAAATAAATATCAATAAATATCAATATATATTCAATATATGAAATATTTAAAACACACGTCTGTCCCAATATGTTCATATAGCATAAATTTCACTCTCAATTCATAGTGATACATTACCTTCATAGATTTATGTTTCCCTGGTAGGATGTTATGAGTTCCGTTGGAGCTATGAGACCAGTACAAAAAATTTAACTTTCGAATCTGGCATTTCTTTTTCTATAAATGATAATGGCACTTAGTTTCGTCCCTCCACTTCGAATCAATTTTGACTAAATTAACTGAAAAAAAACATATGTCGGTGTAATTCTTATTATTTGAAAAACTAATAATTGAGGGTAGTTGAAATTATCAGGTGTCAGCCGCATAACTACCTGCGTAGCCACTTGTGTAAGTGTAGTCAAAACAATGTTGGTCTACAATCAAGAATAAAGTCATTGATGACGTCAGTTATGCTGGCGTCACACTTTTTAAAAACCACGGCCTGGACCCTACTCCGACATACGTGTATTTGAAAAACATTGATTAATTATAATCTAAATCAATTAATATTATATTAATTAATTTAATATTTTATTATTTATTTTCTGATTAGAAAACATGTATATGAATGATTTCATTTTCATCTCGTCTATCAATTGATCATGGTTGCAAAGGAACCAACCAGAACTTCGAAAATTGGTCACGTTTGTTTCATAGTACGGGAACCATGACTTCATAAGTCTGAAGGAGTAGTACAATATTTTTCAAGATTGCTGTGAAAAGTAAAACTTTATTGACCTTACTACAGTTACGTATAAATACATAGTAGGGGCTCACGTTTTTGATAGCGTTGCATACTATGAGTACAAACTTAAGTATTCTGATTTGTATACAATACTGATACGACCACCCACTGCTCTTAGTTTTCAAGATATGTATGTAAGGCAGACTTTTAAGATTGAAAAAAAAAATATTTTTTACATTAGCTTTCAGTAAGTCAGTAAGGAAACTTCACTTGTCTGTCTCGATGTTTTAGGCTAAATTAGTCTCGTGTATTTCACATACAGGAGACAGGAATTCATAATAGTCAAGTGCAATCTATGAGGAGTTTACTGAGAACAGTGTATTAGACATAGGTATGCATATGCATACGTAATAAGTTGCAATAAATACTACCCGCAACATTTCATTTTACTCTATATAATTCATAAGGCAGACTTTTAAATGTACCCTCAAGCAAAATTATTGTGATTTCTTATTATAAGTGAACTTTTGTGTTCTTTATGAGAAATAAATGGCTTTAAACCGAAACCGATATGATACAATATGAACACTCATACCTAACCGACATTAATTAATTAGAAATTTTGTACATATATATTTACTTATTGAAGTGGTAATTGGATTTAAAACTATTTTGTCACTATAGATAAAATTCGATATTGTCTGAAAAATGAATTGTAAAATTTACCTGTTTGTACGATAGTGAACCGCCAAGTCGAGCAAAAATAAAAAAGCGGCATGGCCGTATTACACTTTTCTCAAATTATTTCGGGACATTTTCGACCTAAAAGTACATTTTGCATTAAACTTGACGCCTATATTTCTGGTAAGCAAGAAAAAAGTAGCTCAAGCATTACAACTAGGCAAAGTTCTTAGTTTTGTTAAATTTTTTCATTCACTGACTGACCCATCATCCAAACTGTAAGGCGCTTCTAGTTTATATAAAAGCTTCAAAATTTTGAATACAAGTTGTGTTTAGTGAATAACTCAGGGAAAAACTAAACTTTTTTGAATTTTCTGTCCACTTTGCCCTCGTTATGAATTTAACTTTGAAGTAAGAATAAATAATAGTGCGATGTCAATATTCGTAATTATCAAAGAGCCAGCTAGCAAGCCAGTCATACCAAACTTACACATACATAAAAGACAACCATCACACAAACAAGTAGACTATATTAAATATAGATAGATAGTTTCACTTCCACCCCCTTGTGAAACATCACCTACGCGGTTGTATGTTCTCCTAGTAGGATGTTATGAGTTTGTGTTATGCAACCAATACAGCTTAGCTAGAGGAATTTTTCCCACATTTCTTCTCATACGTTAAACTGAGTTTATTAAAGTTATCATCATACAGTAAATTACAGTTATAATTAAGTTACACGCAAATTGAAAGCATTGAATAAAATTATTAATAAATCTAGCATTTATTAATAATTTTAATAAAAAAATATATGGAACTTAAATTTATACAAACCAACTAGAGCTTGAGATTAATGGGGAGAAAGATCACCTTAGTGATAATAAATAATAATAGTTAATAGTTTTATAATAATAATTAAAATTTTTATATACCCTGACTTTATAACCTTGTATTACAGATGAACATTAATTGAGGAATCATGTTTTGTATGCAATACTGAACGATGATCGTCCACTGCTCTACGAACTTGAAAATAATGCAAATTATTTTATGAATTCAATTCACTTCCATAAAACGAGATTTCAGGAACACGCAAAAGAAACTTATATATGATAGGAACAAAAATATATTCATAAGAATAACAGGAAAAAATTAATAAATAAATAAGCTCTAATAAATGTAAATTGGGCTATGACACACGAACACAGACAAACAAATAAATATCAATAAATATCAATATATATTCAATATATGAAATATTTAAAACACACGTCTGTCCCAATATGTTCATATAGCATAAATTTCACTCTCAATTCATAGTGATACATTACCTTCATAGATTTATGTTTCCCTGGTAGGATGTTATGAGTTCCGTTGGAGCTATGAGACCAGTACAAAAATTTAACTTTCGAATCTGGCATTTCTTTTTCTATAAATGATAATGGCACTTAGTTTCGTCCCTCCACTTCGAATCAATTTTGACTAAAATTAACTGAAAAAAAACATATGTCGGTGTAATTCTTATTATTTGAAAAACTAATAATTGAGGGTAGTTGAAATTATCAGGTGTCAGCCGCATAACTACCTGCGTAGCCACTTGTGTAAGTGTAGTCAAAACAATGTTGGTCTACAATCAAGAATAAAGTCATTGATGACGTCAGTTATGCTGGCGTCACACTTTTTAAAAACCACGGCCTGGACCCTACTCCGACATACGTGTATTTGAAAAACATTGATTAATTATAATCTAAATCAATTAATATTATATTAATTAATTTAATATTTTATTATTTATTTTCTGATTAGAAAACATGTATATGAATGATTTCATTTTCATCTCGTCTATCAATTGATCATGGTTGCAAAGGAACCAACCAGAACTTCGAAAATTGGTCACGTTTGTTTCATAGTACGGGAACCATGACTTCATAAGTCTGAAGGAGTAGTACAATATTTTTCAAGATTGCTGTGAAAAGTAAAACTTTATTGACCTTACTACAGTTACGTATAAATACATAGTAGGGGCTCACGTTTTTGATAGCGTTGCATACTATGAGTACAAACTTAAGTATTCTGATTTGTATACAATACTGATACGACCACCCACTGCTCTTAGTTTTCAAGATATGTATGTAAGGCAGACTTTTAAGATTGAAAAAAAAAATATTTTTACATTAGCTTTCAGTAAGTCAGTAAGGAAACTTCACTTGTCTGTCTCGATGTTTTAGGCTAAATTAGTCTCGTGTATTTCACATACAGGAGACAGGAATTCATAATAGTCAAGTGCAATCTATGAGGAGTTTACTGAGAACAGTGTATTAGACATAGGTATGCATATGCATACGTAATAAGTTGCAATAAATACTACCCGCAACATTTCATTTTACTCTATATAATTCATAAGGCAGACTTTTAAATGTACCCTCAAGCAAAATTATTGTGATTTCTTATTATAAGTGAACTTTTGTGTTCTTTATGAGAAATAAATGGCTTTAAACCGAAACCGATATGATACAATATGAACACTCATACCTAACCGACATTAATTAATTAGAAATTTTGTACATATATATTTACTTATTGAAGTGGTAATTGGATTTAAAACTATTTTGTCACTATAGATAAAATTCGATATTGTCTGAAAAATGAATTGTAAAATTTACCTGTTTGTACGATAGTGAACCGCCAAGTCGAGCAAAAATAAAAAAGCGGCATGGCCGTATTACACTTTTCTCAAATTATTTCGGGACATTTTCGACCTAAAAGTACATTTTGCATTAAACTTGACGCCTATATTTCTGGTAAGCAAGAAAAAAGTAGCTCAAGCATTACAACTAGGCAAAGTTCTTAGTTTTGTTAAATTTTTTCATTCACTGACTGACCCATCATCCAAACTGTAAGGCGCTTCTAGTTTATATAAAAGCTTCAAAATTTTGAATACAAGTTGTGTTTAGTGAATAACTCAGGGAAAAACTAAACTTTTTTGAATTTTCTGTCCACTTTGCCCTCGTTATGAATTTAACTTTGAAGTAAGAATAAATAATAGTGCGATGTCAATATTCGTAATTATCAAAGAGCCAGCTAGCAAGCCAGTCATACCAAACTTACACATACATAAAAGACAACCATCACACAAACAAGTAGACTATATTAAATATAGATAGATAGTTTCACTTCCACCCCCTTGTGAAACATCACCTACGCGGTTGTATGTTCTCCTAGTAGGATGTTATGAGTTTGTGTTATGCAACCAATACAGCTTAGCTAGAGGAATTTTTCCCACATTTCTTCTCATACGTTAAACTGAGTTTATTAAAGTTATCATCATACAGTAAATTACAGTTATAATTAAGTTACACGCAAATTGAAAGCATTGAATAAAATTATTAATAAATCTAGCATTTATTAATAATTTTAATAAAAAATATATGGAACTTAAATTTATACAAACCAACTAGAGCTTGAGATTAATGGGGAGAAAGATCACCTTAGTGATAATAAATAATAATAGTTAATAGTTTTATAATAATAATTAAAATTTTTATATACCCTGACTTTATAACCTTGTATTACAGATGAACATTAATTGAGGAATCATGTTTGTATGCAATACTGAACGATGATCGTCCACTGCTCTACGAACTTGAAAATAATGCAAATTATTTTATGAATTCAATTCACTTCCATAAAACGAGATTTCAGGAACACGCAAAAGAAACTTATATATGATAGGAACAAAAATATATTCATAAGAATAACAGGAAAAAATTAATAAATAAATAAGCTCTAATAAATGTAAATTGGGCTATGACACACGAACACAGACAAACAAATAAATATCAATAAATATCAATATATATTCAATATATGAAATATTTAAAACACACGTCTGTCCCAATATGTTCATATAGCATAAATTTCACTCTCAATTCATAGTGATACATTACCTTCATAGATTTATGTTTCCCTGGTAGGATGTTATGAGTTCCGTTGGAGCTATGAGACCAGTACAAAAAATTTAACTTTCGAATCTGGCATTTCTTTTTCTATAAATGATAATGGCACTTAGTTTCGTCCCTCCACTTCGAATCAATTTTGACTAAAATTAACTGAAAAAAAACATATGTCGGTGTAATTCTTATTATTTGAAAAACTAATAATTGAGGGTAGTTGAAATTATCAGGTGTCAGCCGCATAACTACCTGCGTAGCCACTTGTGTAAGTGTAGTCAAAACAATGTTGGTCTACAATCAAGAATAAAGTCATTGATGACGTCAGTTATGCTGGCGTCACACTTTTTAAAAACCACGGCCTGGACCCTACTCCGACATACGTGTATTTGAAAAACATTGATTAATTATAATCTAAATCAATTAATATTATATTAATTAATTTAATATTTTATTATTTATTTTCTGATTAGAAAACATGTATATGAATGATTTCATTTTCATCTCGTCTATCAATTGATCATGGTTGCAAAGGAACCAACCAGAACTTCGAAAATTGGTCACGTTTGTTTCATAGTACGGGAACCATGACTTCATAAGTCTGAAGGAGTAGTACAATATTTTTCAAGATTGCTGTGAAAAGTAAAACTTTATTGACCTTACTACAGTTACGTATAAATACATAGTAGGGGCTCACGTTTTTGATAGCGTTGCATACTATGAGTACAAACTTAAGTATTCTGATTTGTATACAATACTGATACGACCACCCACTGCTCTTAGTTTTCAAGATATGTATGTAAGGCAGACTTTTAAGATTGAAAAAAAAAATATTTTTTACATTAGCTTTCAGTAAGTCAGTAAGGAAACTTCACTTGTCTGTCTCGATGTTTTAGGCTAAATTAGTCTCGTGTATTTCACATACAGGAGACAGGAATTCATAATAGTCAAGTGCAATCTATGAGGAGTTTACTGAGAACAGTGTATTAGACATAGGTATGCATATGCATACGTAATAAGTTGCAATAAATACTACCCGCAACATTTCATTTTACTCTATATAATTCATAAGGCAGACTTTTAAATGTACCCTCAAGCAAAATTATTGTGATTTCTTATTATAAGTGAACTTTTGTGTTCTTTATGAGAAATAAATGGCTTTAAACCGAAACCGATATGATACAATATGAACACTCATACCTAACCGACATTAATTAATTAGAAATTTTGTACATATATATTTACTTATTGAAGTGGTAATTGGATTTAAAACTATTTTGTCACTATAGATAAAATTCGATATTGTCTGAAAAATGAATTGTAAAATTTACCTGTTTGTACGATAGTGAACCGCCAAGTCGAGCAAAAATAAAAAAGCGGCATGGCCGTATTACACTTTTCTCAAATTATTTCGGGACATTTTCGACCTAAAAGTACATTTTGCATTAAACTTGACGCCTATATTTCTGGTAAGCAAGAAAAAAGTAGCTCAAGCATTACAACTAGGCAAAGTTCTTAGTTTTGTTAAATTTTTTCATTCACTGACTGACCCATCATCCAAACTGTAAGGCGCTTCTAGTTTATATAAAAGCTTCAAAATTTTGAATACAAGTTGTGTTTAGTGAATAACTCAGGGAAAAACTAAACTTTTTTGAATTTTCTGTCCACTTTGCCCTCGTTATGAATTTAACTTTGAAGTAAGAATAAATAATAGTGCGATGTCAATATTCGTAATTATCAAAGAGCCAGCTAGCAAGCCAGTCATACCAAACTTACACATACATAAAAGACAACCATCACACAAACAAGTAGACTATATTAAATATAGATAGATAGTTTCACTTCCACCCCTTGTGAAACATCACCTACGCGGTTGTATGTTCTCCTAGTAGGATGTTATGAGTTTGTGTTATGCAACCAATACAGCTTAGCTAGAGGAATTTTTCCCACATTTCTTCATACGTTAAACTGAGTTTATTAAAGTTATCATCATACAGTAAATTACAGTTATAATTAAGTTACACGCAAATTGAAAGCATTGAATAAAATTATTAATAAATCTAGCATTTATTAATAATTTTAATAAAAAAATATATGGAACTTAAATTTATACAAACCAACTAGAGCTTGAGATTAATGGGGAGAAAGATCACCTTAGTGATAATAAATAATAATAGTTAATAGTTTTATAATAATAATTAAAATTTTTATATACCCTGACTTTATAACCTTGTATTACAGATGAACATTAATTGAGGAATCATGTTTTGTATGCAATACTGAACGATGATCGTCCACTGCTCTACGAACTTGAAAATAATGCAAATTATTTTATGAATTCAATTCACTTCCATAAAACGAGATTTCAGGAACACGCAAAAGAAACTTATATATGATAGGAACAAAAATATATTCATAAGAATAACAGGAAAAAATTAATAAATAAATAAGCTCTAATAAATGTAAATTGGGCTATGACACACGAACACAGACAAACAAATAATATCAATAAATATCAATATATATTCAATATATGAAATATTTAAAACACACGTCTGTCCCAATATGTTCATATAGCATAAATTTCACTCTCAATTCATAGTGATACATTACCTTCATAGATTTATGTTTCCCTGGTAGGATGTTATGAGTTCCGTTGGAGCTATGAGACCAGTACAAAAAATTTAACTTTCGAATCTGGCATTTCTTTTCTATAAATGATAATGGCACTTAGTTTCGTCCCTCCACTTCGAATCAATTTTGACTAAAATTAACTGAAAAAAAACATATGTCGGTGTAATTCTTATTATTTGAAAAACTAATAATTGAGGGTAGTTGAAATTATCAGGTGTCAGCCGCATAACTACCTGCGTAGCCACTTGTGTAAGTGTAGTCAAAACAATGTTGGTCTACAATCAAGAATAAAGTCATTGATGACGTCAGTTATGCTGGCGTCACACTTTTTAAAAACCACGGCCTGGACCCTACTCCGACATACGTGTATTTGAAAAACATTGATTAATTATAATCTAAATCAATTAATATTATATTAATTAATTTAATATTTTATTATTTATTTTCTGATTAGAAAACATGTATATGAATGATTTCATTTTCATCTCGTCTATCAATTGATCATGGTTGCAAAGGAACCAACCAGAACTTCGAAAATTGGTCACGTTTGTTTCATAGTACGGGAACCATGACTTCATAAGTCTGAAGGAGTAGTACAATATTTTTCAAGATTGCTGTGAAAAGTAAAACTTTATTGACCTTACTACAGTTACGTATAAATACATAGTAGGGGCTCACGTTTTTGATAGCGTTGCATACTAGGAGAACAAACTTAAGTATTCTGATTTGTATACAATACTGATACGACCACCCACTGCTCTTAGTTTTCAAGATATGTATGTAAGGCAGACTTTTAAGATTGAAAAAAAAAATATTTTTTACATTAGCTTTCAGTAAGTCAGTAAGGAAACTTCACTTGTCTGTCTCGATGTTTTAGGCTAAATTAGTCTCGTGTATTTCACATACAGGAGACAGGAATTCATAATAGTCAAGTGCAATCTATGAGGAGTTTACTGAGAACAGTGTATTAGACATAGGTATGCATATGCATACGTAATAAGTTGCAATAAATACGCGTCGTTAACAATTACACATTTTCAAACCCCATGTTACGTGACGGTGTCACAGTGATAGTTAAATTAGATATTAAAAGAATTACGGTGTAATCGCAGGCCGCGCTAAGCTTCTAAGTAAACTTGTTCATTCTACACGGGTCTGACTCAGCAGTTCCGTGTGAACAGACTTTTTAGTTTTATATTTCTTTTTCGAATATTTTAGAATATTGTGTCACTATTTGTTCACCCTTCGTACAATATAGTCGAACCAATTAATTGTAATTTAAATTTAAAATTAAATTAAGTCATTTAAATTTTGGTTTCATTGCATCCACCGACCGTCGAAATCATAATTGGCGCAGACGGTAGGATACTCGCGGATAGTTCGTGATAATATCCAACTTCGATACCGTGTTCGCGAGCTACCCGGGTGGCTAAGCACCGTTTTCGAGTATCCGAAACCTATTCGGTTCGAACGGTTCGGGGGAGATCTGAAAATTGATTCCGCAATTGATACCAAAATCCAGATATGCTGTAAGTACTTTGAATCTATCTCAGTCCTTACTTTCCTAGTTCATATCCTTAATTTAGTAAGACTATAACTATTTTATTAATTAATTACTCACATATACCTTATTAGGGTTCAGTAAAAATTAATTAATTTCTTTTATAGACGTAGTTAATCAATTTTATTTTTTTTTCTATTCTTTATTTAATAAAATCGATTTATTTCATAAAGAATATAGTTTTGAATAAACTTACATTTTCACCTGACTTACAAATCAATTAGTGTGATTTTTATTATATTTTATGTTCGTTTCTTTCGATTGTTTAAACTTACTTTTTGAATTTTAATTGTGTATTATTTTAAATTGTGTGTGTTATTTTAAGCAACCAAGATTTTTCATCCACTCGAATATCGCAACTCTAGATTAAAGAATAGGTTAGATAAAAATAATAAGTTTAATATAATAGACGAAAATAGAGATTTAAACGTAAAAATGGCTGACATTGACAATATCTACGAATCACTAAGGTTGCTACCCGATTTCGACGGGAACACTCATGTTTTAACCCGTTTCATTAATTTATGCGATCAATTAGTATTGCAATATTTCCAACCGGGTCCTGGAAACGAGTTGTCTAATTTGGCTTTAATAAACGGAATCTTAAATAAAATTTCTGGACCCGCGGCTAGGCTAATTAATTCCAATGGGATACCAGAAAACTGGCTAGGTATCAGGAGTGCGTTAGTGAACAATTTTGCAGATCACCGTGACGAGACCGCTCTTTATAGTGATCTTTCATTACAAACACAGGGTAATAGCACACCTCAGGAATTTTATGAGAGGTGCCAGAATTTATATAGTACCATTATGACATATATCTCTTTACATGAATCTGTCCCAACTACCATAGAAGCTAAACGAGACTTATATAAAAAGCTTACTCTTCAAGCATACTTGCGAGGTTTAATAGACCCCTTAGGTTGTAGGATCCGCTGTATGCGACCGGAGTCTATTGAAAAGGCTTTTCAATTTGTTCGAGACGAACTTAATACTCTGTATTTACAACAAAGAAATGAAGGTGGTTCTAGGAAAGATCTTCATCAAACTCATTTGAAATCTAATGCAATCCATTTACCGCCTAACAATTCGTACCATATAATATGCCCTTCAGGCACCAGAACATGCCTGGTCCATCAAGGTCATTCGCATCACCAAATAACCAAGGATGGCGTCCGAGCCAACCACAACAGATGCAACCACCCCGTGGCCCCTCTCGAACTCAACAAGTAATGCGCGCTCTGCCTCAGAATTATAATCCGCAAAGTAATCTTTTTAGATTGCCTAATAGTCCTCAGCAACCCCAACAACCATTTAAACCACGTCCGATGAGTGGTGTGAGTCACTTTATACCTAGGAATTTACCCCCTACAGGGCATGATTGGCGTAAATTTGGCAATCCACCTCCTAGTAATTATTTCAAAACCCGTGAGTTAAATTTCAATGAATTTGACGATGATTATAACTATAATGAGTATGAATATTATCCCGATTATGATCAGTATTACTATGATTATGATCAATATAATGAACATTATGAGCCATATTATACCTCCGAAGAACCCTCTGCAGTAAGATAAAGATGAAAATTTTCAGGATGCCTTAAAACCAGAAAAGCCAAAATAGAGCTCAATTTCCACATACAGAGGCAATTAGGTTATATTCAAATTTCAGAACCTCCACTTAAATTGTTAATAGATACAGGCGCAAACCAGTCATTTATTAGTCCGGAATCCGTTGAAAAATACTTTAATCATATACCCCTTAATTATGAACCATTCGAGGTCACTAATGTGCACGCCACTAGTACAAATAATTATTCTATTACTTTACCATACTTCCCTGAATTTAAAGAGCAAGGCGACATGACACTATTCATATATAAATTCCATAATTACTTCGATGGACTTATAGGTTTAGATTTATTGAGTGCGTTTGACTGTAATATTGATCTTAACAACAGAATTCTAAAAACCCGCAGTACACATATTCCTATACACATGTATGACTCTAAAAACGTTAATCTTTATGAAGAGATTGTCCCCGCCAATTCTTCTAAACTAGTTAGATTACCTATTAATACGCAGGATGGTGATGTAATAGTGGAAAATCAATGTATATGTAATTGTATAATTCCTGAATGTCTAACTAAAGTAGTTAATAACCGCGCTTGGTAGAGATAACTAACCCTTCATCTAATGATATCGTATTTTCCATGGACCGACCTGTAGAAGCTTCGCTTTTTAATTTTGAATGTACTAATACTGAGATTTTATCAGACCGCATAAAAAAGTTTTATCTCGTCTCCGAACAGATCATATGAACGCAGAAGAACGTGCTAACCTGATTAATCTTTGTGCCAGCTACGCGGACGTGTTTTATCTTGAGGGTGAACCCTTAACCTTCACCAACAAAATAAAAACTACTGATGAAATCCCCGTTCATACTAAAAGTTATAGATATCCGCATGTTCATAGACAGGAAGTTAGAGATCAAATCAAAAAGATGCTCGAGCAGAATATTATCCGACCATCAGAGTCTGCTTGGAGCTCTCCAATATGGATAGTACCGAAAAAGGCTGATGCTTCCAATAAAATCAAATGGCGTCTCGTCGTTTATTTTCGAAAAGCAAACGAGAAAACAGTCGATGATAAGTATCCAATCCCGAATATAACAGATGTATTAGATAAACTTGGAAAATGTCAACACTTCACAACCCTGGATTTAGCTAGTGGTTTCTATCAAGTAGAGATGGACCCCGCGGATGTTGAGAAAACCGCATTCAATGTTGAGAATGGTCATTACGAATTTTTGAGAATGCCAATGGGTTTAAAAAACTCTCCATCCACATTCCAACGTGTGATGGACAATGTCCTTAAAGATCTTCAAAATCAGGTTTGCCTCGTTTACCTAGATGACATAATAGTCTTTAGTACATCATTGCAAGAGCACGTAATTAACCTTGAGAAGGTATTTAAAAAATTGAGAGAGTCTAATTTCAAAATCCAGATGGATAAATCTGAGTTTTTGAAATTGGAAACTGAATTTTTAGGTCATATAATATATAGATGGACGTCATTATGATTTAAAAATGGTAGTTCCATATTAACAGTGCTATTATTGTAGGAAAATGTTAAAGTATCCGTCGCTTTCGTAACACATATTCCCGGTAATTCACTAAAGGCCCGCCCTATTATCATGTCGGTGTCTTGTAGGTTATCACAAGACTATCAAAACCGATGTGCTAGCCCCGACGCCATCTATGTTCAAATTCAAAATTCAAAAGCTACTATAGAGCTTCACCTTCTGGTGTTATAATTTGACGCCCATAACCTTTTATGCTTGTTTGACATATATTATATTTTAAATTGATTTTTAGAGCCGCTGATACTGTTATAGTATTATTAAAGTCGATATATGCAGTCAATTTAAAACCGTTAGCAATAATAATTTTACGAAATTTTGGCGATCCACATCAATCGGGCTAACAATTTAGATTTCTTTTCATCGAATTTATTGTTAGGTTTGACATAAGAACTATTTGGAGCCGATAGATTTTTAAAATAACAGTCTTTCTCTTCATAACCTACTTTACCACAGTGATCGGACTTTTTAAATCTGCAATATTCCGTTTTATGAACAATTTTATTATAATTATTACATCGGACGTTTTCCCTACATTGGGATGATATACATTGGGACGATGTGAGTCCACATGAAAAACATTTAGGCCCTGAATCTTTATCAAAATTTAAATTAATTGTTAATTGTGAGGGTTCAACTATAGTATCCGTTAAATAATTAAGTATCTTAAGAACCGGTGGCTTTGGAACCTGTGCCTCGGGTTCCAGCTTTCAAATTACGTGGCAGATTATATGCTCACTTAACTCACATGACTCTCCAAGAGCTGGCTTTTTGAAAAATAAAAGTATCACCTGTGCATCCTGACGTTTGTTAGTTGCAACCATGTCGTGTAGTTTCGCAGCGAATCCGCGCTTGGCAGGAAAAGTCTTTTCCACTCGCTCCAGGTCACATCGATGTTTTATTGGTGATCAAACCGTAGCAGAGAGTTTCCTTCCAAGTTGCTTGTCATGTTGTATATTAAAGCTCTTTTTTTATCATCATATTTAAGCTTCTTACTTGAGCTTCAGCATCTCCTTGTTATTTGTATAGGGTCCAGGTTGTAATTGCGTTGCCATCTCACACTGGCTAGTAACTTCAATCATTTTCTCCAGGTGGTCTAAACGTTCAGGTATCTGTAGATCGGAGAGGTTTTCTTGTTTCTTTTTTCTTCAGGCTTCTTTGTGACATGTGGCAGCGGTTCATCTTCATTATTTCCAGTTGACAGGATATCTCGCGAACGATCCGTATAGGCACGGCTCAGAGATCGAGCACTTCTGACTTGTTAAAAATGAATAAGGCAGTACTTCCACTTAGATGTCTATTGCTCCACAACTCGTACCAGAAATCCCCCAGTCTAGCACTTATATCCTATTTATAATATTCAAAGGTAACATTTTTAGGTGAGGGTAAGTTACAATATCATACAGAGGGCGCTAGTTTCCCTCATAAGAGTTTCCATAAAATTATAAAACACTGAACATTACGTAAAACATGCAGAAGCTCTCATTATAAATTATAAAACCAATTGTCAAGTATTTGGACATTTAAATTACTGTACAGAAACATTACATATTAACATTTATTTACACTATTATAACAAATATACAGATGGCGCTAGTTTAACCATCATAAGAGTTTCCAATAAATATTAGAATATAAATATCGTTAAGCTTAGAATCATCAAGAATATCACAATTTAAATTATTTTAAATAATTATAACTAACAATATATATTGACTTATTGAACTGGTGATTGGATTTAAAACTATTTTGTTACTATAGATAAAATTCGATATTGTCTGAAAAATGAATTGTAAAATTTACCTGTTTGTACGATAGTGAACCACCAAGTCAAGCAAAAATAAAAAAGCGGCATGGCTGTATTACACTTTTCTCAAATTATTTCGGGCCATTTTCGACCTATAAGTACATTTCGCATTAAACTTGACGCCTATATTTCTGGTAAGCAAGAAAAAAGTAGCTCAAGCATTACAACTAGACATGTTCTTAGTTTTGTTAAATTTTTTCATTCACTGACTGACCCATCATCCAAACTGTAAGGCGCTTCTAGTTTATATAGAAGCTTCAAAATTTTGAATACAATTTGTGTTTAGTGAATAACTCAGGGAAAAACTAAACTATTTTGAATTTTCTGTCCACTTTTCAAGGTAATCTATAAATATACACGTGTAGCTCGTATCATAAGTCAGAGAGTGGGCTCTCAGAAAATTCGTTGATAGCACGAGTGTAAGAGAAGTAGATCATACTGGAAAAAAAGAGAAAAAGGAGGTTTTCCACAAAAATAAATGAGATGCCATCGATAACAAAAGTTTAAAAAAAAAACAAGTCCCGCAACACTGTTCTTTCATTGTAAAATTTTGGATGATGTACGTAATACCAAGTCGGTTGATCTTTTCGGTCCCCTCTTAAGGGGCCTTCTGTCTTAAGTTATAACGTTATTAACTATCTAACCATATCTCATAGTGACCACATTAAAATTAAAAATATTTTATGTTTAAATAAATAGATTGATTTGGCATTCGCATGAAAACGCAATGCCATGAAAAACCAAATTTTTTATCAGCAAACCAAGTCTCGCAACTCAGCCAACTCGCAATTCCCGAGGGCATTAAGCAATCTTGATTACTAAAATATGTAGTGCTTAAATGAAACTAGTGTTATTCGGATTTACTACGCGGATTTTATTATTTAAAAAACTACACACCTCGTCTGCCCGTGATCACGGTTGCTGCAAAGTAACCGAAACGTCGGGATTATGTAGTTTTATGTAGAAAATATTCTAAATATCGAAAAAATCCACAGACTTAAAAAACATTAATAGGCAATAAATATATTGTAACTTAACATTCAGGGATATGTTACATAGGCATTTTTAATTTGTAAATTCTAAGATATGAGGGCACATTCTTAAAAATTATCGTTATGTTTAGGGATATGGTATTCGTTAAGGTATTCGTCAAACAACAAAAGTATATAACGAAACGTTTGTCTGGTAAAATTACATACTATTATTATTCAATAGCCAGTTATAATTAATTATTAGATGTCTATATGGCAAGGAGTATTCTTAAATTTCATCATTATATTCAGGCATATATAACCTGATATGCAAAATATAGCATAGTGGAGCCTCTCGATATCCCCTCCTTTAATACAAAATTTTTCCGTAAATCGTTCTCTGTCCAAGGTGCACAGCTTTGGAACTCACTCCCACCTTCTGTTTACAAAGAGAGACCAAGTGCACCTGCATTTAAACATTAACTTAAGTGACATCTTCTGTCACTTTTACCTTCTGATATGTAATGTTTATTTATTCATACTATTTGTATATATTTATATATACTATTTGTATATATGTATATTTATGTATATATCTATGTATGTATAATATCAAAATTTTCTATTATTATATATTTTTTTGTTTGCTTATCTATATATAAATCTCTATATTTTTTTTCCCTTCACTCTTTTTATTGTACCTATGTACACCACGCTTCTTTATGTAGTTTCCTTTATGAAAAGGGTTTCTCGTAGAGGTCTCTTTTAAGAGATAAGTTATCCTTTGTGCATCACATGTCTTTTATTATTAATTATGTAACTATTTCTTCTCTTGGTATATAAATATATAAATAAATAAATATTAAATGCTGTGAGTATAATAAATGGGGACACATGAGTGCATCATGCAGTAATAAACAGCCTAAACCTGACATTAATAAAACTAAGCCACGAAACTTGCCTCTGCCTCAATCCTCAAGGACTAATTCGTTTCAATTTAAATCCGTAGCTTGTAACTTCTGTAAGAAAGTCGGTCATAGTGAACCGAACTGTTTTGCTTAAGGACGATCGAACTCGGGTAACGTAAATTTTTGTCGAGAAGTCGTAACTGACATTAATAATCGTGACGTAATTACGGCGGTACTAGGTGGCATCCCGACAGATGTATTAATGGATACCGGTTCATACATCTAGTTAATTAGCTCTGATTTAGCTAAGCATTTTTCATGCAAACTACATGCGTGCATTCCACTGTTGCGTGGTTTTGGTGGCGCGGAAATACCAAATAATATAAGTACCGAGTACGTTTTTGAATACTCCGGTAGTTATAGGCACCGATGTACTCGTATTAAGCAGAGACGGAGTGTCTTACATTCGCATTGCGAATTCACAACGAATCATTCGGTCCATTAAATTACCGATTAATATCATATCCGATTGTACGGTAGATTTGGATCTTCATTCTATTAACACGTCACCGTCATCAAATTAGGTTTTATGTCGGTGGGGCACGCCCCAAGTGATATCCTCTACGTCCCCGTCGTGTGCCCTGGACCCCTTCCTGACCACCGTAATGGAGTGGCAGGTTGGGTGACCAAATCTGGATATCTTTACTTGTGGCTTTTAGGAGTGCTTTCGTTGCGTTTTTTGCTGTCAGAGCTTACACCTTTGTTCTGCTCTCTCTGCTATTTGACCCTCTCCACCTGGTGCGCGGTAACGCAGTGGCCAGTGGGCGGTGACTATTTCGCGGCTCTCCGTATTGACTGTTTTCTGTATTCGATCCCTTACTGACTTGGCTTGCCTACTGGACTTTGTAGCTATTGTGGTGTGGATCTGTTGAATTGTGTGTTAGTTCTGTTATTTGTTTGTGTTGTTTGTTTGTTTCATTTAATCTGTTTGGGGAAAACATTTTTTCCCCAACAGCATCAGTCTTGGGCAGGGCCCTTGACTGGACAATGTCTGAGAACTCAGAGTCGTCGGACAGGAGAGGGGAGGCTCCTCGGAAAGTCTCCCCAATCCCTCGGCATACCAGAAGCAGGACGGCTACTGTTTCGAGCGGTTTGGATTCCGAAGCTAACCCGAGGAAGTGGAAGGACTCGGACTCTCAGTCGGACTTCGCTTTTAAGTTCCCGAACGTTGTCCTTCCGAAAGTCCTCCGAAGTTTGAACGGCAGAGGGACCTACCACAATGCTGGTTCGTCCCAAGCCAAGCGTGAGAGGAGGGAAGCAGTGATGGTGGCCACCGACTCCGATTCTACTGTGACCGAAGTTGACACGGACCAGATGCGTTCCCCCAGAAAGGTGCAGGGTAGGAGGTCGCCAGACACCTCAATAGAGGACTTGTTAAACAAAACCAAGGAGAGTTCCGAAAGGATTTGTAGGCTGGCGTCCATGTCCAAAAACCTAAAAGGAACTGTAAAGAAGGAGATCATGGACACCTCTATGGCCATGTCCCAGATGGTCCAGGCAATTACAGGAAGGTCCACAAGCGAGGAGCTCAAGAGGGTGCTGGCAGACAACAAGCGCCTAAAGGGCCAGCTATCCGCACTAGAGGGCGAGGTGGTCGCGCTTAGGCGAGCATTTGCTGAGCGCGGCAACCAAAGGAAGAGCCTTTTGGCCGGGGTGGAAGACACCGTAGAAGAGACGCAGGTCAGCAAGCCTAGTGAAAGCATCACTAGGACGGAGCTGGCCAGCATAATGGATCGCTTCCAGCGAAAGCTGAGCGAGCAATTCGGGCGCATCCTAAGTGCCCGCTTGGAGGGGCTTGAGGTGGATGGCCGACTCCTTCCAGCCGTCTCACACCGTCCAGCATTGGCATCTGAAACCCAGAGAAGGAGAGACAAGCAAGTAGATAAGCCCACCACTCTTGCCCCACCGGCGAACATGCCTCAGGAGGCGAGAGCCAAAAAGGGGGCTAAAACGAAGGCCGTGGCAACGGACTCAGGGCGAGCTGCAGAGCAGGCGGCGGGTCCCTCCCAACAGGAACCACCTGTGGTTTTGGAAGGCTGGACGACAGTGATGAAGCGGACAAAGTCCAAGAAGTCCGCGCCAGCCCCTGCTGCCCCTAAGGCACCAAAGAAGAAGCCTTCTCTACCGAAGCAGCCGAAAACCTTAGCGGTGGTCGTGACCCTCAAGCCAGAGGCCGTGGCTGAGGGCATCACGTACAAGGATGCCATTGCTAAGGCCAAACAGTCCGTCAACTTGGAAGAGCTGGGAATTGGCTCGACCAAATTCCGGACGGGGATAACGGGGGCTCGAATTATCGAGCTCCCTAAAGAGGTCTCTGCCGCCCAGGCGGACAGCCTTGCGTCCAGGATTGGCCAAGCTTTAGGGGATGCCGCCAAGGTGACACGCCCCAGGAAAATAGCCAACGTCCGAATTTCTGGCCTGAACGACTCGGTGACCCCGGAGGAAATCCGCCAGGCCCTGGCGGAAAAAACTGGAGTCTCCCCGGACGACTTTAAGGTAGGGCTAATTACCCACGGGTACACTGGGATAGGCTCTACTATAACTGCCTGCCCCATTGAAACCGTTCCTAAGTTGGCGGAAGCGGGTCGGCTCTGTGTGGGCTGGAGCGCTGCCTCCATCAGGGTTCTGGAGCAACGCCCATTGCAGTGTCACGGGTGCTACGGTATTGGACACCCGCAGCAACTATGCCCCTCTAACAAGGACCGCAGCGGATTATGTTTCCGCTGCGGAGAAGAGGGGCATATATCTAAAGACTGTTCAGCCCCACTTTGCTGCGCGGTGTGCAAAGACCGGGGCCTGGCATCGGGTCACCGAATGGGGGGAGCCCACTGTAACCCCCCTCCGGTCAAAGGCCGCTCCCTACAATGGGGATCAGCCCTCCACTCTCCGGCCACGTCGGCTGCCCCTGTAGAGATGCCTATGGAAATCAACAATGCCAGTTAGGCTCATAGGTAAAGTTCTTCAGGGGAACTTAAACCACGCGGTCGCAGCACAGGACCTCTTGTACCAGACTGTGGCCGAGTGGAACATAAATGTAGCTGTCATTGCGGAGCCATACTCTATTCCCTGAACCCATAAATGGGCCGGGTCAGTGGATGGTTCCGCGGCTATTTTCTTTCCCGGCGTGGCCTGCACTCACTCCGTTGTGGAGAGAGGAGTGGGCTTTGTGGCAGCTCGATGGGGAGAAGTAGTGGTGGTCTCTACATACTTCTCCCCAAACCGCAGCCGGGCCGACTT